>NC_133125.1:81777710-82091000 GCF_048418815.1 Hemitrygon akajei | reverse complement strand
ATGTACCATGGAGAGCATTCTGACAGGCTGCATCACTGTCTAGTATGGGGCTGGGGGCTATTGCACAGGACTGAAAGAAGCTGTAAATTTAGTCAGCTCTATCTTGGGTACTGGCCTACATAGTACCCAGGACATCTTCAAGCAGCGGTGTCTCAGAAAGGCAGTGTCCGTAATTAAGGACCTCCAGCACCCAGGGCATGCCCTTTTCTCACTGTTACCATCAGGTAGGAGATACAGAAGCCTGAACGCTCACACTCAGCGATTCAGGAACAGCTTCTTCCCTATGCCATCTGATTCCTAAATGGACATTGAACCCTTGGACACTACCTCACTTAAAAATATATTATTCCTGTTTCTTTTTGCATGATTTTTAACCTATTCAATATATGTATACTATAATTGATTTATTAATTTATTATTTTTTTCTTTTGTATTATGTATTTTGTATTATTTTTCATTGAACTGCTGCTGCTAAGTTAACAAATTTCATGATACATGGTGGTGATAATAAACCTGATTCTGATTCTGAGAAGGGCATCTGTGAATACACAACACATCAGTTCTTGATTTGGGTAGCTGCAGCAGCAGAAGACAATGAACATACACTCAGTGTTCACTTCACTAGGTAGAGGTGGTGCCCAATAAAGTGACATCTGAGTGTGTGGTTCAGTTCCAAGCAATGAGTTTGAAAAGTATTTTAATAGATAAATGAAATAACACAGAAAAAACTGACTAGTACAGTAATATGTCTTAAAGATTAGTAAGTATGAAATACCACTTTTCAAAAGAACACAAAAGCTCTCAGAAGAAATAAACACTCTCCTTTGATTACACTGTCAGAGAAAACAACAAATTTCTACTTGATAGCAAAATGTGCACAGTTCTCTTGATGCTTCTGCTTTCTGGGACCACTTAACAACAGTGGATTTAAGAGTGTCGTATCTTCAGTGGCATATAACAACCCTCATATTCTTAGTATAAAGGTGTAGTTTGCTCAACTTATCCAGACATGGAGAATATAACCAGTATTCAGGAGAAATGAAAGAGCGCTCAGACATTTCTTATGCTCTTTCGGTATAGCTTCGCCATGATGTATGTTGCCTTACCATCCGTTCTAACTCTCAGTGTCACTGGCACTCTCAGTTTAAGAGAGCTTCTGTGGATGCTGGAAATACAAACCAGCACACACAAATGTTGGAGGAACTCAGCAGGTCAGGCAGCATCTATGGAAATGAATAAACATTCATTCAAACAAATGAACTGAGACAATTCTTCAGGATTCAAGAAGAGATGTCTCAGCCCAAAATATCAACTGTTTATTAATTTCCATAAATACTGCCTGACCTCCAGCATTTAATGTGCTTTAATGTAAAATCCCCTTTTAAATGCAAGATCAAACAGTGCCAGATCACATAAGAAAATCACTCTATTACCAACCTTTCCCAAATAGTCTAACAAATTCTTGACACATTGGTCACTACTACACTGATGAATTTTTTTATGATGGTGTATCCAAATTTTAAACAACTAAGTAAATTGTCAACTCTTCCAAACTGTTAACAATTCTGCTGCCTTTTACATCATGCCATTATAATGCAACATCTCAGCTTCTTAATCCAGAGAATTCCACAGTTTATGTTCATTAAAAAAAATAATCAAAAATATATCACGTACAAAATGCTGGTGGAACACAGCAGGTCCAGCAGCAGTTACAGAAAGCATTAGAGTTGACATTTTGGGCCAAGGGTCTCAGCCTGAAATGTCAACTCTATATTCCTTCCCATAGATACTGCCTTGCCTACTGAGTTCCTTCAGCAAATACTCTGGATTTCGAGCATCTGCAGAATCACTTGTGTTAATTAAAATGTATTTTGTTTTTCTTTTTCTTTTGATGTAAAAGTGTAAATATTGATTGGGATTTCCCAGTAATTCAGAATTCAAATCTTGGAAATCTTACCTCTTGACAATAATGCAGCACAACAATAATACACTTAAATTATAAAATGTGGTATTTCATCACTTTTCTATGAAATTGGAACATGCCTCTCAGACTTCAATAATCTGCATTATATCATTTTTCCCACTGCAGTGTTTTAATGTCTATGTGTTGAAATTAATTTGCTTCCATTGGATTGGGTAGATTTCACTATATTTACACACCATGTTTAGTGCATACAACAAAGGTGAAAGCTTAACCTGCCTCCATTCAGTTCATAAGACAGTTGTGTATATAATGTTTCAGTAATATTTTAGCAATATTGTAAATATATTGTTTGGTAGGGCATTCTTGTTTATTTCAATCATTCATTATGGGTTATGTGTAAAATTATGTGAATGGCATGTTCTCCCAGTCCCTCTGTGTTTTTCTTTCAATTAGTTTGATGTTTTGGAGTTACAAAGCATAGCAGTGGTAAGGAGCTGTTCTTAAAATGAACCTGAGATGACTACCTTCCTATTGAAGAGCAGCAAGATGTTCAAGTTAAAAGAGGCAGAAAATGGAAAAATACACAGGACATCAACAGTGAGTACAGGGTGATAGCAATAACTGATTTTAAAAAAGAACAGAGCTGACTGGTTACATTGGAAAGACATTGTAGACACCCTCAACTGTACAGGAGACAACTGGACTGGAGCAGAATTTTGAATCAAATGAAATAGCCAATGAAAAGTAAGTCACACACACAAAAGGCTGGTGGAACACAGCAGGCCAGACAGCATCTATAGGAAGAAGTACAGTCGACGTTTCGGGCCGAGACTCTTCGTCAGGACTAACTGAAAGAAGAGATAGTAAGAGATTTGAAAGTGGGAGGGGGAGATCCAAAATGATAGGAGAAGACAGGAAGGGGTGGGGTGAAACTAACAGCTGGAAAGGTGATTAGCAAAAAGGATACAGAGCTGGAGAAGGGAGAGGATCGTGGGATGGGAGGCCTAGGGAGAAAGAAAGGGGGAGAGGAGCATCAGAGAAAGATGGAAAGATGAAATAATAAATAAATAAATAAACAAATAAATGAGGGATGGGGTAAGAAGGGGAGGAGGGGCATTAACAGAAGTTAGAGAAATCAATGTTCATGCCATCAGGTTGGTGGCTACCCAGATGAAATATAAGGTGTTGTTCCTCCAACCTGAGTGTGGCTTCATCTTGACAGTAGAGGAGGCCATGGATTGACATATCGGAATGGAAATGGGATGTGGAATTAAAATATGTGGCCACTGGAAGATCCTGCTTTCTCTGGTGGACAGAGCATAGGTGGTCAGCGAAACGGTCTCCCAGTCTGCGTCGGGTCTCAATAATATATAGAAGGCCACACCGGGAGCAGCGGATATCCCATTCTGATATGTCAATCCATGGCCTCCTCTACTGTCAAGATGAAGCCACACTCAGATTGGAGGAACATCACCTTATATTCTGTCTGGGTAGCCTCCAACCTGATGGCATGAACACTGATTTCTCTAACTTCCATTAATGCCCCTCTTCCCCTTCTTACCCCATCCCTCATTTATTTATTTATTTATTCCTTTTTTTTCCTCTCTCTCTCTCTGCCCCTCTCAGAATCACTCCATCTCCCTCTGGTGCTCCCCTCCCCCTTTCTTTCTCCCTAGGCCTCCTGTCCCATGATCCTCTCCTTTTTCCAGCTCTGTATTCCTTTTGCTAATCAACTTTCCGGCTCTTAGCTTCATCCCACCCCCTCCTGTCTTCTCCTATCATTTCGGATCTCCACTCCCCCTCCCACTTTCAAATCTCTTTCTATCTCTTCTTTCAGTTAGTTCTGACGAAGGGTCTCGGACTGAAATGTTGTTTGTACTTCTCCCTATAGATGCTGCCTGGCCTGCTGTGTACCACCAGCATTTTGTGTGTGTTGCTTGAATTTCCAGCATCTGCAGATTTCCTGGTGTTTGCATTTTTAAAATTAAAAGTGAGTGCTGCTTTTGCTGAGTGCATTGAGTGGAAAAAGCCTACAGTTTGCTTGTAAGTTTGACAGATCTAACCAAACCAGCTGAAATAAGTTCAACTGTAGCATGAAAATGATGTAGAAACATTTGAAACCAAAACTATACATGAATGCAGAGTGCTTTAGGTTTCTTAAGGAGAATCAAAAGGAAGGGAAGTCCATTTTATCATATATGTGGCTGAATTGAAGTCATCAGAGCATTGTCAGTTCAGTGATGAGTTTAATGATGCACTAAGAGATCATTTAGTTTGAGGAATCTTACAAGAAAGCATTCAAAAATGGCTCCTAACTGAAGCAGAATTTACATTTAAAAGAGCAGTCGAAATTGCTGTATCAATGGAAACAGAAGAGATGCAATTCAGTTGCAGCTAGGAATGAAAGTGGGCATTAACCAAATTGCAACATCTAAACAGAAACAGGCCTAGCTAAACAAATTTTGTTACCATTGTGACAGGAAAATGTAATAAAGTAGGACACATACTAAACAGAGAGCATGTCACGCAGAGAAAAATAAATGGACAGCACTGGGAAATGAAAAAGATAAAATGTCAAGTTGTAGCTTCAATAAGAACACTAATCTGCATGCTGTTGATGAAAAATCTACTGATGATGAGAGTGACACAGGACTGAGTAGCCTTGATGTTCACAAAGTAAAACTAACAATAGATCAGCAATGTGGCTTGCACCAAAAGTTAATGTCAAAATACTTAAAATAGAATTGGACACTAGTTTGCCTGTTTCATTCAATCCATATAATGAGTTTGAAAGGTGTTATGATAACGTGTCCGACAACAATGAATATAGAATTGAGTCAAGATTTATAAACAAATTAACATTTATTAAACTCTACTCAACAAAAATGAAAAGTAAGCAAATGACTAACTTAACCGGAAGTTAACTGCTATACGATAACTCTGGAACAGTTCTTAAAGTGGTAAATGTGAACACAGTCTTAAAGTGGTAAATGTGAAAGTCCAAGTGAATTATACAGTCAATTAGGAGAGACTTTCCTGAAGTAACAAATTCATAGACGAAGTGATGTTGCTACTGATTCCAGCCAAAATATGCCTTGTCCGAAGGATTCACGACGAAGGAAATAAAAATGGCTTAAAGGAACTGACCTTTTTCTTGGCGAATGAATGCTGCACAACCCTTTCCACTCTTATCTCAGATGCAGGTCACTATTTCCTGAACGAAGAGTCAATAAGGTCAATCCTGTAGTAAACCGCTGATGACACCAACTTTACTCGATCCTTCGAGTTCCCAAACTTCGGTAAAGTCTTCATTTCCAATACTTAGACTTTAAAATTAAATCAAAGATACATCAAACAAACTGTCAGTGATTAGCGAAACTGCCGGCACAATGATTCTGTACCTTACAGTAGAAAGTAAAACTCCACTTTAAAACGAAACTGCGTCATGAGACCAAATTCGCAGCATAACAGAGTAACTGACGAATTGAACAACGACTCAACACAAAACTCCTGCATCACAGCAGGCTTTCCCGTTTTATACCTGCTGGAACCTGTCATCACGTGACCTCCCACTGGCGGGAAATTACATCACCCCACCATCGCAAGACCATTACATCATGCTCACCAGATACTCAATTACATCATGGTCATAAGACAGTCACAAGATACCCATGGAGTATGTAACAAAGGCATTTCAAAGATACTAAACTGAAGCCTGCAGATATCTAAGAAATTATACTGAAGAAGTGATAACTCCTGTGGGAATGACATTTGTAACAATGAAAAACAACAACCAACAAGTTACATTGTGGTAAAAACAAGTGGACAGCCTTGTAAGGACATGATTGGCTGAGACAACTATGACTTGATTGGAGATCCATCCACCATTTGCATGCAACAGCCCCTACAAAAGCGTCAACTGGAAGCAAATTAAGAAAGGTATTGGATAAGGACACAACAGTGTTCAAGAATAGCATTGGAAAACTCAACCATATCAAGGAGAAAACAGTGTTAAAGAAAAATGCCACATCCAAGATTTGCAAAGCGCATCCAGTTCCTTTTACCATCCATAATAAAGTAAACAATGAGCTTGATTACATATCGGCTGAAGGAATTATTTCCAAGGTTGAGTAGAGCCCATGGCCACACTGGCGGCCCCAGTAGCCAAGAAGAATGAGTATATCAGGATCTGTGGTTTTAAGATTAACATCAGCCCAGTACTTAAAGTAGATCAATACCCTCTGCCCAGGAAAAAAGGTGCCTGCGCAAAACTTTCTGCAGAAAATACTTCAGCAAAGTGGACTTAGCTCAGGTCTACTCACAGGTGGAGATGGAAGAAGTATTTCTCACCCTAAACACCCACAAAGGGCTTTATCACTACAGTAGGTCTATTTGTGGAGCAGCACCTGCACCTGCACTCTAGCAGAAAGCTATGGACCAGGTGCTGCAAGGCTGCCCAGGCACTCAGTGTCACTGGATGACATCACTGTTAGTGGTAAGGATGATAAGGAACATCTCCAAAATCTCAAGACAGTGATATAAAAATTAGAACCTTATGAACTTACAGTGTGATGCAACAAGTGTGAATTCTTTAAGCCAAGCATCACTTACTGTGGTTTCAACATTGATGCACAAGCACAAGTGCTCTGAGAAAATTCAAGAAGTGGTGGATGACCCAAGGCTAAACGACATGTCATATTTGAGGTTGTTTTTAGGATTTGTCAATTACTATAAAAGTTTTTGCCAAACTTGGCTACTGTGCTCCACCCTTACTGATTGAGAAGTACTGGCAACGGATGAAGCATTTGTAAGGTGGTTTTCCAAAACATAAATGGGATGGTGATGTCAGATACGGTACTCACACATTATGATCCTCATGATCCAGTGCAGCTTGCCTATGTTGCCTCATCCTGTGGTATACTCATGTCACATGTTCCCTGACCCACTAGCACCTGTCGCAGGGAATACGTGACCTGGCCACGTTGGTCCCTATCATGGAATCTTCAGAACCTCATGACTGCAAAAGTAGTAGAGACCATTATGTCTCCATGACAACCCAGATATAATACTCTTTATAGATGGCTCCTCTTGCACGACTAATGGTAGTGACACCCTTTGATACTTTAGAGGTAGGAACCCATCCACAAGGGACGCCTGCTCAGGCCACTGAGCTTTTTGCTCTAACACAAGCCTGCGTTTTAGCTGAAGGATACACAGTGATACAGACTCTTGGTACATCTTCAGGATGGTACATGATTTTAGGTCATTTTGGTAACACTAGGCGTTCATTACCTCCACGGGTAAACCCAGCCAGCATGTGCATCTTGTTAAAAATCTGCTCCCAGCAGTGCAGTTGCCTGAACAAAACGCTGTCATTAAGTGCAAAACTCATCATAATGCCTTAGACCCCATAACTAAAGGAAATGCTGCTGCTGATGCAACTGCTAGAAAATACCATGAGTGCAGGAAAAGCTATGCTCATACATATGCAGGTACAATGGACCTCTGTAATCATACCCCAAACCTGTGAGATTTAATTTCTGCCTAAGGTGGGACCTTGGAAAAGGAGAAGGAAGTATGGAAGGAAAAGCAGTGTTTTAGAGACTCTGAGGGGATGTGGAGACATCTGGATAATCACCCTGTGTGTCCCAGAAATCTCCTACAAGACCTGGTTCGACTAGTACCTGGGAAAGGACATGTAGGAAAGGGGGCATTATACATCAAAGGCAACAATGGTTTGCACCAGGTTAATAGTAAATGTGGGACAGGTTGTGCGAAGCTGCGAGATTTGCCAGAGAAACAGTAGGGGTAAGTCACCTGCTAAATTTGTCCATTTGCCACCTACAGAGACACCATTTGCCAAATTACAGATAGACTTTGTGCACATACCTGGGGTTATAAATACCTATTAGTAACAGTGGACACATTCTCCAAATGGGTGGAGGTGTTTCCCACTAGAAAAGACGATACATAAACTGTGGTTAAGATATTAATGAAAGAAATTATTCTCAGATATGGAGCTCCATACACACTTAACAGTGGTAGAGGGACAAATTTTACAGGTATATTAAGAAAGGGATTGGGTCAGGTGTTAGGATTTACTTGGGAATATTAATTTGCATATTGGCCCCAGTCTTCAGGACCAGCAGAAAGAATGGAGTATTAAAAGATACAAGGTATGTCAGGAGACTGGATTGAAATGGTAGAGACTCTTTCCATAGCATTATACACTCTAAGAAATCAGGTGAGCTGGACAACTAAACTGACTCCCTTTGAAGTGTTAATGGAAAGGCCGATACTGGTGGTGTCTCAGCCCCCTTTGACTAGTGCACAAGCGTCCTTGGTCTGGACCGATGAGCAAACCATAGAAATTGTTAAAGCCCTAGGCAAAGCAACAAGAACAAATCAAGGACAGGTAGCTGCTGCATTACCTCTGCCGGGGGAGAAAAACACCAATCCCTTTAAACATGGAGACAATGTACATATAAAGACGCTTGAGAAAGAATCCCTTTCTCCTTGGTGGAAGGAGTCCAATCAGGTGACCCTGGTGACAAGGACTGCTGTAAAAGTCCAGGGGAAGCTTGATTGGATACACGGAAACAAATACAAATGATCTTCTCTGGAAGAAGGGAAGATGGAAAAATGAATTATAAAGAAATCACTTTTGTTGTGTGGACTACTGGGGTTTATTATGCTGGGGGAGCCTATAACACTCTCTTGGGCTTAGCTCATGAATATGCCCCACAGACTGATGTAGTTGTTGGATGTGTATGGGGGTCCCTATGCATGAGCAGGAGATGCATCCTTATGGTCAGTACCCTTCAATAAGAAGGAGCAAGAATGTTTCAATAAAATAACCAGCAGTTTTAAACGCTATTACTGGCCAGACAAAGGGAAGGAATGACTACAGGAGGGAACAGATCATCAACAGAAGAACAAAGCTACATGGATGTAGATCGGATCAGAATTCTTTAACGGAAGTTACTTTGAGGGATATAATTATACCTCTAGGGAGTGGGAACAAAGGAGATGTCAGGGTTAAGTTTTTTTACGCAGAGAGTGGTGTGTGCATAGAATGGGCTGCTGGTGACGGTGGTGGAGGTAGATACAATAGGGTCTTTTAAGAGACTTTTGAATAGGTACATGGAGCTTAGAAAAATAGAGGGCTATGGGTAAGCCTAGGTAATTCTAAGATAAGGACACGTTCAGCACAGCTTTGTGGGCCAAAGGGCCTTTACTGTGCTGTAGGTTTTCTATGTTTCTATCTTTTTATGATCATTTAACAAATCATAATCTGTGTATATTGCACGCAGCTACTGAAAAGTTCTGGTGCTGGGAGAACAAGATGGGTCAGTTAATGGGATGGAGTAGGTGTGGGGAAAAGACGGATTTATGGAGGGGTAACCCCCAACACCTCTGAAAGGTCCCCGTGGTTATTAAATGGCATGTACTGATATGTGGGATCATGCTCACCCCTGGTTGCCTCTTAACCGGACTGGATGTTGTTACCCCGGATTTGTAGTACTGGCAGGATGTCAATCGCATGATGAGGGTGACTACAGATACAGAAAGGTTCTGGATGATAATGTTTCCTATGTATGGGGCAGGCAGGGCATCTCAAGAATTGACACAGATGGCTTCAGCTTCATCAGTTACCTCATGAACATTTCCTTAGCTCAGGAGGGTCGCAATTGCAGATAAAAGAATTAACCGCTGGAATAGTAGCTACCAGTACTGTGGCTTTAGAATCATATGGCCCTAGATTTTGTGTTAGCTGAGAGAGGAGGCACTTGTGCTATCATAGGACAGCAATGCAGTGCTGATTGATATTCCTGATCAGTTTGAGAATATAACTAACCTGTCAGACCACATTCAGGAGAAAGTAGAAAAGATAAAGAAGGAATTCCCCAGGGTCTTGGTGGTCACTAAGGAATATTATTGCAGGATGGTGGAGATCCATCATATATTATGGGCTGATATTGGTGTTAATTGTAATAGTGGTACTGGCAATCCGATGTACCTGTGCCTTGATGCCAAGTTCCCGATCCAAACCCACGGGGGATGTTTCCTGAAGTGAAACCAGAATCATTTATCCTAAGTATGATGAAGATGCCTCTGCCCCAGATTATGAAGCCCTGTATCTGGATGATAAGGAGGAGTAGGGTTGATCTCATGATCAAAAAGGAGGGGACTGTGGAGGAAAATTAAACTTGAGGACTGGGGGTTGGCAGAATCGTGGGGACAGCATGATAAAAAAAGCAGTTTGGGTCTATATTTTTGTACTAACTAATAATATATCATGTCATCAATGAGGAACCAATTTTACAGGTGTCAATGTTGTGTAAATTGCAGAAACAGTGTCTGGAGATCGGCTGACCAAGTGTGATTAGATTTACTGTATAAATTGGATTTGCAACCTTGTGTTGGCAGAGACATGAGGACTGGCTCCCCGTGAATTCATGAAATAAAAGCAGTAGATAGTTTAGTGGTTTTGTCTATTTTGAATTTGATCAGTACTAAATTCTCTAACAGAACCTATCATCCTCCGCTTTAAATATACACAATGGCTTGGCTCCATAGCCTTCTGTTCCAGTGATTTCTACAGAGTCACCAGCCGCTGGCTAAAGAATTTCCTCCTCATTTAATTATTTTGTTTACTTTGCTTTTATGCTTCAATAGTATTGATAAATCCTTTCTCTGCGAGACATGTTACTCTTCCCAAGCAGTAAGGCTGATCATCACCTCCACCCACTAACTCCAGCACTACTTTATCATTTATCCTCAGCCACCTTATGTACAGCCTAGTGTCACTTTATGGGCATACGATCAATCTATGTATATAAGCTATCTAATGTAGGTAGGCATATTGTAAGTCTGTCATTATTATTATTATTATTATGTTCTTTATCTCTTGTGCTTTTTTTCTGCTCACGGGATCTGGAGTAACAATTATTTTGATCTCCTTACTCTTGTGTACGGGAAATTACATTGAACAATCTTGAATCTTGGATGTTCAAAAAATATTTCTGCCCTGGCCAATTCTGAGATCTTTAAATGCATGCTCTTGTTTCTGCTGAGCTATGCAAAAGGAGCTATGTCTGAGGCTCTGGCAAGATCTAACAGTTTAGCAGGGGATATGAGTAGCCATTCCTGCACATGTTGCATAGAAAGCACTGCCTGCCTTTTGGAATTATTGCACATGAATCTGTACTCAGTGGCCACTTTATTAGGTACACCTGTACACTTGCTCATTAATTCAAAAATATAATCAGCCAATTTGTGTGGCAGCAGCTCAACACATTAAAGCATGCAGACATGGTCAAGAAGTTCAGTTATTGTTCAGGCCAAACATCAGAATGGGGAAGGAATGTGATTTAGAATCACTTAGACCGTGGAGTGAGTGTTGCTGCCAGACGGGGTGTTTCGAATAGCTCAGAACTGCTGATATCCTGAGATTTCAATGTACAAGTCTCTAGAGTTTGCAGGGAATGGTGTGATAAAGAAAAGAAAACATCCAAGGAGTGGCAGCTGTGTATGCAAAAATGCCTTGATAATGAGAGTTCAGAGAAGAATGGCTAGGCTGGTTCAAACTGACAAGAAAGCAACAGTAGGGATCCAGAATGCGAGAGAGGATAGCGAGATGAAGAATAAAGGACAGGTGGGGACTACACGGTTCCGGAATATTAAGTGTGTAGTAGAGAAAGGTGAGGCGGAACAAGTGATAAGGAGGACACATGTACAGAGGGATGGTCTGACGGAACATGGAGTTAAATGTGCAGAAAGAATAAGTAAATTTAGGAAGGACAACAAAATTCAAGGGGCGTATAGCCCGATGGGAGTTCGGGGAGCTGGGTTAAGCACAATAGGCAGCGATTTAAACAGAGGCAGGAGAAATGGGCTAAAAATTCTATATCTGAATGCACGAAGTGTCAGAAATAAGGCGGATGAGCTTGAAGCTCAGGTGCGAATGGGTAACTATGATGTTGTTGGGATAACGGGGACATGGCTGCAGGGAGATCAGACCTGGGAAATGAATGTACAAGGGTATACGTGCTATCGTAGGGACAGAAATGTGGGCAGAGGGGGTGGGGTGGCCCTGTTGGTGAGGAATGAGATTCAGTCCTTTGCAAGGGGGGGGGGGGACATAGGATCAGGAGAAGTAGAGTCTGTGTGGATAGAACTGAGGAACAGTAAGGGCACAAAGACCCTAATAGGTGTTGTCTACAAGCCACCAAACAGTAGCATGGATATTGGGAGCAAGTTGAATAGGGAGTTAACATTGGCTTGTGGCAAAGGTAATGTCACAGTAGTTATGGGGGATTTCAGCATGCAGGTGAACTGGGAGAATCAGGTTGGTGCTGGACCCCAGGATAGGGAGTTTGTAGAGTGCCTACGGGATGCATTCTTGGAACAGCTTGTACGAGAGCTGACAAGGGACAAGGCTATTCTGGATTTAGTGTTGTGTAATAAACAGGATTTGATAAGCAATCTTGAAGTAAAGGAGCCATTAGGAGGTAGTGACCATAATATGATAAGTTTTTATCTGCAATTTGAGAAGGATAAGGGCAGATTGGAGGTGTCAGTGTTGCAGTTGAACAAAGGAGACTATGGAGCCATGAGGGAGGAGCTGGCCAAAGTTAACTGGACGGATATCCTAGCAGAAAAGACAGTGGAACAGCAATGGCAGGTATTCTTGGGAATAATGCACAAGGTGCAAAATCAGTTCATCCCCCAGAAAAGGAAGGATTCAAAGGGGGGAAAGGAGCCACAGCGGTTGACAAAGGAAGTCAGAGATTGCATAGCATTAAAAAAAAGGAAGTATGACAGAGCTAAGGTGAGTGGGAGGACAGATGATTGGGAAATTTTTAAGGAACAACAGAACTTAACTAAAAAGGCAATACGGGGAGTAAAAATGAGGTACGAACGCAAGCTAGCCAGGAATATAAAGGAGGATAGCAAAAGCTTTTTTAGGTACATGAAGAGAAAGAAGATAGTTAAGAACAATGTTGGGCCCTTGAAGAATGAATTGGGTGAAATTGTTATGGGAAACAGAGAAATGGCAGAAGAATTTAATAAGTACTTTAGATCTGTCTTCACTAGGGAAGACACAAGCAATCTCCCAGATGTATGGTTGGGCCAAGGACATAGGGTAACATAGGAAATGAAACAGATTAACATTAGGAAGGAAACGGTGATGAGTAGACTGATGGGACTGAAGGCTGACAAATCCCCAGGTCCAGATGGTCTGCATCCTAGGGTACTAAAGGAGGTGGCCCTGGAAATTGCGGATGCATTGGTAATCATTTTCCAATGTTCCTTAGATTCAGGATCAGTTCCTGAGGATTGGAGAATGGCTAATGTTATCCCACTTTTTAAGAAAGGAGGGAGGGAGAAAACAGAGAACTATCATCCTGTCAGCCTAACAACAGTAGTGGGGAAGATGCTAGAGTTCATTATTAAAGATGAAATAGTGGCATATCTAGATAGCAGTGATAGGATTGGGCCGAGCCAGTATGGATTTACCAAGGGCAAATCATGCTTGACTAATCTATTGGAGTTTTTCGAAGATGTAACCAGGAAGTTAGACAAGGGAGATCCAGTGGATGTAGTGTACCTCAATTTTCAGAAGGCATTTGATAAGGTCCCACATAGGAGATTGGTGGGTAAAATCAGAGCTCATGGCATTGGGGGGAAGATATTGACATGGATAGAAAACTGGTTGGCAGATAGAAAACAAAGGGTAACGGTGAATGGGTGTTTCTCGGAATGGCAGGTGGTAACTAGTGGGGTGCCACAGGGCTCGGTATTGGGACCACAGCTGTTTATGATTTACATCAACGATTTAGATGAAGGCATTGAGAATAACATCAGCAAGTTTGCTGATGATACTAAGCTGGGTGGCAGTGTGACATGTGATGAGGATGTTAGGAGAATTCAGGGTGACTTGGATAGGCTGAGTGAGTGGGCAGATACTTGGCAGATGACGTTTAATGTGAATAAGTGTGAGGTTATCCACTTTGGGAGTAAGAACAGGAAGGCAGATTATTATCTGAACGGTGTAGAGTTAGGTAAGGGAGAAATACAAAGAGATCTAGGAGTCCTTGTTCATCAGTCACTGAAGGTGAATGAGCAAGTGCAGCAGGCAGTGAAGAAGGCTAATGGAATGTTGGCCTTTATTACAAAAGGAATTGAGTACAAGAGCAAGGAAATCCTTTTGCATTTGTACAGGACCCTGGTGAGACCACACATGGAGTATTGTGTACAGTTTTGGTCTCCAGGGTTAAGGAAGGACATCCTGGCTGTAGAGGAAGTGCAGCGTAGATTCACAAGGTTAATTCCTGGGATGTCCGGACTGTCTTAAGCAGAGAGGTTAGAGAGACTGGGCTTGTACACGCTGGAATTAAGGAGATTGAGAGGGGATCTGATTGCAACATATAAGATTATTAAGGGATTGGACAAGATAGAGGCAGGAAATATGTTCCAGATGCTGGGAGAGTCCAGTACCAGAGGGCATGGTTTAAGAATAAGGGGTAGGTCATTTAGGACAGAGTTAAGGAAAAACTTCTTCTCCCAGAGAGTTGTGGGGGTCTGGAATGCACTGCCTCGGAAGGCAGTGGAGGCCAATTCTCTGGATGCTTTCAAGAAGGAGCTAGATAGGTATCTTATGGATAGGGGAATCAAGGGATATGGGGACAAGGCAGGAACTGGCTATTGATAGTAGATGATCAGCCATGATCTCAGAATGATGGTGCAGGCTCGAAGGGCCGAATGGTCTACTTCTGCAGCTATTGTCTATTGTCTATTGTCTATAACAGTAACTCAAATAACCACACCGTATAACAGTCGTGTGCAGCAGACCATATCTGAATGCACAGACATATTGAACCACAATGGATGGCCACAACAGCATTCGGTCAGTGGCTATTCTATCAGATATAAGAGGTACCTTCTAAAGTTGCCACGGAGTATACATGTGATGGCACCCAACATTAATACCTTCCAGGAGAGGCAACTGCACAGCAATTTGGAGCTTGAAGTTTGGTTTAATATTCCCCTTTCCTTCCCAAAGATTGAGTACCCTGATAGAAATTAACAACCAATCAAAGACAGCACATGCAACACATTGTTCCTAACCAGATAGTACAGTACATTGTCCCTTCAGCTTGCCACTGGCTACAGAAGCTATGTGACTGGTTATCAAATCTGTTCAAACCGTCCTTTGGCCTTAACAGTCGCATATTTACAGATCCTTGAGTGGAGCGCCAACACAAAGGCTGTGTACAAGAAGGGCCAGAGTCGCCTCTACTTCCCGAGGAGACTGTGGTCCTTTTGATTATGCAGGTCTCTCCTTCACTGTTGTCACCAGTACAATCTTCTATGTGGTGGTGTGCTGGGGCAATGGCATCAACGCGAATGATGTCAACAGGCTTTATAAACTGAATTGAAGGGCTGGCTCTGTTATAGGAGACAAACTGGACACACTGGAGCCTGTGGTAGAACAAAGGACCCTCTGAAAAATCCTGGCAATTCTGGGCAATGTTTCTCACACTCTGCATGCCACCTTAGCTGAACAACAGAGCACTTTTAATAATAGACCAAGACAGCTGTGCTTTTCTATAAGGGCTATATGAGATCATTCTTACTGTCGGCCATTAGGCTCTTTAATGAGTCAACCTATAGCTAGGGAAGTGACGACCCCTCTTGTTAGACTGTTTGACGTAACATTTCTTATTCTTTCCTGCTTCACTTCTTATATTTGTATACCTGTGCAATTGTAATCACAATGTGGCACTTTGGAGAAGATGGAGAAAAGATTTGGCAGGATATTGCCTGGATTTGTTATAATGAAAAATTGGACAGAATTGGATTGTTGTTGGTAGACTTGATAGAAGCATATTAAAATTATGAGGCATAAATAGAGTAGATAGTGTTTTATCCCCAGGTTAAAAATATCAAATTCTGAAGGGTATAAGTTTTTGGATGAGGGGTGAAAATTTAAGGGAGATTTGCAAAGTGCTTTTATTGTTACACATAGTGGTAAATGCCTGGAAAGTGCTGACAAGGGAGGGGGTAGAAGCAATTAGATGAATAGACTTGAAGAGGGTTTTAGACACATGCATGAATAGGCAGTAAATGGAGGGATATAGACCATGGTATTGGTTTATTATTGTCAGACATACCAAGATACAGAAAAGATTCTCTTGCATTGTGTGTGTGTATGTGTATATATATATATATATATATATATCAAATCATTACACAGAGCATTGAGCTGGAATGAGGTAAAACAATATCAATACAGAATAGTGTAAAAGCTACTGACAAGTCAGAGTCAGAATCAGGTTTATCACTGGCATGTGTCATGGAATTTGTTAACTTAGTAGCAGCAGTTCAATGTATTACATAACACAGATGAAAATAAATAAGTAAATCCATTATGGTATATGTATATTGAATAGATTAAAAGTCTTGCAAACAGAAATAATATATTAAAAAAATTTAGAGTGTTCATGGGTTCAATGTTCATTTAGGAATGAATGGCAGAAGGGAAGAAGTTGTTCCTGAATTGCTGAGTGTGTGCCTTCATGCTTCTGTACCTCCTACCTGATGGTAATAGTGAGAAAAGGGCATGCCCTGGGTGCTGGAGGTCCTTAATAATGGACATTGCCTTTCTGAGACACTACTCCTTTATGGTGTCCTGGGTACTTTATAGGCTAGTACCCAAGATGGAGCCGACTAAATTTATGACCCTCTGCAGTTTCTTTCGGTCCTGTACAGTAGCACCCTGCCCCACCCCAATATCAGACAGTGATGTAGCCTGTCAGAGTGCTCTCCATGGTATATCTATGGAAGTTTTTTGAGTGTTTTTGTTAACATACCAAATCTCTTCAAACTCCTAATGAAGTATAGTCACTGTCTTGTCTTCTTTATAACTGCATCTATGTTGGGACCAGTTTAGGTCCTCAGAGATCTTGACACCTAGGAACTTGAAACTGCTCACTCTCTCCACTTCTTATCCCTCTATGAGGATTGGTATGTGTTGCTTTGTCTTGCCTTTCCTGAAGTCCACAATCGGCTCTTCCGTCTTACTGACGTTGAGTGTCAGGTTGCTGCTGTGACACCTCTTCACTAGTTGGCATATCTCGCTTATGTACGCCCTTTTGTCTCCATCTGAGATTCTAACAACAATGGTTGTATCGTCAGCAAATTTATAGATGGTATTTCAGCTATGCCTAGCCACACAGTCATGGGTATAGAGAGAGTAGAGCAGAGGGCTAAGCACACACCCCTGAGCTGCACCAGTGTTGATAGTGAGGAGGAGATATTATCACCAATCTGCACAGATTGAGCAGGCAGATAGGGTTAGTTAGATAGAAATCATGGTCATCACAGACAGTTATGCTACAACAAGTGTATGGGACATTGGAAAAAAGTTGAATTTCCCCATGGGGATGAATAAAGTATCTATCTATCTATCTATGATGGGCCAAAAGACCTGTTCCTTGCTTATCTATGTTAAGAGGTCTAAAAACGGAACTCAAGGAGAAATGAAAACCAATGATCCAATCACTGACTGGAGGCAGTGAATGCAAGTGAACTGTTCAAGTAATTCTTTTTTGTGTCTTCCCAGAAGGAAAAGAATCAAATTTAGTAATTCACAGAAGAGGACAGATTTCACATACTGCAATTTGAGAGGAAGAAGCACAAATTACGTGTATCTGTGTTTCAATGCAATAAAGGGAATTACAAAAGCATGAGAGAGCAGCTTGTCCAGGTGGATTGTAGGAGGATACTGACAAGAGTGACGGCAGAGCAAAGATGGCTTAAGTTTCTGGGAATAGGTCACTTAAACGCAGGAGTTGTTCTCAAATGGCAGGGTAGACAACCGTGGCTGATAAGGGAAGTTAAGGACTGCATAAAAGCCAAGGAAAAGGCAAATAAGGCAGCAGAAGTGAGTGGGAAGTTGGATGATTGGGAAGCTTTTTAAAAGAAAAACATGTACATAACAAAAGGCAACTAAAAAAGCTGTAAGAAAGGAAAGATGAACTGTGAGTGCAAAGCAGAATACCAAAAGTTTTATCAGTTATATAAATAGTAAAAGGGAGGAGTTGATATTGGATCACTGGAAAATGATGCTGCTGAGGTAGTAATGGAGGACAAACAGAGGGCAGATGAATTTAATTTGCATCAGTCTTCACTGTGGAAGACACTAGCAATGTATCAGAGGTTTGTGAGTGTCAATGAGCAGGAGTGAGTGCCATTGGTATTACAAAGGAAAAAGTGCGAGGCAAACTCAAAGGTCTCAAGGTGGATAAATCACCTGGACCAGATATACTACATCCCAAGGTCCTGAGAGGGGTTGCTGAAGAGAAGATGGATGCATTTGTCATGATTGTTCAAGAATCACTTGATTCTGACATGGTCCCAGAGGACTGGAAAATTGCAAATGTCACTTCGCTCTTTAAGAAGGGAGGAAGGCAAAAGAAAGGAGATTATAGGCCAGTTAATCTAACCTCAGCAGTCGGGAAAGTATTGGAGTTTATCATTAAAGATGAGATTTCGAGATACTTGGAGACTAATGGCAAAGTCAGCATGGTTTCTGTCAAGGGAAATCTTGCCTGACAAATTTGTTATTCTTTGAGGAAGTAACAAGCAGGGTGGACAAAAGAGAGGCAAAAGGATGTCATGTATTTGGATTTTCAGAAGGCATTTGATAAGGTGCCACACATGATGCTGCTTAACAAGATAAAATCCTATGACATTACAGGGAAGATACTGCTGTGGGTAAAGGAATGGTTGACCCAGGAGACAGCAAGAGGGAATAAAAGGGGCCTTTTCTGGTTGGCTGCCAGTGACTAGTGGTGTTCCTCAGGTCAGTATTGTGACCACTACTTCTAACATTTTTTGTCAATGATTTAGATAATGAAATTGATGATTTTGTCGATGATACAAAGATAGGTGGAGTGGTAGGTGGTGCTGAGGAAGCAATACAATTACAGCAGGACTTGGACAAATTGGAAGAATGAGTGAAAAATTGGCAGATGGAACAGTGTTGGGAAATATATGATAATGCATTTTGGTAAAAGGAACAATAGTGCATATTATTCTCTAAATGGGAAGAAGGTTCAAATATCAGAAGTGCATAGGGACTTGAGTCCTTGTACAATACTCCCAGAAGGTTAATTTACAGGTTGAGTCTGGTAAAGAAGGCAAATTCAATGTTGGCATTTATTTCAAGGGGAATAGAATATAAAAGCAATGAGATAATGCTAAGCCTTTACAGGACACTAGTCAGGCCATACTTGAAGTTTTGGGCCCCATATCTCAAAGGATGTGTTGTCATTGGAGAGGGTCCAGAGTAGGTTCAGGAGGATGATTCTGGGAATGAAGGGGTTAACATGAGCATTTGGCAACTTTGGGCTTTTACCCCCTGGAATCTAGAAGAATGTGGGGAACTCATTGAAACCTACCAAATGTTGCAAGTTCTGGATAGGGTGGATGTGAAGAGGATGTTTCCTATGGTGGGTGTATCCAGAACAAAAGAGAACAGCTTCAAAACAGAGGTTAAGGAGGAATTTTGTTAAAGTAGTGTACTTGTGGAATGCTCTGCTACAGTCTGCAGTGGAGGCCAAGTCCATGTGTACATTTCAGGTGGAAGTTGATAATTTCGTGATTGTTCAAGGTATCAAAGGATATGGCGAAGGCAAGTGTATGGGGTTGAGTGGGATCTGAGATCAGCCATGATGGAATGGCAGAATAGACTCGATGGGCTGAGTGGCCTTATTCTGCTCCTGTGTCTTATGTTCTTATGGACAGTAATATGTTAGAATATGTCATAATTACCAAGGATTTTGCAGAATTAGAGGTGTATAAATGGTTAGTACTTGAGTCGTATTCCAGACTTCTGAGATGGATACTGGGCTCCGTCTGATAATCCCTGACAGTCCTGAAGATGGGTCTCAGTCCAAAACATCAACTGTTCTCATAGATGGTGCCTGACCTGCTGATTTCCTCAAGTGTTTTGTGTTGCTTTGGGTTTCCAGCATCTGCAAATCCAGCATCAAGAAAAGATGTACTGGCATTGGAGAAAGTTCAAAGGAGGTTGACAAAAATGGTTCTGGGATTGAAAGGCTTGACATATGAAGTGTTTGATGGCTCTGGGCCTATACTCACTGGAATTCAGAAGAATGAGGGTTGACCTCATTGAAACTTACTGAATGTTGAAAGGCCTCGATAGTGAAGTCTCAGGATAGAGTGGTGTCCTTTCAAAACAGAGATGAGGAATTTCTTTTTTCCAGAGTGGTAAACCTGTGGAATTCATTGCCACAGGTGGTTGCAGGCAGCAAGCCTTAGCGCGTATTTAAGGCAGAGGTTGATGGATTCCTATTAGTCAGGGCAGGAAGGGATATGGGGAGAAGGCAGGAGATTGGGCCTGAGAGAAGATGGATCAGTCATGTTCAAATGGTTTTATACTCTTCAAAGGCTATTTCACTTCCCTGTTTATCCTCCACAGTGAGTTTAAATATCAATACCTGCTATTTGATTGGTGGGGTCCCCTCCCTACCAAGGAAGAGATACTTGCAGCTATTCAGAATTGGGTTTAATATCACTGGTATACATGTGAAATATGTTGTTATGCAGTGCATAATAAAAAAAATCTGTGATTTATCATAAGAAATAAAAAAAATTAGTGCTGAAAGAGCAAAAATGAGAAGTAGTGAGGTTGTGTACATGGGTTCATTGTCCATTCAGAAATCTGGCAAAGTAACAATGAGCTAACAAAATAGATTAAACACAGTTTGTTATTTTTGTTGATAGACATTTAAATGAAAATAAAGTTCTTAAAACATATTTAAAATTCACAGATTATTTCCATCTTCAAAAATGATTTCCAAACTATAAAGGGTTTCAAAAACACAGGTAAAATTCCTATCAGTTTAAAAAAAACCATACCAACAAGTAGAAGAATGAATTTCCATTGTAGAAATTGAAGGCAGAGGTACAAAATCTGATTCGCCCCTCTATCATTCTTCTTGATGCCATTCCTAAAAGGCCTGACATTTATATTGTTATTTTTCCCACTTAAGTGGCTTCACACACATTTTTACAGATACCTTTGTTCACCCAGGTAGTCTAAAAGCTTCTGTGGACCAGAGTGGCCAGGTGTCTACAATTGCTGAGAGGCTAACTCCCTAAGCACACAGATCTTCCAAACATTAATGCATCAGCTATTTGATGTGATGGTATCAATATGGTCTCCAAGCTTCCTCTGTGAATGAAATAACTTAGCCAGCATTGTCTAGTTTGATACAAGCCCAATTATCTAACCCCATTCTCTTCTGCTTCTTTTGAGCAGTAAAACTTTTGCTATATAGACAGTGCTCTTTGCAAAGCTGTACTTTTAACTTCAGACTGCTTACTGCTCATCATTTACATTAAGAATTGAAGACTAGCCCCAGTTTATGAAAAGAAGCTATGCAAAAAATATTGACTGGAAGTTTGATGCAACTCTTTGATCTCAAGAAGTTTCAACTATGTGTTAGGAAGTCGAGAAAAGGCATCACCCTCCCTCTCCCTCCCTCCATCCTGAAGACTTTTTCCACTGAGGTTGGGTGACACTAGTACTAGAGGTTGTAGGCTACGGTTGATAGATGAAATGTTTAACAAGACGGTGGTCTCCCCGCAACCCCCCACCTCAGAGGATGGTGAGAGTGTGGAAATAAGTGGCCAGCGGAAGTGGTGGATTCACATTCAATTTCAATATTAGAAAAACTTGGGTAGGTACATGGACGGGAGAGGTATGTAGTGCTATAGTTTGAGTGCAGGACAGTGGTACCAGGCAGCATAGTAGTCTAGCATCAACTAGATTTATCAAAGGACTGCTTCTGTGTCGTACTGTTCCATGACTCCTGACAGATTATTTCATTCTTGTTGGCTACAAGACGACGGGAAGGACAGCTAATGTGATACCTTCATTGAAAAAGAAAGCAGCATGGATAAGTGAAGTAACTACAGGCCTGAGTGTAGGAAAATCATTGGAACATCTTTGGAGCGGGATTAATACCTGAGAATTACAGATACTTGTTAGGGACAGATTCTGTCTCAACAATTTAATTGTAATTTTTGAATAGGTAACAAGATATATTGCTGAGGGCAGTTCAGTCCATACACTGTAGACTCCATGGTCTTTAGACCATAAGACATTGGACAGATTTGGGCCATTCAGCCCATTGAGTCTGTTCTGCCATTCCATCATGGTTGATTTATTATCCGTCTCAACACCATTCTCCTGCCTTCTCCCCATAACAGTTGATGCCGTGACTAATCAAGAACCTATCAACTTCTGCTTTAAATATACCCAGTGGCATGGCCTCCACAGCTGTCTGTAGCAAAGAATTCCACAGATTCACCACCACCTGAAATGAATTCCTCCTTATCTGCTCTAAATGGATGTCCCTCTATTCTGAGGCTGTATCCTCTGGTTCTAGATTCACCTGCTATGGGAAAATTCTTCTCCACATCGGCTCATTCTGTGCCTTTCAAAGTTTGATAGGTTTCAATGAGAAGTTCCTTTGATAAGTTCCCACATGAAAAAAAATTGAAATGCAAGACCATAAGACACAGGAGCAGAATTAGGCCATTCAGCCAATCGAGTCTGCTCCAACATTCCATCATGGCTGATCCCAGATCCCACTCAAGGGCCCATAGAATCCAAGGCAAGGTGGTATGGAATGGTAAGTATATTTCAACACAGAGAAATGTGCATTTTGGGACAAACCAGAATGTGGTACATCACAAGCAAAGCCCTTCCAACTTTGGGTAGATTTACATGGAACTCTGCCACAACAAACTAGCATCCATCATCAAAGACCCCACCACCAAGGCCATGCCCTATCTTCATTTATACCTTTGTACAGGTAATACGGAAGCCTTGGGTCCCAAGTGACAAGGATTAGGAACAGTTATTAACCTACAACTCCAGAATCATTCACCACTACTCTAAACTGATTCTATAGCCCTCAGTCTCACTTTCAATAACTCTTTACAACTCATTTTTCTCAGTAGGGAGAGGTTGGCCAGGCTAGGTTTTTGTTCCTTGGAGCATAGGAGAATGAGGGGGTTATAATGTCATGACAGGTATAGATAAGGTGGACAGAGGCAGTCTTTTCCCCAGAGCTGAGGAGTCCAAAACCAGCAGGAGATTTAGGGTGAGAGGGGAAGGATTTAAAAGGGACCTGAGGAACAGCTTTCCCACACAGGGGGGAGGTGCGTGCTTTGAATGAGCTACTAGAGGTGGTGGTTAAGGCTAGATCAATATTATTGCTTAAGAAGCACGGATGGGTACATGTTGGGAAGGAGTTTAGAAGGCTATGGGCCAAATGCAGGAAGCTGGTAGTAGATTATTGGACACCATGGTCAGGCAGGACTCAAATGGTTCTATTAACAATCAGAGAGTGTATACAGTATGCAACCTGAAATTCTTAAACTTTGCAGACATCTACACAAAAGAGAACCCCAAAAGAATGAATGACAGAAATGTTAGAACCCCAAAGCCCCATCTCCCCCTCCCCCACATAAGCAGCAGCAAACATCGACCTCCCCCACCCATTTCAGCAAAAAATGTCAGTGCCCATGACCCACCAAGCAATAGCAAAGCATTCAAAGAGACCATGATCTGCACTCAGCAAACAACATCGTTTACCCAACAGTTGAACATGCCACAAGCTTTCTCACTAACAAGGGACAGAGATGTTGCTCATTTCACAGTGAAAGGAGAAACCACCAAACCTTCGCTGTTACTATGTTATGGTCTGCCACGTCGCTTTTTATTCCAAGATTCTCTGACTCCAGAATTGGCAGCAAACTCTCCCCACCATCAGGAGAAAGAGAGGAGTGATCACTCAGTACAGAGACCGCCACCTGCAGCATCCACCTCTGAGAAATCCTGATGTTCCTTCTCCTGTGATGCCTCAGTCGGTGGCACCAGCCTGGAATCAGTTGTCCACTGGGCAGCACCCTGGCTTCCATGCCATGCCTGGAGAATATCAGAAAATTGCTGGCCGGTTAGTGAGCCCCAAGAATGGGATCTCATTGCTGTGAAAAACTACATTTTGAGTCCTGCTGCTGATCAAGGACACCAAAAGTACCCCAGCCACCTTGAAAAGGAAGAAAGAGATTAATAAGAGGAAATTAATCCATTTCCAGAGATGAGCTTGTAGAGACAGATATTTGATGCCATCTTAACTCCGCTCACCGATGGAATGGGGGGCCTGTATCCATGCTGTATTGCTCTGATTCTATGACTCTATACTATTCATGCATTGCATTTCCTGGTCTGAGGAGACAATTAAGAAATCTTAAACGACAGCAATATTTTTGTTATTACAAAAATGTATAACTTTGAACCTCTTCTGAAGCAATTAGAATGAGCTTTTGGCCTTTTCCAATTTAGTTTCTGCCTTGTTGTACGTATACAGTTTTTACTGTCCTTGACTGAAGTTTTGATGGTGTTATCATTGAAAGAATATATAATAATCCACTTGAAAGATTAGAGATCAGTCATAAATTCTAAGCTGTTCTTGGTTGTCAAGTATTCTGAAAAAGTGCCTTGAATCACCTCCAATTTGTTGACATCTGTTTCCTTGATCTCTCTCTAAAATCACTGGGAGTCTATATTGATTATCCCATCCCACTAATTACATTGGACGTGGACCAGCCAGCCCAGATTTGATACAGATGCTGTCTGGCAAAACTAATGAGAAAAGTACAAATACGAAAAAAAAAATCAAATGCTGGCAGATCTCGGATTTTCTTTCCAAAATGCAAAATATTTCATGAAATTTGCATTTCACCACTTTAGGCACATTTTGTTTTTGCTACTTTTGGCCTAACACCAGAGAATCACCAAACAAAAATACACAATTGGGATCTTCTTAATAGGATAGTATCCATAGTTTCCATACTCTAAGATAAATTTAGAGGGAACCTACCACCTCATTTGTGTGACTTGTGCTGCTAAAGAGAACAGTTGCTGTAGAAATGAGAGAAAAGGAAGGGGCAGACTGCTGAAAATTGGTGAAGAGGAACGAGGGAATATGATAATGGTGCACTATCCCTGACACATGGGTAATACCAACTGTCTGAAGCATTTGAGATCTGAGAGTATTAAAGTCAGTCATACATTACTGACTCAGACCCTTGGGCCCAATTTGGCCACACCAACGAAAATTCTCAACTGGCTAGACTCATTTGCCTGTGTTTGGTAAATATCCCTCTGATATTTTCCTACCAATAACGTACCTGTCCAAATACCTTTTTAAATGTTGCCTGCTTCATCCACTTCCTCTGACCACCCTATTGGTGAAAAAAATTGCCCCTCGGGTTCCTTTTTGATTTCTCCCCTCTCACTATAAACCTGCACTTCGGATTCATGCCATGACCCAGAGAGAGGGGGAGGGGAGTCCATGAATTGATCACATCTACCCCCTCATGATTTTATAAACTGCTAAAAGGTTACCCAACAGACTCCCACTTCCATATTGGCATACGGAGTTTCAAGCACAATCAACAATGGCATTTTAATTGTATTTAATAAATCACAACACTTTAAATCCAGCATCAATCATTGCTTTCAACTTGATGTACACCTGGTTTTTTTGATAGTTAAAAATAAAAGTTGAGTTTTGTGACCACTCAACTCAGATTCAGCTCTGGCATATTTAAGGTTCACAATGTCTGTTTATGCCGGGCCACAGTAGGGAGGAGGTAATCAATGAGGTGTTGTCACATTGATAATGTCAGTCAGAGTTATATAGAAACAAGCTTCTCAGCCCATCTCGGCCATGGTGACCAAGATGATCATATAAGCTGCCCATCTCGTCCATACCATTCAAGGTAACCATCTAAACTAGTCCGTTTGACTTCTATCCCTTCAAACATTTTCTATCCATGTATGTTCCCAAGTATCTTTTCAATGCTCTGTCCGTATCTGCCTCATCCACTTGCTCAGGAAGGTCATTCTGCAGTTATCACATACAACCTACAATAAGAGAGTAAGAGCCAATTGAATGTGAATCATGAAAGGGTCAGTGGTCCAATGTCTGAGTGGGTGGAAATAGACACAGCCACTTCCAACTTGCATACAACATACCTCACCCATAATAATAAAAATATCAATGGGGCCAGATACTTGCAATAGAGAACAAAATACAGATGATTATGATTGTTAAAACATTGGTTAGACTTCATCTAGAACTTTGTATTCAGTCTTGATCATTCCAGGAAAGATGTGAAGTCGCTTGAGAAGGAGGAAAAGGTTTTGAAGAATGTTGCTGGAGCTGAGAGTTAGCCTGAGTGGGCTGGAAAAGACTAGATTGGTCATGTGAGTCAGGGATTCCCAGCATGAAGAATGGTTCAATCATTCCATTTAATATCAGACAAATCTATGCAATATAGATCTTGATTTTTTTTTCTTTGAAGACATCCATGAAAACAGAAGAGTGTTCCAAATAACAGGTGATAGTTAAATCATTAGAACCTCAAAGCCCCCCTGCTCCCTCCACCACACACAAGAAGCAGCAAAGTAACGACCCTCCCCCACCCCCATTCATTTCTACAAAACCCAGAACCCTCCACCCACCAAGGATGTGAGAGCAAGATCCCCAGTAAAGACCATGATCACCAAAAACTAATCATGCACCCAGCAATTTGACATGCCATGGGCTCTCTCTCTCCCCCTAAAAAAGGGAAAAAGAGGTGTCCCTTTCACAGTGCGAGGGGAGACATAACAGGATAACTTGCCGATTTACTGTGTCATGTTGCTTGTTTTGGCAACAATCGCACACTCACCATTGAGAGAGAGAGAGAGACAGAGTGTGCAACTCGCCGAGTCCACTACCTTTGATAGCTGATCTGCTGTTTCAAATGTTTTGTTCTCTCCCGCCATGCTTCAGTCAGCAGCACCAGCTTAGAAGCGGTCCTTCTACATAGCCACAAACCTTCGGAACCCTGATGGCACCCTTGTCTTCTAGGCTGCATCCTCGGAATATTGAAAAATGGCTGGCCGTGAGCCCCTGGGTGTAGGTCTGCCTCCACCTGATTTGTTTAAATCATTTTTTGCAAAATGAACTGTATAGATTCTTGAACAGAATTTTTCTTTAAAAATGTAGCTTGACAGGGAAGATCTGAGCAATGTATTGAACTTGCTGAGAGGGATTGGCTTTGGAAATGAAATGGTCTCTTCCTATTCTCTAATGATTCAGTGATTTATTTTGTAATTCCATTTGTTAAGCCTTTAGCTCAGAACCATTTTAAAGGGTCTTTTTAGGATACTGAGTCCTGATGCAGGATCTTGGCCCTGAACATTGATTCTTACCATAGATGTTGCCTGACCTGCTGAGTTCCTCCAGCATTTTGAGTGTGTTATTTTAGTTTTCTAGCTTCTGCAGAATCTCTTGTATAATAACACCACTTCCCCACAGCTTGATGTCATACTGGAACATATAAAGGGTGATGGAAATTGGATTTGACTCTTATTGCAGTGAGTATAATGAGTTTGTCATGTCTCCAATTATATATTGGCTTTGACATCCATTTTAGGTCATTGTCATGCTCTTCCCCACCAGACGAGTACTTTTGAAGAATAAAGCTCGTGTTATGGAACATCCAGCTGTTTTTTTTTCTCTCTGCAAAAAGCTCTTGTATACATAAAGATGAAAGTGACCAGGTAATCTGCTGCTTTAATTGGTGATCAACTTCTTTTGCCATATTGTGGTGAACTAGATATACCTGTCTGACTGCTCCTGTGGCTCCTCCCACAGACCCCTGTATAAAGGCGACTGTGGGCTGCTGCTCTCCCTCATTTTCCCCAGGATGTAGTGCTGTTTATTCTTCCAGTCAATAAAAGCCGATATCTCGTTTCCTAAGTCTCAGCGTGAGTTATTGATGGTGCATCACATATACAGTACATTTACATGCATTGGAAATTTGCTGTGATGTGTTGGTCATGGAACGACATGCAACAAAAACATCATTCAACAATTCTTTTTAAAAAAATCTAGAATTTAAAAATTAAAGTTGGTGGTTAAGTACAGATATGGAATAAAAATGCATAAATACCAGCATTAATTTGCAAAGTAAATAACATTATAAAAAATGGTTTAAATTGTTCACAGTGCATTGGCTGAGATAATAGATGGGGGGGTGGGGAGGTAACTAGAATGATTGTTCAGATTCGCTACTTGAGGAAGAAACTTCTAAAAAGCTGTTAAGTTTTTGTTTAAATAGTTCTATAGTGCTTTCCAGAAGGGAGCATTCGGAAAAGGCATTTTGTGATGTGGGCAGTGTCCACAATGATTTTTCCTGTCTGCTTCATTGTCCTGGACACTCACAAGTCCTGCAGGGATGGTAGACCGCAGCCTTCTCTGCTGACTTGACATCTTGTTGTAGTTTTTGTATATTAGAAGGATGCTGGACCATACCAAACAGTATTAAATTGAGTGAAACTGACCAAAACACTGGCGTGAACTCTTTGGATTTTTTCTAAGTAATGCTGTGTAGACTTCTAAAGCACCCAAGAGAGTAGACTGGGTCTCATTTTATCATTCCTTCTGGTTATCTTCAGCTAATAAAATTAAGCTGTGTGAATTTGATGTTCATTTTTCAAACACTACAATGTTAATGTATATATTTTCTATTGTGTTCATATTTCATTAAACTTCACTTGAAGCAATGGAGCGTAACAGAGCACACTAAAGAAATGGAATAAGTAAGGTTTCAAAAATTCAAATTCATTGCTTTTTTATTATTGAATGGAACCCATTAAGGAAAAGCTAAATATATTTTAAAGTGAAGAAAGATGTTTTCCTCAAACTGAGGTTCTCAAAAATGTGCATGCATTTTATGCACTGGCGGAATTGGAATTGTCTTGTTATTAGTTTATGGAAGAGAGCTGCACTCTGCACATCAATACTCTCAAAATTTAACAGATGTGCAGTTGAGAGCATCCTAACATACTGCATTACTGTGTGGTATGAAAATTGCAGTTTGGCGAACAGGAGGACTCTACAATGGGTAGATAAAATTATCTAACGTATCACTGGCACCAAACTACCTGCTGTCAATTATATGTATGCAGAAAGGCCAGCAATATCATAAAGGATCCTACCCACTCTGCTCGTGTTTGTCCCACTCCCATAAGGGAGGAGGCTATGCAGCATCCATGCCAGGACCACCAGACTCAAAAATAATTACTTCCTCCAAGTCATCAGGAGATCAATACCTCCACCCATTAACCGACCCAACCGTACATCACCACCACTACTTTATCATTTCCTGTCAGAGTCACCTTATGTACAGATACTCCTGTACTTGACATCATTTTATATACACAAAAGTAGTCTATGTAATCTTTTGTATTTATTTATTCTGTTTTGTTGTGTTCTTTATGCTTGTGTTTTTTTTATGCTGCATTGGATCTGGAGTAACACTCATTTCACTCTTTACACTTGTGCACTGAAGAATGACAATAAACAATCTTGAATCTTATCAACACATGTATCAAGATAGAGTCAAAAGCTTAGTGTTGCAAGGCTTCCATAGAGATAATTTCAAAATGTAAGCGCATTAAGGTAGTACAAGGGAAAAGACAATAACAGAATGTAGAGTAATCTGAGAATGTAGATTTAAAGATGTAATGAACAGATCTGTTGGAAGTGTTTTGCAAAAAATCACCATACTCTGTCCTATCTGTCTTGAGTGACTGATCTACCTGATCCAAGTTTTATGGTATGCATGCACCTGATTGTGCAGTTTTTTGTCAATTTAAACTGTGGTGCTGCAAGCATTTTCAAATGCATCTTTACCTCTGTTTCAACTATCATTGTAACCTCAAGATGTCAATCTACAACATTTTTGTTACAGAAGCATCGCAGGAGAAATAGACTTCTTCCTTAAATGAGTTCATGTTTTCCAATATAACTGTAACCCTCAGACCTCACTGATCTTATAATTTTCTTCACAAATGTTGACACAGAAATATTGAGATAATTTTGAATTTTTTCTTTATCCTGGATACATACAAGTCCTGTAATGGTGGTAGACCTTGTCTGCTGACCTGACAATTTGCTGTAGTTTTCATACATTGTGCAAGAATGCTGTAAATTATATTTAAAAGTTGCTTGCTGAACAAGGAACTAGAAATAACAATTCTGTTTTAGTGAACTGAATGGAATATATATTTTGTTGCATGATAAAATATGATGAAATAGATTTATTGATTTTATTTTTCCCTTCTGCCACAAAGGAGCTACACAATCTGAATTTTTTCTCAAATATAATAGAATGTAGGGTAAGAATAAAATTAGATTTGCACAATATAATGGCTAACTTTTCACAAAAGCAACATGCAAATTAGTTGCCTGACAGAGAATTATCTTCTAACAGACTGCAGATCAAGAATCGTGTCTCTGAAGAATAGCAACATTCTTTATTGAGTCTGTGGTTACAAAACCGAACTGTTCTGCATAGTAATTGCTTTTTCTTTTTTCTAACTCATTGACTTATGAATATAAAATCAGTTGTAAGGGCAGGCTAGTAACTTATTGGACCTCTTCCTGCACGAATCTTTGACTAGAATATTTATTTGTGATTTGTGTTAAATATTTCTCATAGGTTAATAGAAAGTATATACAAGAAGATCCTAGTTGGTCCAATAAACTTGTTAGTTACTCACGGAGGAGAAAGCCCCATGTGTTGACCTTAGACACTTACCCATCACTGCTAAATTTTGGCTGGATTTGGAATATCCTAATGGTGAAAAAGTTTGGATTTTAACAGCTGTTTCTTTAATAAAATGATTATTACACTCAATGCAGAATGTTTGGAATAAACATTCACATTGTGTCTCACTTATAAAGATTAATTGAATTATTTTGACATTATGTTCAACATTTTTCCAGAATGTGAAAAAAGAAGGAAAAGGAAAATCTTTATAAAATTGAATACTATAGATTTTAACATGAAAAGGTAAATGAGCATCTGACTTTTATCTTTGATTTAAATTGATAAAAACTGAAAATACAGTAGTTCTTTGAGAAAGTGAATTTCTTCTAAGATTAACTCAGCAGAATTTGTATCTTCATTCATTCTGAAGAATAATGTGATGTGTTTTTTTTTACCATTCAGCTGAGCACCTAGACATGGTTTAAATTTTGACAGTATATCTGTCTTTCAAATTTGAATTGAAGTATTAGCCATCATTTTTTTTTTGCTGTGAAGTCCCCAGAGAGGGTTCTACACTTGAAAGTTCCTGATTCAAAGGTGAGTGTTGCTCACTGAAGCACTACATATAAATCAAACTGTCTTCAAATTGAATCGTATGGCCTGTTGAATGTTGTGTAATTGAAAATCAATGCATTTCCTTAGATATCTTAAATATTCAGCCATATGAGAGCCACAGACTTTGGGACAATGGATCCAGTAGTCCCTGTCAGGTCCATTTTTGAAGTATAAGACACGCACAGGATGCTGATGCTGGAACTCTGTGTGTAATTATGTAGAGATATAGCAACAAGTCCACACTGGCCAATTACCCCCATGTGACCAATTAACACCCTAACCCATACTCCTTTTGGAATGTGGAAGGAAACTAGAGCACCAGGAGGAAACCCACACAGTCAAGGGGATTATGTACAAACTTACAGACAGTGGTGAAAATTGAGCCTGCATTACTGGTGCTGTGATAGTGTAATGCTGATCACTACACTAACATACTGACCGTGTATCCCAACACTTCATCATTCTTATTCATTTTGTCCAATTTTTTAAATCACAAATTTTATACCATATTATCTCTTAAGTCTTCTAAAGCACTTCAGATTTATTTTTTAACATGTAAGAGTTGCTACAGGATACTAGCACCCACTCTTGCTCTCTTCCACAGCGCTTCAGTCTCTCCTCCCTTGGGTGACTGCAGTGATGGCCGAGTCCTCACCATAACGAAGGCAGTGTAGCTCCCCCTCTGTCAGTCTCTTCATGTGGACTTTCAGTACTCTACGTTACCAATTTCCAACAGGGCCTTACGATCACAATAAAAATATCTAATGCAGCAAGTTCCAGCAACAACACAACGGAATGCATTAGGTCCAGCTTCTTTGCTATCGAGTAACTCACTGGGATAGTCCTAAAGTACTTGATGTTCTTAGTATCCAGCAGAGATTTGTGATCATAAAAAAGGCATACAGGATGAGCAAATGTACTTTTGATTGGACCCATGGCCGTTGTGTTTGAATGTGCTGATGTCTTACCAGAAACAAAATGAATGAAAATACAAATTCTGCAGGGTTAATTTCCTACCTCCTGAAAATCTTTGCTGTCCTTCCAGCTTTTATCATTTTAAAGCAAAATAAAAGTCAGAGAGACAGTGAACTTTTTTTCAAATCCATGGCATTTTTTTTTAAAGGATTTTCTTTTCCTTCTATGTTTCCTTGACTTCTGCATCCTGTACATCTGATAATGTTGGCATTGCATTTTGACTTCTTGTCAGTGTTGCTAACAAATCTTTTAAGGGGCACACAGATGACGGAGAGGTGAGGACACAATAGCGATTGACAGAAGTAAGCCTACAAAACATTGTAATGGCCCCGTTTTGAAATGAGGGCTACATTTCCATGCAATTGATAGAAATGATTAATTACTTAGAGAAATAACCAGCTATTTTTCTATTTGAAAATACTGAGGATGTTTACCTTACCAATGGAGGGAATGCTTTAATACTGGGTAACACACACAAAATGCTGGAGGATCTCAACAGAACAAGCAGCATCTATGGAGATGATTGAAGAGTCGATGTTTCAGGCCAAAACTATTTAATATAGGATTATTTCTTCTAAATATTTGGTCAAACTTTTTATTTTCACAGATTCATTTATATGAGAGAGGAATCTTTTTTTCTGCACTAATCAAGCATGGATAAACGAATTAAGATTCATTATGGTCTTTGCCTCTAGAGATATGTTACATAGAGCAATCCGCACAGTACAAAAGCCCTTGAGCCCACAATGCTGTGGCTACTAATGTAAACCTACTCCATGATCAATCTAACTATTCCCCTCTACACAGCACATCATCCTCCAGCTTTTTTTTCACATCCATGTGTCTATCTAAGAGTCCATTAGGTGTTGCGGGTTATATATTCAGCTCTCCAGAAAGAGAGTGACAAATGTTGCAAAATGAAGTGATTCTACACCAAATCAAAAGAGGCAACATTCTATGAGAAGACATACATCAGAAAGTGAGGGATTGAGAAAGACTTCACAACCCATCTAGTAGGTCTCATTAGAGACATTCTGAACCCAGCCCATTCCCTTATCTTGCCATGCATGAGTGGTGCTAACCTGCCTGCCTGCATTTACCATTTTTTGTTACAAGACATAAATTAGAGATGTTTCATATATGCGATTTACCCTGGAGGCAGAGTTGGTGCATAGAAGTGAACACATCTCAGGTGGGAAGGTGCCACCATGTTCTGGGACTCTTAAATTCACCTCTCTCTTGTTCATTCTATTGTTATCATTTTAACATTTTGCCCTCCTTCAGACTGTGAAAAGGGTGCTTGGTTCAAAACTTTGGTGCCAATAAGTTTCCATTTGATTGTTCTCCAAGAATTTTGGCTGGGAAGTGCTTTGGGACATCCTGAGGACACAAGTAATTGTTTAAAGCCAGATGTCTTTCTCTTTCTTTCAATTTCCTGAAGCACTTCCACAGAAACATCTTCTATAAACCTTTTAATTCCCACAGTTATCTTGACTGCTCTTCTTCCCTCCCTGTCTCCTGACAAATGCTTTTTACTTTGCTCAGTACTTTCATCTCCACTGTATCTGTTCCCCGGATGAGATGTTCCTTTCCAGGGCATCAGATGTCCTCTTTCTACAAAGGACAGTGTTTCCCTTCCACCAGCATTGATGCTGCCCTCACCTGCGTCTCCTTCATTTTCTGCACATCTGCACTTACGTTATCGTCCCACTGCCTTAACAGGGATAGAGTTCCTCTTTTCCTCTCCTGCCACACCATGAGCGTCCACACCCAACCTATCATTTTCCGCAACGTCCACCATCTTCAATGGGTTCCTTCCACCAAGCACATCTTTACCACTCCACTTTCTACAGGGAATGCTCCCCCTGTGATTCCCTTGTCCATTTGTCACTCTCCACTAATTGCCCTCCTGGCACATATCATTGCAAGCAACAGAATGGTTACACTTGCCCATTTACTTCCTCCCTTGCCTGCATTCTGAGCCATAAACTGGTCTTCTAGGTGAGGCAACACTTCAAGTGTTGGGTTGTCTGTTGCTCCTGATGCAGTCTCTACTAGACTGGTGAAAGCTGATGTAAACTGGGGGTCTGCTTTGTCCATACTTTGGCTCCATCTGGGAAAAGTGGTATTTCCTGATGGCCAACTATCTTATTTTAATTCCTATCCCCATTGCAGTTCAGGCATGTCTGTCTATGACTTCCTCTTTTGCCACTAAGAGTCCACTCTTGAAGCAGGAGCAACACCTCATTCCATCTAGGTAGTCTCTAACCTGTTGTCAAGAAGATTGATTTCTTTTTCCAGAATTCTTTTTCTCTCCCCCTTCTCTCTTCTATTCCCCACTTTGTCCTATTACCTTTTCTCCTCATCTGCCTATCACTTCCACTATATGCACCTCCTTCTTCCCTTTCTCCTATGATCCACTCTCCTCTCCTAACATATTCTTTTCTTCTCCATCCCTTTACTTTTCCCACCCAATTGGCTTCACCTAACACTTTCTAGCTCTCTTCCTTCCCCTCCTCCCACATTTTTATTCTGGCATCTTCCCCCTTCCCTTCCAGTCCTGAAGAAAGGACTCCCTGAAGGGTCTACATTATTTCCGTGGATGCTCCCTGGCCTGCTAAGTTCCTGCAGCATTTTGTGCGTTCCCACAGAAATCTCCTTCAATGTGCTTTCCATATGTTTATCCTCCCATTAACTGCCTTACGCTCTCTTTTTCAAGTTTAAGCTTTTATTTTCTGGCAAAGCATAAATGGTGTATAATTTGTCTTGAATAGTATTGCCTGAATCTTCTCACAGGTAAATGGCAGTGAGATAAATGGATTAGAAAATAAGGGACTAATAGATAAGTTTCTACAGCTTCTGTAATGCGAGAAAAAGACAAAATAGTGAGCTGTGAAATACAGGATGACAATAGTACTGGCTGCAAAGTGTAACTGACGTGTGCAGCAGTCAGTATTGCCCTCAAAACAGGCCTTCCCGTATTTTTTTTAATATATATATACAGTGGATTCTGGTTAAATAGCCATCAGTTCATTGGGGCAACTGTTAACGAACAAACATCAATTGGAAAAATAGCCAGGACTCCATTCATTTATTTGCAGCACTTTACTTGGGTAGTAAACTGTTGCTGAACGGTTTCTAACTAGCATCTGATGTGTGCACTTGTGTAGCTATCAGAGACTACACCATGCTTGGAGCAAAGAGATTTTAAAGAGTCAGTCTGTTTTTGTATTTAAAAAAAGTGTTTTTTTTTGTCAGAAAAAAATCAGTGTGAAATAAACAGTAAGACAATTCAGAACTGTTTTTCTCACTGTATTCGGGCTTGGAGATGCCAGAAACAGGAACAAAAATAAAACAGTTTCACTACTTCAACAAGTTAGAAACTATGAAGAATTTGAAGGTGTCAACAATCATCTTGTATGTTACAATGAAAATAGAGTTTTGAGGGATGCAATCGCCACTAGCATTTAATGATGATGGAGATTGTCTATTATCTACACTATGTGCCTGCACATATTTTGTTCATTTACAGTTAGTCAGAAAAAACACAGCAGCTTTTTTAAAATCAGAGCTAGAAGCTGAGTGAAGGAGTAAGGAATCGTGGAGAGAAGCCGTTTTTTTCTACGCTGCTTGGGGAAAAGAGGCTGGAATGCACAGGGGCATGACATCAGCCAGTAGAGCGCCAAAGGTTTAAAAAGGTGACCACCATATCCACCGGGCAACGGAGTGAGAGGGAGCAGAGTGGGACAGTGTTGGCTCAACAGGCAGACGTGTGAACAGGCAGAGGCGAGGGTAGGTTTCCGGTAAGTTTTTTTTTCCTGTTTGTTTAGAGTAGAGAGAATGCCAGGCAGGATGTTGGAATGCTCCTCTTGCAGGATGTGGGAAGTCAGGGAGACCCTGACAATGACACCTGGCAGAAGTGCATCCAGCTGCAGCTCCTAACAAACCGCGTTAGGGAACTGGAGCAGGAGCTGGATGATCTCCAGATCATTCAGGAGAATGAGGAGTTTATAGATAGTAGCTTCAGGAAGGTAATTGGGTTACCGTCAGACTAGGGAAGGGGAAAGAGCAGGCAGAGCAGGGTTCCCCGGTGGCCATTCCCTCAACAACAAGTATACCGATTTGGATACTGTTGTGGGGGATGACTTACCTGGGACAAGCTGCGGCAGCCGGATCTCTGGCACTGCGTCTGGTTCTGCAGTACAGAAAGGAGGGGGGAAGAAGAGGAGAGCGGTAGTGATAGGGGACTTGATAGTTTGAGGTACAGACAAGAGGTTCTGTGGTCGTAACAGAGACTCCCGGATGGTTTGTTGTCTCTCGGGTGTCAGGGTCAGGGATGTCGCTGATCGTGTGCACAGCATTCTGAAGTGGGAGGGTGATCAGCCAGATGTCACGGTACACACCGGTACCAATGACGTAGGAAGAAAGAGTGAGGAGGTCCTGAAGAGTGAGTATAGAGAGCTTGGAAGGAAGTTAAAAGGCAGAACCTTGAAGGTGGTAATCTCAGGATTGCTACCTGTGCCACGTGCCAGTGGGGGTAAGAGTAGGATGCTCTGGAGGATGAACACATGGCTGAAGAACTGGTGTAGGGGGCAGGGTTTCAGATTTCAGGATCATTGGGACCTCTTCTGGGGCAGGTGAGACCTGTACAAGAGAGACGGGTTACACCTGTACTACAGGGGGATCAATATCCTTGCTGGGAGGTTTGTTAGTACTATTGGGGAATGGAGGGTGTTAAACTAGATTTGCAGGGGGATAGGAACCAGAGTGACAGAGCAGATAGTGGAGAGGGGGTGAAAATAAATGATGTTAAAAGCTCATGCAAAGTCACAAATAGAAGGTTTGTGTGTGGTGGTAATAATCTTCTGAGGTGTATCTATTTCAATGCCAGGAGTATTGTGGGGAAGGCAGACGAGTTGAGGGCATGGATAGACACATGGAATTATGACATTATAGCCATTAGTTAAACCTTGGCTACAGGAAGGGCAGGACTGGCAGCTTAATGCTCCAAGGTGTAGATGTTTCAGACATGATAGAGACAGAGGGATGAAGGGTGAGGGGGTGGGGGTGGTGGCATTGCAAGTCGGGGAAAATATTACAGCAGTGCTCAGGCAGGACAGATTAGAGGCTTGTCTACATAGGCCATATGTGTGGAGCTGAGAAACAGGAAAGGTATGACCACATTAATAGGGTTGTATTATAGACCACCCAATAGTCAGCAAGAATTGGAGGAGCAAATCTGCAGAGAGATAGCAGACAACTGCAGGAAATGTAAAGTTGTGATAGTAGGGGATTTTAATTTTCCACATATTGATTGGGATTCCCATACTGTTAAAGGTCTGGATGGGTTAGAGTTTGTAAAATGTGTCCAGAAAAGTTTTATGAATCAATTTATAGAGGTACCAACTAGAGAGGATGCAATATTGGATCTCCTATTAGGAAACGAGTTAGTACAGGTGAAGGAAGTGTGTGTAGGGGAACACTTTGGTACCAGTGATCATAACACTATTAGTTTCAACTTGATAGACAATAGACAGTGGGTGCAGGAGTAGGCCATTCGGCCCTTCAAGCCAGAACCACCATTCACTGTGATCATGGCTTTTCATCCACAATTAATACCCCATTCCTGCCTTCTCCCCATATCCCTTGACTCCGCTATCTTTAAGATTCTATCTAACTCTTCTTTGAAAGCATCCAGAGAGTAGGCCTCCACTGCCTTCTGAGGCAGAGCATCCACAGATCCACAACATCATGCATCTGCCCACTCACCCAAATTGTCCAAGTCACCTTGCATTCTCCTAACATCCTCCTCATATTTCACATTGCCACCCAGCTTTGTGTCATCTGCAAATTTGCTAATGTTACTTTTAATCTCTTCATCTAAATCATTAATGTATATTGTAAATAGCTGCGGTCCCAGCACTGAGCCTTGCGGTACCCCACCAGTCAAGGATAAAGATAGATCTGGTCCTCAGGTTGAGGTTCTAAACTGCAAAAAGGCCAAATTTGAAGAAACGAGAAAAGATCTAAAAAGCCTGTACTGGGATAGGTTGTTCTCTGGCAAGGATCTGATTGGTAAGTGGGAGGCCTTCAAAGGAGAAATTTTGAGAGCGCAGAGTTTGCATGTTCCTGTCAGGATTAAAGGAAAAGTGAATAAGAATAAGGGACCTTGGTACTCAAGGGATATTGGAACTCTGATTAAAAAAAGAAGAGAGATGTATAACATGTATAGGCAACAGGGAGCAAATAAGGTGCTTGAGTATAAAAAGTGAAAAAAATACTTAAGAAAGAAATCAGGAGGGCTAAAAGAAGACATGAAGTTGCTTTGGCAGTCAAGGTGAAGGATAATCCTAAGAGCCTTTACAGGTATATTAAGAACAAAAGGGTAGTAAGGGATAAAATTGGTCCTCTTGAAGATCTGAGTGGTCAGTTATGTATGGAACCAAAAGATACTGCCTGACCTGCTGAGTTCATCCAGCATTTTGTGTGTGTTTCCCTGTTTTTGTCAGAATTGGCCAGTTCTTTTGTAAGTCATTGGTAAATAATTTAATAATTAGCCTCTTTTTTTTACCAGCAATAGAAAATAGACAGTAGGTGCAAGAGTAGGCTATTCGGTGCTTCTAGCCAGCACCGCCATTCTCTGTGATCGTGGCTGATCATACACAATCAGTACCCCGTTCCTACCCTCTCCCCATATCTCTTGACCCCGCTATCTATAAGAGCTCTATCTAACTCTCTCTTGAATGCATCCAGAGACTTGGCCTCCACTGCCTTCTGGGGCAGAGCATTCCACATATCCACCACTCTCTGGGTGAAAAAGTTTTTCCACATCTCTGTTCTAAATGGCCTAACCCTTATTCTTAAACTGTGGCCTCTAGTTCTGGACTCACCCATCAGCGGGAACATGTTTCCTGCCTCCAGTGTGTCCAATCCCTTAATAATCTTATATGTTTCAATCAGATCCCCTCTCATCCTTCTCAATTCCAGTGTATACAAGTCCAGTAGCTCCAATCTTTCAACATATGACAGTCCCGCCATTCCGGGAATTAACCTTGTGAACCTACGCTGCACTCCCTCAATAGCAAGAATGTCCTTCCTCAAATTTGGAGACCAAAACTGCACACAATACTCCAGGTGGGGTCTCACCAGGGCCCTGTACAGCTGCAGAAGGACCTCTTTACTCCTATACTCAATTCCTCTTGTTATAAAAGCCAGCTTGCCATTAGCTTTCTTCACTGCCTGCTGTACCTGCATGCTTGCTTTCATTGACTGATGTACAAGAACACCTAGATCTCGTTGTACTTCCCCTTTCCTAACTTGACTCCATTTAGATAGTAATCTGCCTTCCTGTTATTGCCACCAAAGTGGATAACCTCACATTTATCCACATTAAACTGCATCTGCCATACATTTGCCCACTCACCCACTCTGTCCAAGTCACCCTGCATTCTCATAACATCCTCCTGACATTTCACACTGCCACCCAGCTTTGTGTCATCAGCAAATTTGCTAATGTTACTTTTACTCCCTTCATCTAAATCATTAATGTATATTGTAAACAGCTGCGGTCTCAGTACTGAACCTTGCGGTACCCCACTGGTCACAGCCTGCCATTCCGAAAGGGACCCTTTAATCACTACTCTTTGTTTCCTGTCAGCCAGCCAATTTTCAATCCATTTCAATACTCTGCCTCCAATACCATGTGCCCTAATTTTACCCACTAATCTCTTATGTGGGACTTTATCAAAAGCTTTCTGGAAGTCCAGGTACACTACATCCACTGACTCTCCCTTGTCCATTTTCATAGTTACATCCTCAAAAAACTCCAGAAGATTAGTCAAGCATGATTTTCCCTTCATAAATCCATGCTGACTTGGACTGATCCAAATGTTATCCAAATGTGTCGTAATTTCCTCCAGCATCTTTCCCACCACTGACGTCAGGCTAACTGGTCTATGATTCCTTGTTTTCTCTCACCCTCCTTTCTTGAAAAGTGGGACAACATTAGCCACCCTTCAATCAGCAGGAACTGTACCTGAATCTATAGAACATTGGAAAATGATTACCAATGCATCCACGATTTCTAGCGCCACCTCTTTAAGTACCCTGGGATGCAGACCATCAGGTCCCAGGGACTTAACAGCCTTCAGACTCAACAGTCTATCCAACACCGTTTCTTGCCTAATATAAATTTCCTTCAGTTCATCCTTTACCCTAGTTCCTTTGGCCACTATTATATCAGGGAGATTGTTTGTGTCTTCCCTAGTGAAGACAGATCCAAAGTACATGTTCAACTTATCTGCCATTTCCTTGTTCCCCATAATAAGTTCACCCGCTTCTGTCTTCAATGACCCAATTTTGGTCTTAACTATTTTTTTGCTATTCATATACCTAAAGAAGCTTTTACTATCCTCCTTTATATTCTTGGCTAGTTTACCTTCATACCTCATCTTTTCTTGGCGTATTGCCTTTTTTGTTATTTTCCGTTGCTCTTTAAAAGCTTCCCAGTCCTCCGGTTTCCCACTCATCTTTGCTATGTTATACTTCTTCTCTATTATTTTTATACTGCCCTTTACTTCCATTGTCAGCCACGGCCGCCCCTTACTCCCCTTAGGATCTTTCTTCCTCTTTGGAATGAACCGATCCTGCACCTTCTGCATTATTCCCAGAAATACCTGCCATTTTTGTTCCACTGTCTTCCCTGCTAGGGTATTGTTCCATTGAACTTTGGCCAGCTCCTCCCTCATAGCTCCATAGTTCCCTTTGTTCAACTGTAATACTGACACATCCAATTTTCCCTTCTCCTTCTCAAATTGTAGGTTAAAACATATCATATTATGGTCACTACCTCCTAATGGTTCCTTTACCTCGAGGTCCCTGATCAAATCTGGTTCATTGCACAACACTAAATCTAGAATTGCCTTCTCCCTGGTAGGCTCCAGTACAAGCTGTTCTAAGAATCCAACTCGGAGGCACTCCACAAACTCACTTTCTTGGGGTCCAGTACCATTCTGATTCTTCCAGTCTACCTGCATGTTGAAATCCCCCATGACAACTGTATCATTACCTTTGCAACATGCCAATTTTAACTCTTCATTCAACTTACACCCTACATCCAGACTGCTGTTTGGGGGCCTGCAGGAAACTCCCATTAGGGTCTTTCTACCCTTAGAATTTCTCAGTTCTATCCATACTGACTCTACATCCCCAGATTCTATGTCCCCCCTCGCAAGGGACTGAATATCATTCCTCACCAACAGAGCCACCCCACCCCCTCTGCCAGTCAGTCTGTCCTTTCGATAAGATATATATCCTTGAATATTCATTTCCCAGGCCCTGTCCGCTTGAAGCCATGTCTCAGTTATTCCCACAACATCGTATTTGCCAATTTCCAACTGATCCTCAAGCTCATCTACTTTATTCCTTATACTTCGTGCATCCATATATAATACTTTTAATTCGGTACTCCCCTCTCCTTTCATATCAATTCCTATTTCACTTGGCCATACTGTATGATCTCTTCTTGAGCTTTCTACTCCATTGATTCTGTTGTCCTTTTTAACTTTTCTTATTTTCACTTTCCCTTTAACTCCATCCTTATATTTCCAGTTCATCCCCTCCCCCCCTCACTACTTAGTTTAAACACATCCGTGTTGCAGTGGCAAACCTGTCTGCCAGAATGCTGGTCCCCCGCCTATTAAGGTGCAACCCGTCCATTTTGTACAATTCATCCCTATCCCAAAACAGATTCCAGTGGTCCAAGAATGTAAATCCTTGCTTCCTGCACCAGTTCCTCAGCCACACATTCAGATCCATTATCTCCCTGTTCCTGCCCTCTCCAGCACGAGGAACTGGAAGCAAACCAGAGATAACCACCCTGGAAGTCCTGCTTTTCAGCCTTCTTCTGAGTTCTCTGAAGTCCCGCTGCAGAATGTCCTTCCTCTTCTTCCCGATGTCATTTGTGCCGACGTGCACTACCACTTCCGGCTGTTCACCTTCGCCCTTGAGGATTCCCTGCAATCGGTCCGTGATGTCCTGGATCCTAGCACCAGGGAGGCAACACACCATCCTTAAATCTTGCCTGTAGCCGCAGAAACCCCTTTCCGTACCTCTTACAATGGAGCAAGACCAGATCAGTTAGCCATACCTTGCACCTCTGTTGTATACCTAGCTTGAGATGCAAGGCTTCATTAACTACAGCAGAAGGGGTATATATTGGGGTATGTATAGAAAAATAAAGCTTTTTAAAGATGAAAGGACTTTGAGTATTGTTATGTAAGTTGCTCTTGTTTGAGAAAATAGTGTGGCTTGCAAAACAGAATCAGAATCCAAATCAGGTTTATTATCACTGACATAAGTCAAGAACTTTGTTTCATGGCAGCAGTAAGAGGAGTGCGATCACTCATGTCGAGTACATTGTGCCTCCAAGGGGTGATTCCCTTTGTGGCAAATCTTGTGCATAATGTATGTAGGCTGATACACAGGCTACACAGGGCTGGACAGATCAGGAGCAGGGTCTAGTGGTATGGACTACAAGATGACTGGAGCCTTCCTCCACCTTCACTGTCATTGTGATGTGTCATCATCTTCCACCGGCTCCACCACCGAGGTCTTGGTTGGATTGTTCTCTGTCTGAAACCTCTCCAAAGACCAGGAGCTAAGTTTCAGAAGGCATTGCTCTCAGAATCTCAAGAACTCACAAGCCTTCCCACCACTATGGTCTTGGAGAAGTACAGTGCCAGCATAACAACTTATGAAACAATACAAAAAAAGTGCAAAAGAGGAATAAATATCAAAGCAAATTGCTCAGCTGATAAGACACATTCATGTGTATTTTCCATGATTTCAGTCAAAATTTTAATATGTTCTAATAAGTATTTAATTTATTTGAAATAATACAATAATTTGTATGAACAACAGATAGCATCAGGAAATTTAGAGGAAGTTTAACCCACGTGCAGAGCAGCAGAGACTTTTTAGTGGAGAGTGAAAGCTTAGTTACAGACTGCAAAATAACCAGCCACGAGAGCCAGAACAAGAGAGAAAAGGTACATAACACGACCAGGCCACGAGCAACTGGATGAGGCTGGCTGGTTCGATGAATGAACAAAGGACTGTGGATGAGAGCTGGTTTAAATGGGCTGCAGGTGATGAGTTGGGAATGAATGGTAGGTGCCCCTGTTAGCTGGGTGGAGACTGGGAGTTGACTGCCTGTGCAAGGCATGGACAGTTAGTAGGGGAATATAACAAAACTTTGCATGCTTTTGGTTTATTGTGTTTTTCCTAGTCTATTTCTTATTTTTAAATCCACACAATATTGTTACTGCCTGATTGAACCCCTCTATGCATTCTCTACTTACTGTTCTCAAAATCTATGTTGGGTGTTGAAGGGCTCCAGTCCCTCAAGTTTTTAATCCTGAGCTATAATTCCTTCATATATAGATAGAAACTGTTAGAAATATGCATCAGGTCAGGTAGCATTGGCAAAAAAGCTAGGTTAACAATTCAGTTGATTAGCTTTCATCAGAACTGGGTAAAACCAGAATACAATAATGTTTTAGGAATCAAATTAAGATAATATTCTGGTCGTCACTAATAGAAAGGATGTGGAAGCTTTGGAGAGGGTGCAGAAAAAATTTAACAGAATGCTGCCTGAATTAGAGGACAAGTCATATGAGGAGAGTTTAGGTGATCGAGGACTTGTCTCTTTGGAGAGAAGGTGAATGAGAGATGGCTTGATATAGCTGTACAAGATGATACAAAGCATAGATCACGTGGATAGCCAGAGACTTTCTCCCAGGGTAGAAATAGCTTATAATTTTAAGATGATTGGAGGAAAGTATAGCTGTGATGTCAGAACCTAGGGTGATGGGTGTGTGTAACGTGCTGCCAGAGGTGTTGGGAGTGACATTTAAGAATCCCTTTGTCACATAATGATAGAAAGTGGAGGGTTATGTAAGAGGGAAGGATTAGACTGTTGAGTACATTAAAAGGCCAGCACAACATCATAAGCCAAAGGGCCTTAACTATGCTGTTATAAGACCATAAGATATAGGAGCAGAATTAGGCCATTTGGTCCACCATGTTTGCTCCGCCATTTCATCATGTCTGATTCATTGTTCCTCTCAGCCCCAATCTTCTTCCTTCCCCTCAATCCCTTCGTGCCCTGACTATTAAAGAATCTATCAACCTCTGCCTTAAATATACATAAAGAATTGTAATGTTTTATTTTCTATGCTCTATATTCATACTGGCCATCTTTTGAAGGTTTTACTAGTTCAAATGAAAGTTTATGAGATTTGAAATGTGAATCCTGTTTTCTCTCATCAAATTATAGAGAGATATAGCCTCATTATAGGAACAATATGAAAGGTTTGGAGAAGGCACAGATGTATGAGGGTGCTGCTTGGATTAGACAGCATATCTTTTAAGGATAGGTTGGGTGAGATAAGGCTTTTCTCTTTGGAGCAAAGGATGATGAGAGGAATCTCAACAGAAATGATAACAGGCAAGGATAAAATGCACAGCCAGCACTTTCTTTCCCAGGGTAGAAATGACTAATACAAGAAAGCATAATTTCAAAGTGTCTGGAGGAAGTATGGTGTGGGGGGGATATCAAAAGTATGTTTTTACACATGGAATAGAAAATATTACAGCACAGTACAGGCTCTTCAGCCAATGACCTTTTAATCTACACTAAAACCAATCTAAACCTGTCTTCTAAGTTCAAAGTAAATTTATTATCTAAGTGTATATATATATATACTACCCTGAGATTCATTTTCTTACGGGCATTTGCAGTAAAACAAATAAATACAATGGAATTATTGAAACACTACATACAAAAAAGGTCAGACAAACAACTAATGTCCAAACTAAGACAAACTGCAAATACAAATATTAAATAAATAAATAATACAGAGAGCATGAGTTGTAAAGTCCTTGAAAGTAAGTCCATATGTTGTGTTTTCAGTTCAGATTGAGGTGAGAAAAATTATCATTGCTGGTTCAGGAGTCTGATGGTGGAAGTGCAATAACTGTCCCTGAACCTGGTGTTTTGGATCTATGGCTCCTGTTACTCCATCCCGATGGCAGATGGAAGACAGGAGCCTGGCTTGGTTGGTGGGGGTTCTTGTTGATGGATCTCCCACACAGACCTCCATTTTCGTATCATCTATGTGCCAGAGATTGGTGGGTGTACGGAAGGCACTGCCAGGGGTGCTGGTAGAGGCAAATACTGGAGGAGCTCTGAAGTGAAGAGATGGGGACATTGCAAGCTATTGATCAGGCTCATCTTCCATTGGGCAGTGGGTTACCTTGAGACTTACTCTAACTTGTAATTGAAAGGGAAAGACTGTCTTACTAGCAGGTAGCTCACCTATGAGTGAAACCTTTGCCTCTCTATGTGCAGGTTTATAGTTTTAAGCTCAGATGAACAAATCATTTAGAACGTAGAACATAGAAGAGTACAGTGCAGCAACAGGCTACTCAGCCCACAATGTTGTGCTAAACCAGCTAAAGAGCAAATCAAGAACACCCAAACACTAATCTCTCCTAGCTACACAATGTCCATATCTTTCCATCTTCCTTACATCTATTTGCCTATTCAAACATCTTCTAAAAGCCTCTAATGTATTTGCCTCTACCACCATAGCTGGCTGTGCATTCCAAGCATCCACGACTCTGAGAAAAAAAACTTACACCTCACATCCCTCTTGAACCAATTCCTCTCACCTTCATTGTTTATACTCTGGTATTAGACATTTCAAACTGGGAAACAGATACTCCCTGATATACTATCTATGCCTGTCTTAATCTTATAAACCTCTATTGGATCTCCCTTCAGTTTCTAGCTTTCCAATGAAAACAATCCAAGTTTATCCGGCCTCTCATGATAGCACATGCACACTAAACCAGGCAGAATCCTGGTAAACCTCTTCTGCTCCTTCTTTAAAGCCTCAATGTTCTTCCTGTAGTGAGGTGACTAGAACAGTATGCAATACTCCAGATGTGGCCTAACCAGAGTTTTATAAAATTGCAACAAAACCTCTTGATTTTTGAACTTAATACCTCAACTAATAAAAGCAAGCATCCCATAAGCCTTATTAACCACCTATCAACCTGTGTAGCCACATTCAAGAAGCTATGAATTTTGATGCCAAGATCTCTCAGCTCAGCAGCACTGTTGAGGATCTTTCTCTTAACAACCAGAATTAGGTTTATTATCACTATCTTTTATACAATGACATTTGTTGATTTGCAGCAATGGTGCATTGCAAAGTAGTAAAATTGCTATATAGTATACAATAAATATATATTATAAACAACTTGCTATACTCTGATCTAGTGACCATAATGCTATTGGTTTAAAGATAACTATGGAAGATGATGGGTCTGGTCCGTAGGTTGAGATTCTAAATTGGAGAAAGGCCAATCTTGATGGTATCAGCAAAGTGTGGATTGGGAAAGGTAGATTTCTGGCAAAGGGGTACTTGGTAAGTGGGAGGCCTTCAAAAGTGAGCTGTTGAGTATACCCAGCTTGTATGTGCCTGTCAGAATAAAAGGCAACAATAACTGGTTTAAGAACCTTGGTTTTTGAGAGATTTTAAGGCCCTGGTTAACAAAAAGAAGTTGCATAACAGGAATAGGCAGGTATATGTTATGTTTGTTCTTAATAAAGACGAACTTGTTGTGGAGTTATGTTTGTCGTCAGGTCGCATCTGGAATTTCCAGTTGGCGGACAATTTCCCTCCATGCCGCTCTGTCCCGACACTTGTCGTTAACGTTGTTGTTTTGATCCTTTATTGAGACTGACATATTGGGACATCATGTACTCTGCAGGTTAGAGCAGTGGTTTGCCTTTGCCTTCTGCCGGGTGAGTTTAAAGAGATCACCACCTCTGGGGTTATGTTAGAGCATTTTATTACTGAGTTACTGTTCAACCTTAGCACATGGTAGCTGCTTACCAATGTTGCTTCTGGTTCTAGGTGAACCACTCTCAGTGCCTGCTGGGAACTGAAGTTCTATATTATGTACACATAATAACGTATTTTCCCCCTTGAAGAAAAATAAACAATACTTTGTCGTCGTAAACCTGCAAGGAACAGTAATCTTTTCCAACAAAGATACTTGCATTCTGTACCAGTTTCTTCTATTTTTTTTTGAATTTTCAACTTCAATTGTAATGATCAACTACTGATCCTTATCCACTCAACTTTCAATCAGTTTCTGAAGTGGTTTAATGAACCTTTTAGTCTGCTAGTTATTTGCACAGATGTATTGCTTTCATTTCTTGTATTAATATTTGTCTTTCTGTGAACTCTGATCAACATGTTCATATTTTACATCTAATGACCTCTGTGGTGTGCCGACTGGTGACATGTCACAGCTATGGGTTGGAGTTTGTGGTCATTGATCCACATGGCTCCTTCTCAGAGGTGTCCCCCCCCCCTCCATGTGGATCTGGTAGGACTTCCTCTTCACATGTCCTTACCAGAATTGGGATCTCAGATTTGCAGTTGATTGCCAGGCTTCAGAACTGGTTGGCTTTTCAGTCTTTTCATGATACCGCTTGTTTTCCTTTCTCTTTCACTTTAGCCAATCTGACCTTGTGTGCTCCTTTGGGTGCCAATGTGTTTTTGTGCTCTGGAAGTTCATCTGTATGTGTTGACCCATCAGCATTCGGGCTGGTGAGAAGCCATTCTGCAGTGGCACACTTCTGCAGTCATTAGACTTTTGTGCAAATCCTCTTATGCATCTTCTGTTACAAGGACATGGCAGTGGAAACAAACTTAAGTGCAGAACACAGGCATGGAGGCAAAGTCAGGAGGCATTATTAACATAGCAAGCGTGGAGACTGGTATCCAGGAGCAATGCTTGACCTAGAACTGGTAGTCCTAAGAACCATGAAACAAGGTTACCCACACCAGAGTCAAACAAACTGGCAGCTCCTTGTTGGGCTCACAGGATTTTTATACTGCACTGCTGATGGAAAGCAGGTGTTTGTAGTTAGTGGGACCTGGGAATGATTGGGAACTAAACAAGTTGATTGAGGCCCAATTCCTGAGGTAAATAGCCAGGTGGGTGATATCCAGAAGGGACCATGACATTTTCACAAGATCCTTCACTACTTTAACCAAACTTCCTGCTAGGCCATTAGATTTTGGGTGAATTTATATGTTGAAATCCCCAATCTTTGGCAAGTGACTCAAATTATCAGTTTGAAAATTGTGGACCATTGTCCGATACTACTTCACGTTGAAATCCTTGCCTTGCAAACACATCTTTAAGGAAGATGATGATTGCTTTGCCGAATATTGATTCCAGTGTCACAACCTCTGGGTAATTGGAAAATAAGTCTGTTACAACAACATGACTTCCCATTACAATCAAACAAATCCACTCCAACTTTGAAGTACGGCCTGTCTGGTACAGGGTGTGGTGTAAGCAGTTCAGCTTGCTGCTTTGGTCTGTAAGTAAGGCATATTTCACATGAAGAAATGGTCTGGCTGATGATTTGTTTTATTCTTGGCCAGTGCATCATTTCACAAGCCCTACATTTTCATTTATCTTCACCAAGATGTCGTTTTGTGTATCTTCTGGATCATTTCCTTGCATAGCAACACTGGAATCACAAATCTGTTCCCTTTGAAGACCATATCTTTCAGTATTGACAGTTCGGCTTTGCATGTAATCCCGAATAATAATAATCCCAAATACACATTAGACAGTCATCCTTAGCTGGCCACTCTTTCCATTTTATATTTCTAATACTTTATTGTTTCATCTGCCCCTACTGCTTTCCTAATCTGCTCAGTTCTATCAGGAGATTCTGGAAGGGAGGTGACAATCATGTCAACATAGGCCTGTATATCTCTTGGTCCCTCTTTCCTTTCTTGATGATTGCTCGAGAGTGCATCAGCAACAAACATATATTTTCCCTGTGTAGATCATCTTCACATCATATATCTGCAGCCTTATCGACATGCGCTGTATCGTCATGGGACAGTCATTCAGTGGTTTGGACATAATAGAGACCAATGGTTTATGGCCTGTCTCCACTTCAAAAGCTCATCCACAGATGTACTGATGGCCCAGTCCATGATTGTTTGTTTGTCCTGATGGGTATGTCTTTCATTGATTATGTTTCTTGGATTTTCTGAGTATACTGCAAGAAAACAAATCTGAGGGTTGTATATCGTCACATATAATTTGATAATAAATTTACTTTGAACTTTATTTCTTAGCTCATAGGACAATGAGAGGAGATTTGATAGATGGAGACAAGATTATAATGGACATAGATTAGGCAAATACAAACAGGCTACTTCCACGGAGACTGGGTGAGACTAGAACTTGAGGTCAAAGGTTAAAGGTGAGAGGAGAAATGTTTAAGGGGAATATGAGGGGGAGCTTCTTCACCCAGAGGGTGGTCAGTGGGTGGAATGAGCCACCAGAAGAAGTGGTAGGTACAGATTTGATTTCAACATTTGAAAGAAATTTGGAGAGGTACATGGATGGAGGTCAATGAAGGGCTATGGTCTGGGTGCAGATCGATGGGCCTGGGCAGGTTAATAGGTCAGCATGGATTAAGTGGGTTAAAAGGCCAGTTTTTACGCTGCTGTAATCTTCTATGACTCTAATTCCACAAGAAACAGTCTAGGCACAATAGGGAGAATCATTTTATTCTACACTATAACTATTTTATTTCTTCCTTTATCTTTCAGTGTCCTATAGATAACTAGTCTCTTCAGTATCTATCAACCCAACCTGATTTCCGGATCACTAACCTTCAATTGCATAGCAGTCCAACCTGGATTCTGAGCACAGTTTCCTACCACTGACTCTTTAATTCTCCCTCATCCCTGTTCTTAAACCCTAACCTGACCCCTAACTCCCTATACTGTCTCCCCAAAGCATCCTTACAAACAAAAAACAACTGTGAGCTAGGACCTCGCCCAACATTGAGGCTTGGTGCCATCTTGACGACTAACATGAGAAAGGGGTTTGATTTGCTGCTATTGTCTTGTTTTGTTCCATTATTGCTTCTGTAGTTGATACTTGTGTTGTTGTCCTGTTGGAAACTGTGGGCATGAAATGTTGGTGCCAGAGTGTGTGGTGACACTTGTGCGCTGCCCCAGCACATCCTCAGTTTGTGTTGGTTATTAACACAAACACCACATTTCACTTTATGTTTTGATGTACATGTGATAAATATATTGATCTGAATATGATTCATTCTGCACAGCCACCTTCTCTTCTCAACCCTCACTTGTTTGTAGATAATTTAAAGGCAAATTATGCATCCTTGTCCCTGAAGTCAAAATATTCTTGATGAACTTCCTCTTCTAACCTTAATTGACTTCTAATTTTATACAATATTGTACTTGGGTGTGTATTTTGCTCAAGGTACTGTTTATATAATGGATGAGGTAGTATTACAATACTCTATATATGTGCTTTTCACAGATCACTGCCTCAGACTGTCATCTGCTTTTCATTTTCAAGTATTACCTCTGGAATTGCCAACATCACAACACAGGAACACCAAGTGCTACAAAGGTCAGGGTATTTAGATAGGAAATAATAAAATGCAATCTTTACAATACTATGAAGCCAATAATCCTATGTTATCTGGCAACTACCATTTAGCTGCAAATCACCAATGTGTTCAGAGTGTGGCCCCAGTATTCAGTTTGCCTGTAACATGTTAAGAGGATTTGCAGGATAGATTACTTAAAATGTCATATGCCCAAGATTGGATAGCGGAACATGAATTACACAATTTAGTTTCAATTGAAAATGAATCATAAATGGAAATTATGGACTTACTGTGACTTGCGAGGTCTGAATAATTCCTTCCAATTTCTTGATATATCTGATACTATAAAGCTGTCTCTCACAGCACCATTCAGTGGCATGCAATACACAATTGGATTAAACACATGCATTATGGATCTCACATGCAAACCACAGGATTACAAATGGGCCCAGTATTATGTACAGCTCTCCTAACCATTGAGCACATCTACACAGAGTACTATCACAGGAAAGCAACATCCATCATCAAGGACTCCCACCATCCAGGCCATGCTCTCTTCTCACTGTTGCCATCAAGAAGGTATAGGAGCCTCAGGAACAGGTTCAGAAACAGTTATTACTAATCAGCTACCAGGCTCTTCAACTAAAGAAAGTAACTTCACTTGTCCCATTACCAAACTGTTCCCTCAACTTATGGACTCACTTTCAAGGACTCTTCATCTCATGTTCTTGATATTGTTGCTTATTTATTTCTTTGTTATGATTTCTTTTTGTCTATCTTTTTTTATATTTACATAACTGGTGTCTTTTGCAAGCTGGTGGTTTGCCCATCCTGTTGGGTGGCATCTTTCATTGATTCTATTATATTCTGTTTCTTTTATTTACTGTGAACCCCCCCCTAAGAAAATGAATTTCAGGGTTGTATGTGATGACATATATTTACCTTGATAATGAATTTGCATTTAACTTTGAATTTTATAATTTAAGCTAGTGAGACCTCTTACAGTTTTCCTTAGGAGAGACCGGATTATTGAATTGGCACTGGGTAGAAGCCTTTTAATTAAAAGGAAATAAAGTCTTTCAACTTGTTACTAAAAGGTCTGAGCTATGAGGAAAAGTTGGATAAACTTGGGTTATTCTCCCTGGAGCATCAGAAGTTGAGGGGAGACCTGACAGAGGTTTTGTTTTTTCAATTAATAGATAAGGAGACAGTCAGAATTTTTTCCCTAAGGTAGAAATTGAACAGATCTACATGAAGCCCTGTCAAAGGAATGCATAATCGATCATCAGGCACACCAACCACCTAGAACATACCTTCTTCTCGTTGCTGCCATCTGGAAGAAGGGTCAAGAGACTCACAGCACTAGGTTCAGGAACAGTTATTAACCACCATCCCAACCATTAGGCTCTTGAACCCAAAGGGATAACTGCACTCAACTTCAATCATTGAAATGTTCCCACAACCAATGACCTCACTTTCAAGCACTCTTCATCTCATGTTCTTGATATTTATTGCTCATTTATTTACTATTTCTTCTTTTTGTATTTGCACATTTTACTGTCTTCTGCACTCTAGCTGAGCTCTTTAGTTGCATGGTCTTTCATTGATTCTTTTATGCTTATTATTCTATAGATTTATTGAGTATGCCCACAAGAAAATGAAACTCTGAGCTGAATATTGTGACATATATGTACTTCGACAATAAAATTTACTTTGAATTTTGGAATGGACCAGAAGACATATTTTAAGGTTAGAGGGTTGAAATTTCGAGGTGATGTGAGGAGCAATTTTTTTTTATAACGTAGAGTGGTTGGTCCCTAAAAGGGTTACCAAGGGCAATAATGGAAGCAGAAAGTTTGATGGAGTTTAAATGGCTTTTAGATAGACACAGGGATATGAAGGGAAATGGAAGGATAAGGATAACCCGCAGGAACAGGGTATTTAGAATAAATTGGCATCAAGCTTGGCACAACATTGTAGGCTGAATGATCAGCCAGTGCAGTACCTTTCTAAGTTCTACGTCTAAGTTTCTGTTGTAAAAACTCTACCTCATTAGTGCTCTTCAAGGCAATTTTGACAAGACAGAAGAAAGACTTTAATTGTTGTCCTTGATCTCTCACCTGATGTTCTGTAAAATGGAAAGTGTTAAAATTTATACAGGCAAATGAAAGAATCCAGCGGTAGTTTAAGTTAGAAACCATTAACTATTATATTGTGTAATAGGGCTTGGGAAAGGACATACTGCTGAAAGGTATAGCCTTCAGATACAGCCATAGAACAGAATGTTCCAGTTGGCCATGCAAGTGAATAATGCTGTTTTTATTAGAATGGATACTATACAAGAGCAAGGACAAATGTAAATGGAATATCTTTTTTATTGCATGATTTATGTATTTAATAATTTAGAGTCAATGAGTAATAAAGTCATAGAACACAGAACAGAAACAGGCGCTTTGACAGGCGCATGTGAAACCATTTAAACTGCCTAGTCACACCAACCTGCACCTGGGCCAGAGCATCCATACCCCTCCCATCCATGTACCGATCCAAACTTCTCTTAAGCATTGAAATTGCAATTGCATCCATCACTTGAGCTGGCAGCCTGTTCCACACCCGCCACCCTGTCAGTGAAGAAGTTTCTCCTCATGTTCCTCTTAAAAATTTCCCTTATCCCATGATCTCTAGTTGTGGTGTCAATCAACCTTATAGAAAAAAACCTGCTTGCAATTACCTATCTGTACCGCTCATAATTTTATATACCTCTATCAAATCTCCCCTGAATCTTCCATGCTCTAGGTAATAAAGTTCTAACCTATTTCAACTTTCCTTATAACTCAGGTCCTCTAGTCCAGCCAACATCCTTTTAAATTTTCTCTGTACTCTTTCAACATATTTTAAATCTTTCCTGTAGGTAGGTGACCAGAGATGCACACAATACTCCAAATTCGGCCTCACCAAAGTCTTATACAGCTTCAACATAACAACTCATCTCCTGTACTCAATACTTAGATCTATGAAAGCCGATGTGCCAAAAGCTTTCTATACAGCCCTATACAGCCCTGTGATGCCACTTTCAATGAATTATGGACCTGTATTCCCAGATCTCTTTGTTCTACCACACTCCTCAGTGCCTATCTACCTGTGAAGCCCCATTCAATGAATTACGGACCTGTATTCCCAGATCTCTTTGTTCTACCACGCTCCTCAGTGCCTATCTACCTGTGAAGCCCCATTCAATGAATTACGGACCTGTATTCCCAGATCTCTTTGTTCTACCACACTCTTCAGTGCCCTACCATTCACTGTGGTTCATCCCCTCAAAGTGCAACACCTCACACTTCATTAATTTCCATCTATGATTTTTCAGACCATTTTTCCAGATGATCCACATCCCACTACAAGCTTTGATAGTCTTTCTTGCTGTCCACTACACCCTTAATCTTGGTGTCATCTGCAAATTTTCTGATCCCGTTAACCACATTATCATCCAGATTGTTGATATATATGACAAGCATCAATGGACTGAGCATTGATCCCTGAGGCACACCGCTAGTCACAGACCTCCAGTTAGAGGCACCCATCTACTAGCACTCTCTGGTTTCTCTGCAAAGCCAATGTCTAATCCAATTTACTAGCTCATTTTGAATGCCACATGATTGAACCTTCTTGACCAAACTCCCATGTGCAACTTTGTCAAGTGTCTTGCTGTAGTCCATGTAGACAACATCAACTGCCTTGTCTTCATCAGCTTTCCTGGTAACTTCTTTGAAAGACTCCATAAAGTTGATTAGACACGAACAACCACACTCAAAGCCATGCTGACTATCTGTTAGGGAATTTCCCTATCCAACAAGACTCGGACCCAGGTATTCATTAGGAGACTCTTTATTTACGTGACATGGGGAGCCATCCGTCCAGAGAGCAATGGCTGCACTTACAATCAGTACACACATCCTCTTTATAGTTGATTCTAATGGGTACGATTTGTTCAATATTTGCGTTAAATGGAGACTCCTGTGCTAAACGGCGACTCCTTTGCTTGCATCTTTGGAAACAGCTCTATTTCTGTCTTTAATATTTTTATCTTTCCGTTTCAGGGTTCGTTTGAAGACCCTGACATGGAGTTACACACTGACTTTGGTTCCTGCTCACGGGATTTCAGGACTGGTCGTTATCCAACAGGCCAAGTGTTCAGCCTGAGTGTTTGGAAGCCTGAGATCTCGGCTCCAGAGACGAGCGGATTGAGGGTCGGTGTCACGGCAGGAGACTCGTGTAGCGTCGGGGGGGGGGGGGGGGGGCAGAAAATCTTTTACTTGGGCCCGAGATCTTTGCAATCTTCAGGCACAGAGCTCATAAAAAGTGACAAAACGGACTTTTAACATCGTAAACCAATGGGTTGTTGTTATGTCTCCCTGCTCGCTGTGAAAATGGGGGACACCTCCTTCTCCTTTATCAGGGAGAGAACCTGTGGTATGTGAATACCGGGTAAAATGCAAAGTCTTTGGGGTAACTGCAAGTCTGTGTCTTTGCTATTGATTTGCTCATGCTTGAGTGCTTGGTGGCAGTACCGATGCGTTTTTTTTGCCGGTGGGGTGGGGGGGGATTGTTGTTCGCTGCTGCTAATGTGCAGGAGGGAGGAGTGGTGGGGGTACTTTGATCTTCTCATGTTTAACTATCATTCATTCTTTGGGGCACTTCTCTATTTTCATGGATGTTTGCAAAGAAAAAGCATTTCTGGATGTATATTGTAAACATTTCTCTGACATTAAATTTGACCTTTGAACCTTTGAACATTTCTGCATTTGATATTGCTCTAAGCAAGCTATAGGGAAAAACACTTAAGTCACATAGCCTCATGGTTTACAGCTGTGAAGGTCAACATTGTGTCTACAGCAGTAGGCTAAAGGACAACACCAGGATTTTCTGCTGATCCATGCATTAAGCAATACAGACACAGAATTCTATCATCTCACAAAGGTATTTACCAGACCCACATTATCCCTGTTCCTTAGAATACCGTCCAATAACTTTCTCTCTACTGATGTCGGGCTCACTGGCCTATAATCTTCTGGTTTATTCTTAAAGCTTTTCTTAAATAGCAGAACACAACTTGCTATCCTCTGGTTCCTCACCAGTCATTAAGGATGATTTAAATATCTCTGTTAGGGCTCCTGCAATTTCTGCACTTGCCCTCAACAGGGTCTGAGGGAAGACCTTGTCAGGCCCTGGGGATTTATCCAACTTAATTTCCCTCAAGTCAGCGAACATCTCTTCCTCTACAATCTGTATTGGGCCCAGGACCTTGCTGCTGCTTTGCCTCACTTCAACGGACTCCGTCTGACTTCCAAGTAAATATAGATACAAAAAGTCCTTTTAAAATCTCTGCCATCTCTTTTGGCTCCATGCATAGATTACCATTCTGATCTTCCAGAGGACCAATTTTGTCCCTTGCAATCCTTTTGTTCTTAACATATCTGCAGAAATCTTTAGGATTTTCCTTCACCTTGTCTGCTGGAGCAACCTTATGCCTTTTTTTTAGCCCTCCTGATTGCTATCTTAAGTGTTCTCTTAAAGAGCATTCCTTATATTTTTTAAGTACCTCTGTTGTTCTTACTATGTCATTATGTGAGTGTAATAAAGAACTTTAGTTCCCAGTGAGTAATGTGGGTAATGTGAGTGGTTCACCCAGAACTAGAGGCGATGGTGGTGAGTGGCTAGCATGTGTTCAGTGTTGAGCAGCAGTTCAGTAATAAAATATTCTAATGTAAACCCATGCCAAACTTGCCTTTATTAAGAAAAAACATAACATGGTGTCCAAAGTCAATGTGAGGCCTAAATGCAGAGAGTAAATGCGTAATCGAGAGATGCTAGTTACTGTGGAGAGAAGCTGGCCAGTGAGGTGAGAGACCACATTGTTCCTCAAGTCCAGCAATCACCACATTTACCAATAAATTCAGCTGAGAGGCTGTGAGTTCCTGTCATGGACAAGTTAATTCATCCCACACCTATGGCAGTTTAGTAGTAACCAACTGATCACTGGAAACGCTCCAAACAGCAGTTCAATATAGTGTAGCAGGAGAGGCTGATGGAAAAATGAAAGCATCTATTTTTCTGCATGTAATTGGCGAAGATGCTTTGGATATCTATAACAGCTTTCAAACTGATGAGACAGCTTTTACATTGGATTACTCTAATGACAAAACTTGAGGAGTAATTTGTCCCAAGTAAAAACATCACAGTTGAGAGATATAAGGTTTTTCCTTTGTCCAGAAACAAGATTTTAGCTTCAACCAATATTTAGCTGAGATTCACACACTGATTATGTCTAGTGAATTTGGAACTTTGAGAAACTCACAGTTAGAGACAGAATTGTTTGTGAAATTTCAGATGATAGCCTTAGAGAAAGTGCTGCATGAAAAATATTTGACACTGGAAAAGGATGTGTATATGTGTAGAGAGGCAGAGACCACATGATCACAAGCTGAGATGCTTGGACCATATGACCATAGGAGCAGAATGAAGCCATTTGGCCCACTTGAGTCTGCTCTGCCATTCAATCATGGCTGATCCTTTTTTTCCCTCCTCAACCCTATTCCCTGGCATTCTCCCCGTAACCTTTTATGCTGTGATTTACCAATCAAGAATCTATCAATCTTTGCCTTAAATACACCCACTGACCTGGCCTCCACAGCTGCCTGTGGTAACAAATTCCATAAATTCAACATCCTCTGGTTAAAGTATTTCACAACATCTCTGTTTGAAATGGATGCCCCTCTATCCTGAGGCTGTGCCCTCTTGTCCTAGACTCCCTATCATAATAAACATCCTTTCCACATCTACTCTGTTTCGGCCTTTAACATTAGAAAGGTTTTAATGAGGTCCCCCCCACCATCCTTCAGAGTTCCAGTGAGTACAGACTGTCATGACCTCAGCCCCCTCCTTTGTGAGAATCGCAAGAGAGAGAGAGAGAGAGCCTTACGGTTTGGAATGTGGGCTGGTCGCTCAGCAAGACAAAAGCCTTGGACATAGCCATTGTCTTGGGAGACACCTTTGTGGAATAAGGAACTGGACTATGTGCAAACCCTCAGGGCAATGTGAGATGGGTGATGGGGGAAAGATTGCCTCGCCCCCACCCTGATTGACATCTACAACCCTGCCAGTCCAGATAAAAGGTGGGCTGCCGAGGAGGGGCCTCAGACGCACCAAGGAGACACACGAAGAAGACACGATAGTGCTTCCCGTCAGAGCGGGAAGCCATTCTGAAGGAAGCCACGTGCGTTAGATTCTGGATCGGGAGTCTGTGGCTGGACCAAAAAGGAAAAACTGCTTTAACTAACAGCAGGGATTTGCTTCGCAAGGACGACGGGCAAGTGTTCCTTTTCTCTCTCTCCAACACGTGAAATGTCAGCGGTTCCCGAAACGGGGAAGCCTGCAGACTTTGAGTGACTCTTATATTCCATTGGACTCAGTATCCCCGAGACAACGATAGAGCTTATTTTTGATTGATTATTACTATACCTGTGCTTTAGATTGAGTTTTGATGATATAGATGATCTGAATGTTTTGTATTAACCATACGTTTGTGCCCCTTTATAAATAAAACATTTGAAAATAGTATCATCAGGCTTCAGCGGACCTCTCTATCTTTGCTGGTAAGTCACCCGGTTACTGGGGAATGTAACAAGTGGGGGCTCGTCCGGGATTTGAAACCAACGGGGAGGGTCAGTGAATCAGGCTGTAAGTCCAAACTTAAATCTGGTTACGCAGGTAGCCAGACAGGAAACCAGCAAAGATGGATGTGGATGAATTTATGAGAAACCCAACTGTAGAGGCGCTAGGGGCGGCTACCAAATTAGACTTGGTAAATCTGGCAAAGGGGTTAGACCTCGCAGAGGTGAGGTCATCAATGAAAAAGCAGGAAGTGCGAAGGGTCATAAATCAGTATTACATTGGGAAGAAGGTGTTTGCAGCTGAGGATTTGGAAAATATCCCCGAAAAGAGATTAGTGAGTGGGACAGATCAGTTAGAGTTGGAGAAAGTAAGGTTGGAACATGATCTTAAAGTAAAGCAGCTAGAAGCAGCTGCAAAGGCTGAGGAACGGGCTGAGAAAGAAAAGGAAAAGGAGCAGGCGTTCAAACTAAAGGAATTAGAGGTGAAACGGGGTCATGAGTTCCAGCTAAAGCAGCTGGAAGCAGAAGAGAAAGAGAAACAAAGGAGCCATGAATTGGAGCTGGACAGGCGAAGGCAAGAGCGAAGAGCTCAAGGGGTAGAGAGAGAGGAGGGGTTTGATGTTAGTCGGGCATTGAGGTTGGTCCCCCCGTTCGAGGAGACGGATGTTGATAGTTATTTCTTGCTTTTTGAAAAGGTGGCAGTGAATCAGAAGTGGCCCAGAGAGCAGTGGGTGGCGTTGTTACAAAGTGTGTTACGAGGGAAAGCACAGCGGGCATATGCCGCGTTGCCCCCAGAAGGGGAGGGGAATTATGACCAAGTAAAGGGGGCCATTCTCCAAGGTTACGAGTTAGTACCTGAGGCGTATAGACAAAGGTTCCGAAATTTAAGGAAAGGGTGGAATCAAACGTATACCGAGCTAGCCCATGAGAAGGGTGTGCACTTGGATCGTTGGTGCACCACGGAAAAGGTGGCCGAGAATTATGGGCGTCTCAGGGAGTTATTTTTGATTGAGGAATTTAAAGGTTGTGCTCCGGAAGAGATCCGGATGTATTTAAATGAGAGGATGAATCAGTCCATCTCAGAAATTGCTAGGTTCGCAGATGAATATGCCCTAACCCACAAGACAAAGTTTTCCTCGCCAAAAAGTTACCCGAGAGACCGTCGGAATGGTAGGGAAAGCCCGCCGGCTGAGGCGGAGATCCCGCTGGGAGCTAGTGGTAAAATTGAGGAGAGGCAAGACGGCAGGAGAGGTCCTGGCTTGACCTGTTTTAATTGTGGAAAGGTGGGTCATATTACATCTAAATGCTTTGCTCCGAGAAAGGAGCCAGAGAGAGAGAGAGCAGCGATCCCTATCGGGTGTGCAGTGGTAATCAGAAAATTGGCAAGAGTGTCCCAGGGGAGCAGAGAGTGCGAGGGGTCGGAGATTTATCTGTCACCCGGAACCGTGTCTGTGAGGAAGGGGGACCCGCCAATCCCCGTATGGATTTGGAGAGACACGGGGGCGGAGCTATCATTAATTAGCCGTAACGTATTACCATTCGGACCTCCGACGGGCGAGGTAGCCCTGAGAGGCATAGGAAACTGGACCGAGGTAGTGCCTTTGCATAGGGTCCTTCTAGATTGTGAGTTGGTGTCGGGACCAGTGGAACTGGGGGTCCTGCCGGAGTTGCCGGGGGAAGGCGTGGACGTCCTTCTGGGTAACGACCTAGCGGGTGGGAAGATGGGAGCCGCCGTGAAGCTAAAAACCCAGCCCGTGAGAGTTGAGGCCCCGCCCATAGAGTCCCCGAGCTATCCCGCATGCGCGGACACTCGCAGCCTGTCGAGAGTGGCAGCTGAGAAAGCGAGCAGTTTAAAATTGGCCCAGACGTCTTTACCGACCCTGTGCCACGAGGGTTTCGAGGGTGGTAAAACGAGGAATAGTAATGTAAAAGGGGGTAAAGGAGAGAAGGGAGAGAAGGTAGATCCTCCCTTAGCGAAGAAAAAGGTCCTAGAGGTAGGAAATAAAGATGAGAAACAGATAAAGCTGTTAAAAGGTCCAGGGTTGGACATGGATGAGTCTAAAGGTGTTCCCGATAATGAAATGAGGGCAGTCCTCGATGAAAAGGATGCCATTACCTTGAAGAAGTCTGCTGGGTTGGCAGATGAGTTTGTTTCAGCCCAAGGGGTTGAGTTTACTTCGGAAGTGAGTTGCCCAGAGAGTAACTGGGAGGATCAGGGGAAATTAGAATTTGAAATGGGTATGGGTATTGAAAGCCTGGAAGAGGCCAATGCCCCGTTTGAGTGTGTCCAAGATGGGGAGGCCCGTGGTCCTAAACCTAGTCACGGAGCTCAGAAAAAGTCTGAGGTATTTGACTCGGCTGGACGAGACGGCCGTCCTTTTGGATCAGATAGACTTGGTTTGGGGAAGAAGGTGTCTGTGTTGAAGGGGGTGTTCAGAGTTAAGGTGGAGTTTACGAATGGGGAGATAACTGTTGTTGTGGAGGAGAACGGTAAATCTGTAGTTCCCAAATCGAATGGAAAAAAGTTAAAGTCTAGATTGATGCCTGCGCATTGATTACAGGTTGATTTGGAATGTAAAGGGGCCTCACACGCTATTGTTATTCAAGAAAGCGCTGTGAGGAAGCCGAAATTTAAATGCGGCCGGAGAAAAAGGTTCGAACTAAAACACATCAGCCTGTATGGTCTTGACAAAAGGGTTAACTACCTGTGTAGCATTAAAAAATTGGGCGGAAATTCCCATGATGGACTAGGTTGGGGACACAGAGTTAAGAGAATAACCATCGTAGAAAGGAAAGGCGGGAGAGTACCTCGCCAAATTACTCAAGTTCCCCACGGGGGGAATCCCCGGGAAAGAGGCGATGGTTAATAGAAATTGTCATTTTTAAACAGCGACGCCGGTTGTACGGGTTTGCGCCAAAGCCTGTGAATAATAAAGACAACCTCTTTGGAGACCTGCCGGTGAAATAACACGACCGAAACGATTAGTATTTGTATAAACTTTTGTAGATGCACCTAAGCTAAGATCACACCTCCTTAGTTGTGTTGCTGAAGAAAATAAATAAAAATAGGTGGTTATTGAGCTGAAGTTTGATGCTACCAGACTTTAGTACGGTACGTGATGTTAAGATATTAAAGAAAGGGGCACTGTAATTGTTACCTGTTTAGATACTGACTGGAATGTATAACGGTAGTACTCTGTGAAGAGAAAAGCTTGTGTAGTATGTTAGAGTCCAAAAAAAAAATCCTGTACCAACTTGTTTTTAACCGCTGGTAAAAAACTTTTAAGAGGGGAGGTGTCATGACCTCAGCCCCCTCCTTTGTGAGAATCGCAAGAGAGAGAGAGAGAGAGAGCCTTACGGTTTGGAATGTGGGCTGGTCGCTCAGCAAGACAAAAGCCTTGGACATAGCCATTGTCTTGGGAGACACCTTTGTGGAATAAGGAACTGGACTACGTGCAAACCCTCAGGGCAATGTGAGATGGGTGATGGGGGAAAGATTGCCTCGCCCCCACCCTGATTGACATCTACAACCCTGCCAGTCCAGATAAATGGTGGGCTGCTGAGGAGGGGCCTCAGACGCACCAAGGAGACACATGAAGAAGACACGATAGCGCTTCCCGTTGGAGCGGGAAGCCATTCTGAAGGAAGCCACGTGCGTTAGATTCCGGATCGGGAGTCTGTGGCTGGACCAAAAAGGAAAAACTGCTTTAACTAACAGCAGGGATTTGCTTCGCAAGGACGACGGGCAAGTGTTCCTTTTCTCTCTCTCCAACACGTGAAATGCCAGCGGTTCCCGAAACGGGGAAGCCTGCAGACTTTGAGTGACTCTTATATTCCATTGGACTCAGTATCCCCTAGACAACGATAGAGCTTATTTTTGATTGATTATTACTATACCTGTGCTTTGGATTGGGTTTTGATGATGTATATGATCTGAATGTTTTGTATTAACCATACGTTTGTGCCCCTTTATAAATAAAACGTTTGAAAATAGTATCATCAGGCTTCAGCGGACCTCTCTATCTTTGCTGGTAAGTCACCCGGTTACTGGGGAACGTAACAAGACCCAGAACCATCAGACATTTCTCGCATGATAACCCTTTCATTCCTGGAATCATTCTTGTGAACTGCCTCTGAACTCTTTCCAATGTCAACACATCTTTTCTTAGATAAGGAGCCCAAAATGAGCCAAGATGGCAGGGCGATGCAGATTGCAGCGGTCACTCCGGAGCTGATATCTGTTATTGGTTAAGCGGGGTGCCATGCGCAATCCTAATCTGATGAAAAACGGATGTGGGAGCACGGAAGAACATCTGGTAATCTCCAGGAAGACCCTCTTCGTTGCTGCTGCTGTGAGGTCCGGGTCTCTGCTGAGAAGAACAGGCCCCCAGTCCTCGGGGTCGTGTTGCCGGTGGCTGTTGGCGGGGACGTCTTAATACGCTCGGCAGAGGATGGTGCTCGGAGAAGCTGTGCCGGAGGGGATGGTCAGAGGCTCGGAGGTTCGACGGACTCGGAGTCCGCTGCAGTCAGGGTGCTTTCACTGTGTGTTGTGTCTGCAAGGCTGGGTTCGACAGAGCTTTCATTGTCTGCTGCGTCTGCGAGGCTGAGTCCGGTGCTGTGGAAGTCCATAGTGGGGGTATTCCCTTCTGCCGCCTTTGTGGGATGACGAGTCTATCGGGACCCTGAGGACTTGTGGAATCTGTGTGGTGGTTTCTTTTGAACTTATGATCTTTTAACAACTTTGGACTATTTTTACAGTGCCCATGGTCTGTTTTTTTTTTTATCAATTATGCTATTATTTGCACTGTTGTAACTATGTGGTTTTGTGCAGGTCTTGTAGCTTTAGTTTTTGGTCTTGTTTTGTCTGGTGGATTTGGAGCTCCTTTCCGGGAAACGCGCTAAGAAGGTAGCGCGATATTAATAAGTAGCAGCCTTTCTGGACTCTGGATTGGGGATTGCCAAACGTTATGCGGATTTTCTGGTGTAATTTATTTTCTCATGTGCTTTGTTGATATCATTCTGGAGGAACGTTGTCTCATTTTTTAACTGCATTGCATTTGAGGTTTCTAAATGACAATAAACTGAAACTGAACTGAACTGAAGTGAACTGAAAACTGTTCACAATACTGAAGGTGAGGCCTCACCAGTGCTTTATAAAGCCTCAGCATCACATCCTTGCTGTTATATTCTTGACCTCTTGAAATGAATGCATTGGCCTTCCTCACTACCAACTCAACCTGCAAGTTAACCTTTAGGGTGTTCTGCATAAGAACTCCTAAGTCCTTCATATGTTTGATCCAGGACATATCTTCTGAAATGATAACACCGAGAAATTTAAAACTGCTGATTCTCACCACCTCTACTCTCCCGATGAGGATGGGCTTATGGACCTCCACCTTCCTGCTTCTGAAGTCAATAATCAGTTCCTTAGTGTTACTGACATTGAGTGAGAGGTGGTTATTGCTGCACCACTCATCCAAATTTTCAATTTATGCTCCTATATGCTAAAATCATAACCTATGCAAACTTTCTCTGTAACTTACGTACATCCTCAGGTCCTGACAATGTCCGTGTAAATTTAAATGTTTTTCCTTAGAGTCATACAGTCAAAGAACATTACAATACAGCAACAGACCCTCCAGCCCATCTAGTCAGTGCTGTTGACCTGCACCCAAACCATATCCCTCCTATCTGTGTGAGTACCTATCCAAATTTATCTTAAATGTTGAAATTGAACCACATCCACCACTTGCACTTGCAGCTCATTCCACACACTCACCATCCTCTGAGTGAAGAAGTTTCCCTTCATGTTCCCCTTAAACATTTCACCTTTCACCCTTAACCCATGATCTCTAGAAGAAGTCTCAACCAGCCTCTCTGGAAAAAGTCTTACCTTATCTATAACCCTCATAATTCTCCTAAGTTCTCTCAAATCTTCCCTCAATCTTATACATTCTCAGGAATAAAATCCTGAACTATTCAAGCTAACCCTAAGTCCAGACAGCATCCTTTTAAATTTTCTGTGCACTCTTTCAATCTCATTTACATCTCTCATGTATGTAGTGATGAAAACTGGGCACAGTACTCCAAATTAGGCCTCACCAATGCTTATACAATTTTAACCTAACAACCCAACTCCTGTACTCAATACATGATTTATGAAGGCTAATGTGTCAAAAGCTTTCTTTGTGACCCTACCTACCTGTGATGCACTTTCAAAGAATTATGGATTTGTATTCACAGATCCCTCTGTTCTACTACACTTGTCAGTACTAGACACTAGAATACTAAAGCACAGTGCAGCCCCTACCATTCACCATGTAAGACCTACCCTGGTTGATCCTACTGAAGGGCAACACCTTGCATTAAATTCCATCTGCCCCTTCTGGGCCTATTTTTCTAGATGGTCCATATCCATAGAACCATAGAACATTACAGCACAGTACAAGCCTTTCAGCCCTCCATGTTGTGCCGACCCATATAATCCTTAAAAAAAGTACTAAACCCACACTACCCCATAACCCTCTATTTTTCTTTCATCCATGTGCCTGTCCAAGAGGCTCTTAAATACCCCTAATGTTTTAGCCTCCACCACCATCCCTGGCAAGTCATTCCAGGCACTCACAACCCTCTGTGTAAAAAACTTACCCCTCATGTCTCCCCTAAACCTCCCTCCCTTAACTTTGTACATATGCCCTCTGGTGTTTGCTATTGGTGCCCTGGGAAACAGGTACTGACTATCCACCCTATCTATGCCTCTCGTAATCTTGTAGACCTCTATCAAGTCCCCACTCATTCTTCTATACTCCAAAGAGAAAAGTCCCAGCTCTGCTAACCTCACTTGTTCTCCAAACCAGGCAACATCCTGGTAAATCTCCTCTGCACTCTCTCCATAGCTTCCACATCCTTCCTATAATGAGGTGACCAGAACTGAACACAATACTCTAAGTGCGGTCTCACCTGAGATTTGTAGAGTTGCAACATGAACTCTCTACTCTTGAACTCAATCCCGCTGTTAATGAAGCCTAGCATCCCATAGGCCTTCTTAACTACCCTATCAACCTGTGCAGCGGCCTTGAGGGATGTATGGATTTGAACCCCAAGGTCCAATCCCGCTGCAAGCTCTGATAATTTTCCTCGCTGTGCATTTCACCCACAATCTTGGTGTCATCTGCAAATTTGCTGATCCAATTTACCACATTATCATCCAGATCATTGATATAGATGACAAAGAACAGCAGACCCAGCCCCGAACCCTGCAGCATACCACTAGTCATTGGCCTCCAATCCAATCTATAACCACTCCCTGGCTTCTTCCATGAAACCAATGTCTAATCCAATTTACTACCTTATTTTGAATGCGAAGTGACTGAACCTTCCTGACCAGCCTCCCATATGGGATAACCTCATGTCTTCTTTTAATCCTTCTGATTTCCTTCCCAAGTATTCACTAGCATTTATTATACTCTAGTACTCCTTTTCTTCCTGCCCTCCTATACCTACTGTGCATCTCCTTCTTTTTCTTAACCAGGGCCTCAATGTCTCTCAAAAAAAACAGGTTCCCTATACTTGTTATCTTTGTCTTTCATTCTGACAGGAATGTACAAACTCTATACTCTCAAAATTTCACTTTCAAAGGCTTCCCACTTACCAGGTATGCCTTTGCTAGAAAACAACCTATCCAAATCCACTCTTGCCAGATCCTTTCTGATAGTGTAGGGTAATGTAATTGGGAGAAATGTACATAATTTACAACACTGTGTTGGGGTTTCACTTTAAGAGGCTGGTCTGACGTGATGCGCGTGAGACTTTTGTTGTGTAGGTTTTGGAGTTCAGTAAAATGTATTACAAGTTTCGTTAAACATAAAACACCTCACTTCATTTTACTTGCAGAAAACTATATTAGTGACCCCAATGCTCTAGGTTGATTCCAGAGTTATTGAATATGTTGGCCATCGCAGCTGATTTTGTAACACTTACCCAACAGGCTGGTATATGTCTAGGGGAAAAGCAGATCCAGCCACTTACCAGCCCCACCTCCCGTACACGCAGATGCTGTGAGAATGAAGTTTATGCCGCGCACACACACACAATATCAAACTCACACCAGATACCGTTATGGAATACACTTTAAAGATTTTACTAAAACTAAAAGAGTACTATGCAATACAATATATATGAAGGAAAGAAAATAAAGTAAAAGGCGCCAACTTATCAAAGTTCAGTCAGTTTAGTGCACATCGTTGGAGCTCAGCCATCGAACCATTCGACCCCTCGTCACTTTCCTCCAACCTCCACGTCCTTGCACCTGGGACCACCCTGGTGGTCAACCGAGCAGTGCAGCGCACGTCCACCTTGCTCGGCGTCTTCTTCCAGACTCCCCTGAAAAGACCGCGAAAACCCTCACAAGACAAAATAACATTTCCCCATTGGTTAACAAATGAATACAATCCCGATATCAGCAAGTCTAAAGCTAAACAACTGCAAGAGAAAGCACTTATCATGCAAAGAAGCATTCCTACTCTTAACAAAACAAAGAAGCCATTTTGATTAACATACGCAGTACATTGTACACTTTGAAACTGCTGGACTGTTCAGAACAAAATGCGGCCGTTTGGTTCGTACAAGTGGTGGCCCAGTTTGCCCTGCGAGAAATCTCTGATAACACCAAATCTTTCTGTGTGGTAGCATCACTCAGCAATTCCATGGCAGTGAGAATGGTGAGTCTGCTTGAACACTTGCCTGAACACAATAAATACTGATCACTGAAAACTCACCTATTACAGACTTTTGGACTATGGAGTCTGAGCATTTCAAACAGTTGCTCTCTTTACTTGGTCTCAGATATGGTAATGGACCACATGCTGTCTCTCCTGGGAATTCACCGCATACCATAAAGAAGTTTTCGTGCAGCAAATGCTTGATCCAGTTCACATAGCCCTTGCTAATAAACCCGTGATGGACTTGCTAAAATGGCTGATCGTCTACACTCAGCCAGGCAGCAGTACATCATTCCTCCTCCTTTCTCTACCTCAATAAATGTGGTCAGCAAGCCCCCGACATAAGGACGCCCGCAGCTGTGAAACAGACAACACAGGGACTGTGTTTTTACCACGCTCACTTTGCTATGAATGCTAGGAAGTGCTGACTGTTTGCAGCTTTGACAATGTTAGCACATCGGAACATCAGAAATCTGTGAACACCATGGGTTTCAGCTGCCAGGGTTGTCGACCGAACATCACATTCACCCTTTCAGAGCGACATTTCCTGTGTGACATGTCTGCTCGCTCAAGTGAGTGTTGCTGCTGGCATCACCTATTGATGAGAAGGGAAAGAGCAATGAAACCTCACTGGAGGCTGCCAGTGGCAACACGATCCAGATTTACAGGACACAGCGGGTGACGCTCTGCTTCAGCGGGCGTCATTACACTTGGGACTTCATCCTAGCTAAAGTGACTAGACCAGTGCTTCCCAACGTGGGGCGTATGCCCCACAGGGGGGTAATTTGATTTTTAAGGGGGCAATTTGAGAATGAGTTATTAACAGTGAATTTTTTCTAGTAAGTCTGTGTGAGTATGAGTGTGTGTGCGAGTTAATACGTATGTGTATATACAATATGCATACATAAAAATACTTGTGTGTACGTACATGTGTAATTGCATATGTACTGTATATATAGTGTATCACCATCATTACAACCATCAAATGGCTTTCATAATTAAATTAATGAATTGACTGATGTAGGAAGGAACGAATGAACAAGTCCAAACGCGTAAGAAACTCGTACGAGGTCGCGCCAATGCTGCTTTTTGCAGTAGCTTTCGGTTCTTGGTGGTGTGAAGGTGTGTACATTGCGTCATCTCTTTTAAACGGTGTATCTGTCTTTGTATGCTGTAGAAACGAATCAGCATTGTTTTATTTATTTATTTATTATTATTATTATTTTAATATCACTTAATGTTCTTTTTTTTACAATTTCTTAGTAGTTTCTTCCTCAGAACTTTAACAGTTCTTTGGTTCTTTTATTTTTCTCTTTCATGAATGCCATGTTCTTTGGAAGCTTGTTTAAACCAAGTTAATGGTCTTTTAGGCTTCCTCCAGGTGAATAGGAGTTCAACTTTTGAATAATAAGAATTATATATCACCACAGGGGGCATCAGGATTTTAGAGGTGATTAGGTGGGGCATGGCCAAAAAAAGGTTGGGAACCACTGGAATAGACCTTTGGTCAGTGCATGTTAACTTTGTGCCCAAGGACTCTTAGTTGATTTAAGAACTGCTAGCTAGTGGATATCAAGGACTTTAGGTTGTTACCCTGCTCTCCCAGTAAGTTCTCCACAACGACTCTGTCAAGCACATGCACCACCACATGTGAGTTTACCTGAGTGCTGGGTGAATTCCCAGACCTCGACAAGTCCACATTCTCCACAAAGGTCACAAAACATGGTGTTGAGCACCACATTCCCACAAATGGCCTGCCAGTCCATGCCTGCGTACGTAGAATGGATCCAGAAAAGCTGGCAACCACAAAGGCTGAGTTTGCCAACATGGTTAAGACAGTCCTGATGAAGGGTCTCAGTCCAAAGCGTTGACTGTACTCTTTTACATAGATGTTGACTGAGTTTCCCCAGCATTCAGTTTGTGTTGCTTGGAAAGGCTCAGAATTGTATGCCGGTCGAATAGCCTGGGTTTTACCCCTCCATATGGTCCCTAAGTCCGATGGTGGTTGCCACTCGTGGTAACTGCAGATGCCCAACTGTTACCCCGTCCTGCACATGCAAGAGGTTTTGGCACATTTAGTTGGAAAGTTCATTTTTTCCAAAGTCTATCTAGCTAGGGGCTAACATCAGGTGCTTGTGTGCTCGAAGAGCATTCCCAAACAGCTGTGATAACCCCGTTTGGCCTTTTTGAGTTTTTGGGCATGCCGTTTTGGCTAATAAATGCAGCACAGACTTCCCAATTGCTGATGGACTATGTATTAAAAGGTTTTATTTTTGTTTACCTGGATGACATGCTTGTTACCAGTGCATCCAGATCTGAACATGTATCTCATCTCCACATGTTTTTAAGTGCTTAAGTCAAACCCGGTTGACTATTAACCCTGCTAAGTGCCAGTTTTGGCTGTCAACCATTGACTTTCTTGGCCATTGCATCTCCGCGGAAGGTGTGAAACCCCTCCCATCGAAAGTAGCCGTTATTACGGATTCCACTGCCCTGCACTACATAAAAACTACAAGAGTTTTTAGGCATAGTGAATTTCTATCACTGCTTCATTCCATGAACTGCTGACCTTATGTTCCCCTATAAAGTGCATTTAAAGGCAATACCCCTAATCAAGTGCTTGACTGGTCTGTGGACATTACCAGGGCATTGCATGATACCAAATGAGCTCTTTCTAATGCACCCTTCTGATGCACCCGCTCCACATGCAGCCATAGCCATTACAGCTGACACCTCGGACTGTGCTGTGGGTGCTGTGCGTGAACAGTTGGTTGGAGGCGTGTGGCAGCCACTCACCTTCTTCAGTCCTGAGAGGAAGTACAGCACAATTAACCATGAGCTTCTAGGTGTCTATCTGGCTGGCTGTCATTTTCATTTTCTTCTAGAGGGTTGCCATTTCACAGTGTTCATTGGCCACAAATCTCTCTTGCACACAATGGGCAAAATATCCATGGTGGCAGGTATTGCTGCCTGCCACCTGGCTTACATATGGATGTACAACATATCAAGAGGAAGGGAATAATACTGCGGCTGAATGCCTCTCCTGGCCAGCCACTTGGCCATGCACACAGGGGCTAATTATGTCAGCATGGCAGCCAACCAAGTTCCTGACCCAGAGGTGCAGGCTTACTGAACAGCAGCCAGTGGTTAGCTGACATTAAGTTCAGGGAGGCTGGGGTTTCTGTCCTGTGGGATGTATCAACCTGTCACCCTCACCCGATTGTGCCCGCAAACTAAAGATGGACTGTTCTTGACTCCGTGTCTGGCCACCTGGGTTGGAAGGCCTCACAGAAATTGGTTGCACTGAAGTTTATTTGCCAAAGCCTCAGAAAGGACGTGTATGATTGGACTGCAGCCTATGGGGAGTGCCAGCGGGCAAAAATTAACCATCACGTTCAAGCACCAATGACATCTTTTGAGGTCGCCAAGTGACAGTTTGACCAAGTCAATGTGGACCTTGCTGGTCCTTTTCAGAAAACCCCACCCCCCAGCGGTTTCAGACACCTTCTTACCATGATGGACTGTACCACCAGGTGGCCAGAGGTTGTCCCTCTCACATTGACAATGGCCAACAGACGTGGTTGAGGCATTAATCCGCACCAGAGCTGCTCAGTCTGGCATCCCATCTGATGTCTCCTCTGGCTGTGGTCCCCAATTCATTTCAGACCTTTGGGTTGTGATGGCCTGTAACCCTTGCATTACGATACATCACACCACGGCATATCACCTGCAGTCCAATATCCTATGTGAGCAGTTTCACCTCTACTTTAAGGCTGCTCTGAGGGCTTCCCTGATTGAAGAGTGTTGGCATGGTCATCTCCTGTGAGTCCTGTTCCAAAGGAGGATGGTATATGGGCAGCTGTCACGAGTGCCTGGTGATTTCATTCCTGATGCCACAACTATCTGGTTGGCCTCTCCACAACATTCCATCCCCCTCAGTAAGTTGAATTCCTTTTCACCTATTCCTACCTCCCATCATCTCTTCCTACATGCCAAGCTGTAAGGGTCCTAATGCGCTTCCCTTGGACAACATTGGTGGGGTGGAGAGGGGAGACTTGCAGCTTGGGTAACTGCCAATCTTACATGAAAATCCCTGCCCAGGCTTGCACCCTGGAAATTTACAAGGTGCAAATCCATGGTCTATCAAGACTAACGGAGGCCTACTACCTCCCATCATGGCGTAGAGCACTCTTGGGTTCCTGGTGATCGTCATTCTGTTTTGTTTGTTTTCGTCAGCCATGAGGAACACCAACATCCCCTTTGGCCTCCTTACAATGGCCTGTACTGTGTTTTGGAATGGGAAGAAAAGACCTTTATCATAGATACGAGGGGTAAACCTGAACGTATTTTGGTAGATCAACTTAAACCGGCCCACCAGGATTTGGAGTATTCTGCTGTGGCATTACAACATGTTAACGCACCTCAGGAGGAACCAGAAGCACCTACAGAACACAAGATCTGAGCCGGGCGGCTAGTCTGAGCTCCAGATAGACTCATAATGCCAGCTTTAGTGAATTCTGGTGAGGTCTGTGTAGCGTAACATAATTTACGATTAGTTTACAATTTACATCAACGATTTAGATGAAGGCATTGAGAATAACATCAGCAAGTTTGCTGACGATACTAAGCTGGGTGGCAATGTGACATGTGATGAGGATGTTAGGAGAATTCAGGGTGACTTGGATAGGCTGATTGAGTGGGCAGATACTTGGCAGATGACGTTTAATGTGAATAAGTGTGAGGTTATCCACTTTGGGAATAAGAACAGGAAGGCAGATTATTATCTGAACGGTGTAGAGTTAGGTAAGGGAGAAATACAAAGAGATCTAGGAGTCGTTGTTCATCAGTCACTGAAGGTGAATGAGCAAGTGCAGCAGGCAGTGAAGAAGGCTAATGGAATATTGGCCTTTATTACAAATGGAATTGAGTACAAGAGCAAGGAAATCCTTTTGCATTTGTACAGAGCCCTGGTGAGACCACACGTGGAGTATTGTGTACAGTTTTGGTCTCCAGGGTTAAGGAAGGACATCCTGGCTGTAGAGGAAGTGCAGCATAGATTCACAAGGTTAATTCCTGGGATGGACTGGGCTTGTACACGCTAGAATTAAGGAGATTGAGAGGGGATCTGATTGCAACATATAAGATTATTAAGGGATTGGACAAGATAGAGGCAGGAAATATGTTCCAAATGCTGGGAGAGTCCAGTACCAGAGGGCATGGTTTGAGAATAAGGGGTAGGTCATTTAGGACAGAGTTAAGGAAAAACTTCTTCTCCCAGAGAGTTGTGGGGGTCTGGAATGCACTGCATCAGAAGGCAGTGGAAGCCAATTCTCTGGATGCTTTCAAGAAGGAGCTAGATAGGTATCTTATGGATAGGGGAATCAAGGGATATGGGGACAAGGCAGGAACTGGGTATTGATAGTAGATGATCAGCCATGATCTCAGAATGGCGGTGCAGGCTTGAAGGGCCGAATGGTCTACTTCTGCACCTATTGTCTATTGTCTATAATTGGGAGAAATGAATATAATTCACAACCATCAACATTAAGTTGGGGTTTCACCTTAAGAGGCTGGTCTGATGTGATGACGTTATTCTGTAAAAGATTTTTAGCGTACTTTTGTTGTGTAGGTTTTGGAGATCAATAAAATGTGTTACGGGTTTCGTTAAACATAAAACATCTCACTTCATTTTATTTGTGGAAACCTCCAATAATATCAAAATTGGCCTTTCTCCAACTTTGAATCACAACCGAGAACTGTCTTTTTCCAAAATTAGCTTGAAACTAGTGTCATTATGATCACTAGAGGCAAACTACATAAACTTCTGCCATCTACCCTGTCTCATTCCCTAATAGGAGATCTAGTATTACACTACCTCTAGTTGGAACTTCTATGTACTAATTATGGAAATTTTCCTGAACACATTAGACAAACTCTTTCCCATCCAGGCTTTTACAAGATGGGAGTCCCAGTCACTAAGTGGAACGTTAGAATCATCTACCAGCACAGCCTTATGTTTCTTGCAACAGTCTGCAATCCTGCAATCTCTCGACAAATTTGCTTTTCCAAATCTTGTGGATGTTGGGTGGTCTATAATATAATCCCACTAATGTAGTCATCCCTTTCTTATTCCTCAGTTCCACCCATAAAGCCTCACTAGAGGGGTGGCTTATAAAAAACTGGCTGTTTTTTATAGGACGCCCAATAGTAACAGGGATATTGAGGAGCAGATAGGGAAACAGATCCTGGAAAGGTGTAAAAATAACAGAGTTGTTATGATAGGAGACTTTAATTTCCCAAATATCGATTGGCATCTCCCTAGAGCAAGGGGTTTAGATGGGGTGGAGTTTGTTAGGTGTGTTCAGGAAGGTTTCTTGATGCAATATGTAGATAAGCCTACAAGAGGAATGACTTTACTTGATTTGGTATTGGGAAATGAACCTAGTCAGGTGTCAGATCTTTCAGTGGAAGAGCATTTTGTAGATAGTGATCATAATTCTATCCCCTTTACAATAGTATTGGACAGGGATCAGAACAGACAAGTTAGAAAAGTGTTTAATTGGAGTAAAGGGAATTATGAGGCTATCAGGCAGGAAATTGGAGGCTTAAATTGGAAACAGATGTTCGCAGGGAAAAGTACAGAAGAAATGTGGGCAAGTGTTCAGGGGATATTTGTGTGGAGTTCTGCATAGGTACATTCTAATGAGACAGGGAAGTAATGGTAGGGTACAGGAAACGAGGTGTACAAAGGCTGTAATAAATCTAGTCAAGAAGAAAAGAAAAGCTTACAAAAGGTTCAGAGAGCTAGGTAATGTTAGCGATCTAGAAGATTATAAGGCTAATAGGAAGGAGCTTAAGAAAGAAAATAGACAAGCCAGAAGGGAACATGAGAAGGCTTTGGCAGGCAGAAAAACCCCAAGGCATTATACAAGTATGTGAAGAGCAAGAGGAAAAGACATGAAAGAATAGGACCTTATCAAGTGTGACAGTGGGAAAGTGTGTATGGAACCGGAGAAAATAGCAGAAGTACTTAATGAATACTTTGCTTCAGTATTCACTATGGAAAAGGATCTTGGTGATTGTAGTGGTGATTTGCAGCAGACTGAAAAGTTTGAGCATGTAGATGTTAAGAAAGAGGATGTGCTGGAGCTTTTGGAAAGCATCAAGTTGGATAAGTCGCTAGGACCAGATGAGATGTGCCCTAGGATACTGTGGGAGGCGAGAGAGGAGATTGCTCAGCCTCTGGCGATGATGGGGATGGGAGAGGTTCCAGAGGATTGGAGGGTTGCGAATGTTGTTCCCTTATTCAAGAAAGGAAGTAGAGATAGCCCAGGAAGTTATAGGCCAGTGAGTCTTAACTCAGTGGTTGGTAAGATGATGGAGAAGATCCAGAGAGGCAGGATTTATGAACATTTGGAGAGGTATAATATGATTAGGAGTAGTCAACATTGCTTTGTCAAGGGCAGGTTGTGCCTTACGAGCCTGATTGAATTTTTTGAGGATGTGACTAAACACATTGATGAAGGAAGAGCAGTAGATGTAGTGTATATGGATTTCAGCAAGGCATTTGATAAGGTACCCCATGCCAGGATTATTGAGAAAGTAAGGATGCATGGGATCCAAGGGGACATTGCTTTGTGGATTGGGAACTGGCTTGACCACAGAAAGCAAAGAGTGGTTGTAAACGGGTCATATTCTGCATGGAGGTTGGTCACCAGTGGAGCGCCTCAGGGATCTGTTCTGGGACCCTTATTCTTCATGATTTTTATAAATAATCTGGATGAGGAAGTGGAGGGATGAGTTAGTAAATTTGCTGATGACACAAAGGTTGGAGGTGTTGTGGATAGTGTGGAGGGCTGTCAAAGGTTACAGCGGGACATTGATAGGATGCAAAACTGGGCTGAGAAGTGGCAGGTGGTGTTCAACCCAGATAAGTATGAAGTGGTTCATTTTGGTAGGTCAAATATGATAGCAGAATATGGTATTAATGGTAAGACTCTTGGCAGTTTGGACGATCAGAGGGATCTTGGTGTCCGAGTCCATAGGAGGCTCAAAGCAGCTGCGCAGGTTGACTCTGTGGTTAAGATTGTGTATGGTGTATTGGCCATCACCAATCGTGAAATTGAATTCAGGAACTGAGAGGTAATGTTGCAGTTATATTGGACCCTGGTCAGACCCCACTTGGAATACTGTGCTCAGTTCTGGTCACCTCACTACAGGAAGGATGTGGAAGCCATAGAAAGGGTGCAGAGCAGATTTACACGGATGTTGCCTGGATAGGGGAGCATGCCTTATGAGAATGGGTTGAGTGAACTCGGCCTTTTCTCCTTGGAGCGACAAAGGATGAGAGGTGACCTGATAGAGGTGTATAAGATGATGAGAGGCATTGATCGTGTGGATAGTCAGCGGCTTTTTCCCAGGGCTGAAATGGTTGCCACAAGAGGACACAGGTTTAAGGTGCTGGGGAGTAGGTACAGAGGAGATGTCAGGGGTACATTTTTTGTTTAGAGAGTGGTGAGTGCATGGAATGGGATGCCAGCAACAGTGCTGGAGGCGGATACGATAGGGTCTTTTAAGAGTCTTTTGGAGAGGTACATGGAGCTTAGAAAAATAGAGGGCTATGGGTAAGCCTACTAATTTCTAAGGTAGGGACATGTTTGGCACAACTTCGTGGACCAAAGGGCCTGTATTGTGCTGTAGATTTTCTATGTTTCCATGTTTCTAGACAAGCTCACCAGTCTGTCCTGACTGAACACTGCTATGACACTTACCCTACTAATCATGCCCCTTTAATCCATCCCGCATTATCACATGTGAAAGAACAGAACCCCAAAATACATACAGCCTGTCCTGCCCCTCCTGCAACCAGGTCTCACTAAGCTACAAATGTCATAATTCCATGTGCTGGTCCATGCCCTACACTGATCCACCTTTCCTACAATATTCCTTGCACTGAAATATATGCAGCTTAGAACAGTAGCCGCACTGCGCTGAACCTTTTCATTCATTATTTTGAATGTAGGCTGAAGAACAACTTTCTTCACAACAACTCCACTATCTGTTCTGGCGCTCAGATTCCCGTTCCCATGCAACCCTGGTTTATTACCACCTCCCCCCACCCCACTCCCCCCCACCACCACACCTATGGAGTAAGTAGTGCAATTTTATGCAATTGCCAGGAACACTGCAGGATTTTTCTTAACTATTAATTATTCATTCATTTCCTTTTTGAAAGCAACAGTCCAGCTTTAAGCATCATGCTTTCTGGCAGCGTAATGTAAACTGCAGCCTACACAACTGTGTAAAAATGTCTCTCTTTGTTTTACCACTGGGTTGTTTTTCAATGATTTTAAAATCCAATCACTTGTAGTTATGTCAGTCCACAAGTTCAAAGGAGAACAAAATGATTGTTAGTCCAGATCCATATAACCATATAACAATTACAGCACAGAAACAGGCCATCTCGGCCCTTCTAGTCCGTGCCGAACACTTTCTCGCACCTAGTCCCACTGACATGCACTCATCCCATAACCCTCCATTCCATTCCTGCCCATACACCTATCCAATTTTTTTTTAAATGACAATATCGAACTTGCCTCTACGACTTCTACTGGAAGCTTGTTCCACACAGCTACCACTCGCTGAGTAAAGAAGTTCCCCCTTGTTTTACCCCTAAACTTTTGCCCCCTAACTCTCAACTCATGTCCTCTTGTTGTATCCATGTCAACTCTATCTATCCCCCTCATAATTTTAAATACCTCTCTCAAGTCCCCCCTCAACCTTCTACGCTCCAAAGAATAAAGACCTAACTTGTTCAACCTTTCTCTGTAACTAAGGTGCTGAAACCCAGGTAACACTCTAGAAACACAAAATGCTGGCTTCATCGGGATGAAGGGTTTCGGCCCGAAATGTTGTCACTACATCCTCCCATAAATGCTGTCTGGCCTGCTGAGTTCTGCCAGCATTTTGTGTTTTTATTTATTTCCAGCATCTGCAGATTCTCTCGTGTAACATTCTAGTAAATCTCCTCTGTACTCTCTCTATTTTGTTGACATGTTTCCTATAATTCAGTGACCAGAAATGTACACAATACTCCAAATTTGCCCTCACCAATTCCTTGTACAATTTTAACATTACATCCCAACTCCTATATTCAATGCTCTGATGAGAAGACTGATGGGACTGAAGGCTGACAAATCCCCAGGTCCAGATGGTCTGCACCCTAGGGTACTAAAGGAGGTGGCCCTGGAAATTGCGGATGCATTGGTAATCATTTTCCAATGTTCCTTAGATTCAGGATCAGTTCCTGAGGATTGGAGAATGGCTAATGTTATCCCACTTTTTAAGAAAGGAGGGAGGGAGAAAACAGAGAACTATCGACCTGTCAGCCTGACATCGGTGGTGGGGAAGATGCTAGAGTCCATTATTAAGGATGAAATAGTGGCATATCTAGATAGCAGTGATAGGATTGGGCCGAGCCAGCATGGATTTACCAAGGGTAAATCATGCTTGACTAATCTGTTGGAGTTTTTCGAGGATGTAACCAGGAAGTTAGACGGGGGAGATCCAGTGGATGTAGTGTACCTCGATTTTCAGAAGGTACTTGATAAGGTCCCACATAGAAGATTGGTGGGTAAAATCAAAGCTCAGGGCATCGGGGGGAAGGCATTGACATAGATAGAAAACTGGTTGGCAGATAGAAAGCAAAGGGTAGCGGTGAATGGGTGTTTCTCGGAATGGCAGGTGGTGACTAGTGGGGTGCCACAGGGCTCGGTATTGGGACCACAGCTGTTTACCATTTACGTTAACAATTTGGATGAAGGCATAGAAAATAACATCAACAAATTTGCTGATGATACTAAGCTGGGTGGCAGTGTGACATGTGATGAGGATGTTAGGAGAATTCAGGGTGACTTGGATAGGCTGGGTGAGTGGGCAGATACTTGGCAGATGGTGTTTAATGTGAATAAGTGTGAGGTTATCCACTTTGGGAGTAAGAACAGGAAGGCAGATGATTATCTGAACGGTGTAGAGTTGGGTAAGGGAGAAATACAAAGAGATCTCGGAGTCCTTGTTGATCAGTCACTGAAGGTGAATGAGCAAGTGCAGCAGGCAGTGAAGAAGGCTAATGCAATGTTGGCCTTTATTACAAAGGGAATTGAGTACAAGAGCAAGGAAATCCTCTTGCATTTGTACAGAGCCCTGGTGAGACCACACCTGGAGTATTGTGTACAGTTTTGGTCTCCAGGGTTAAGGAAGGACATCCTGGCTGTAGAGGAAGTGTAGCGTAGATTCACGAGGTTAATTCCTGGGATGTTTGGACTGTCTTACGCAGAGAGGTTAGAGAGACTGGGCTTGTACATGCTGGAATTAAGGAGACTGAGAGGGGATCTGATTGAAACATATAAGATTATTCAGGGATTGGACAAGATAGAGGCAGGAAATATGTTCCAGATGCTGGGAGAGTCCAGTACCAGAGGGCATGGTTTGAGAATAAGGGGTAGGTCATGTAGGACAGAGTTAAGGAAAAACTTCTTCTCCCAGAGAGTTGTGGGGGTCTAGAATGCACTGCCTCGGAAGGTAGTGGAGGCCAATTCTCTGGATGCTTTCAAGAAGGAGCTAGATAGGTATCTTATGGATAGGGGAATCAAGGGATATGGGGACAAGGCAGGAACCGGGTATTGATAGTAATTGATCAACCATGATCTCAAAATGGCGGTGCAGGCTCGAAGGGCCGAATGGTCTACTTCTGCACCTATTGTCTATTGTCTATAAAGGCCAACATACCAAAAGCTTTCTTCACCACTCTATCCACATGAGATTCCACCTTCAGGGAACTATGCATCATTATTCCTAGGTCACTCTGTTCGACTGCATTCCTCAATGCCCTACCATTTACCATGTATGTCCTATTTTGATTAGTCCTACCAAAATGTAGCACCCCACACTTATCAGCATTAAACTCCATCTGCCATCTTTCAGCCCACTCTTCTTACTGGCCTAAATCTCTCTGCAAGCTTTGAAAATCTAGTTCATTATCCACAATGCCACCTATCTTAGTATCATCTGCATACTTACTAATCCAATTTACCACCCAATCATCCAGATCATTAATGTATATGACAAACAACATTGGACCCAGTACAGATCCCTGAGGCACACCACTAGTCACCGGCCTCCAACCTGACAAACAGTTATCCACCATTACTCTCTGGCAGCTCCCATCCAGCCACTGTTGAATCCATTTTACTACTTCAATAGGAATACCTAACAATTGAACCTTCCTAACTAACCTTCCATGTGGAACCTTATCAAAGGCCTTACTGAAGTCCATATAGACAATATCTACTGCTTTACCCTCATCAACTTTCCTAGTAACCTCTTCAAAAAATTCAATAAGATTTGTCAAACATGACCTTCCACGCATAAATCCATGTTGGCTGTTCCTAATCAGACCCTGTCTATCCAGATAATTATATATACCATCTCTAAGAATACTTTCCATTAACTTACCCACCACTGATGTCAAACTTACAGGCCGATAATTGCTAGGTTTAATCTTAGAACCCTTTGTAAGCAATGGAACCACATAAGCAATACGTCAATCCTCCGGCACCATCCCCGTTTCTAATGACATTAGAAATATTTCTGACAGAGCTCCTGCTATTTCCACACTAACTTCCCTCAAGGTCCTAGGGAATATCCTGTCAGGATCTGGAGACTTATCCACTTTTATATTCTTTAAAAGCGCTAGTACTTCCTCTTCTTTAATCATCATAGTTTCCATAACTACCCTACTTGTTTCCCTTACCTTGCACAATTCAAATATCCATCTCCTTAGTGAATATCGAAGAAAAGAAATTGTTCAAAATCTCCCACATCTCTTTTGGCTCCACACATAGCTGTCCACTCTAATTCTCTAAGGGACCAATTTTATCCCTCACTATCCTTTTGCTATTAATATAGCTGTAGAAACCCTTTGGATTTATTTTCACCTTACTAGCGAAAGCAACCTCATATCTTCTTTTAGCTTTTCTAATTTCTTTCTTAAGATTCTTTTCACATTCTTTATATTCCTTGAGCACCTCATTTACTCAATACTGCCTATATTTATTGTAGATCTCTCTTTTTGTGAACCAAGTTCCCAATATCCTTTGAAAACCATGACTCTCTCAAACTTTTAAATTTTCCTTTCAACCTAACAGGAACATAAAGATTCTGTACCCTCAAAGTTTCACCTTTAAATGACTTACCCACTTTTATATTCTTTAAAAGCGCCAGTACTTCCTCTTCTTTAATCATCATAATTTCCATTACTACCCTATTTGTTTCCTGACGAAGAGTCTAGGCCCAAAACGTCAACAGTGCTTCTCCCTATAGATGCTGCCTGGCCTGCTGCGTTCCACCAGCATTTTGTGTGTGTACCTTTAAATGACCTCCATTTCTCTATTACATCCTTCCCATAAAACAAATTGTCCCAATCCACTCCTTCTAAATCCTTTCGTATCTCCTCAAAGTTAACCTTTCTCCAATCAAAAATCTCAACACTGGGTCCAGACCTAACCTTCTCCATAATCCGATGCAGCATTAAAAAATAACACAATAAGCATAAAGAAAACAATAAAACCACAATAAATATAAGTACATATGATTAGGTTATATATACATGGACTGATGGTACGTACATGAAGAGATGCTAGGTACAGGAGTATTTGTACTGACTGGTACCGGAGTTCCTGACAGGAAGTGATGAAGTAGTGGTTCTGTGGTGGGATGGGTTAGTTGATTGGAGAACGTAATTGTTTTTGAGTCTGGTGGTTCTGGCATGGATATTGTATATCCTTTTTCCTGATGGGAGTGGGACAAACAGTCCATAAACAAGATGGATGATATTATTGGCCTTTTTCCAGCACCTTTCTGTAATATGTCCTTGACGGTGGGTAGACAGTTCCCTTCATTACTATTGCAATGAACTTATGCATACAAACTTTCACATAAATTTTATGTCAAAATGAACCAATTTTGATTGAGGGATTTGTTTTGGCTTGGACACTGGAGATAATTCTCTTGCACTTCTCTCAAAATAGAACCAAATATCTTTCCGTCCACTTCAGAGAGAGGTTGGTTCTTAGGTTAATTGGTTATTGAAAAGGAGACACATTTGATACTGCAATGCTCTTTCACTGCTGCACTGGAGAAAGTGGTTAAAGAGTGGGGCCAGTCCACTACCTTCCAGCTCAAGCAAGCAAGTTACTCAATTGTGTCAGGTCCATGAACAAGTAAATAAGCAGTAATTATGGAATACTGATCAATAAATTGGACCACATGGTGATTAAAAAGCAATTTATTTGGTATGATATCATAAAGAATTTCTACAACTTTGTTTTTTTTACTTACATTAAGTAATAATATGCCACAGAACTTGGAAATGTCATTTGTTGATTAATAGAGTAAATTTCAGTAATGTGGCAATATTGTTATTCATCCTTCTCTTGCAAGTATATTCTTTTCACATAATGATAAAAAATAAATTACAAAAAAAAGATTGACCAGGTGGACAATAGCACTAAATCAGCATTCAAAGTCAGGGAATCAGTGTACAGATATCCCCTTAAGAGAGAGAAACTAAGAGACATCAGTCAGTGCAATTAGAGACCCATGCTTATCAACGCTGATGAGGGTCTCGGCCCAAAACATCGACTATGCTTCTTCCTATAGATGCTGCCTGGCCTGCTGCATTCCACCAGCATTTTGTGTGTGTTGCTTATCAACGCTAGCTGACTTTAGTTTAGATGAGGTAAGAGAAGTCTTGAGAAAGGTGGATTAAGGGCAGTGATGAGTTTGGGCTAAATGTGTCTCAATACTGTATATGTATACTGTACAGGACAACTAGTTAGAAGTGATAGGTAAAGTGAGGTAGGTGGGAAAGTTAAAGGGCTAGAGAAGAAAGAATCTGATAGGAGAGGAGAATGGAACATGTGAAAATGGAAAGAAGGTGAGCCCAAGGAATATGGAGATAGGCATGTGAGGGGAAGAGGTAAGAGGTCAGAGTGGGGAATAGAAGAAGGGGGAATGGAAAGTACAGTGCCTATAAAACGTATTCACGCCCCCTTGGAAGTTTACGTGTTTATTGTTTTACAACATTGAAGCACAGTGGATTTAATTTGACTTTTTAGACACTGATCAACAGAAAAAGACTCTTTTATATGAAAGTTGAAACAGATCTCCACAAAGTGATCTAAATTACAAATATAAAACTCAAAATAATTGATTGCATAAGTATTCAACACCCTTTAATATGACACACCAAATCACCACTGGTACAGCCAGTTGATTTTAAATGTCACATAATTAGTTAAATAGAGATCTGTTTTTGGAAACCTGTGTACATTCAAGGTGTTTTGACTGATTGTCGTAATAATACACCTGTATCTGGAAGGTCTAACTGCTGATGAGTTAGTCCTGGCAAAAACTACACCATGAAGACAAAAGAACACGCCAAGCAACTCTGCGAAAAGGTTAGTGAAAAGCACAAGTCAGCAGATGGTTACAGGAAAAAAATTCCAAATCACTGAATATTCCTTGGAGTACAATTAAGTCAATCATCAAGAAATGGAAAGAATATGGCACAGCTGTAAATCTGCCTAGAGCAGGCTGTCCTGAAAAACTGAGTGGCTGTGTGAGAAGGGGACTAGTGAGGGAGGCCACCAAGAGACCTATGACAATTCTGGAGGAGTTACAAGCTTCAGTAGCTGAGATAGGCGAGACTGTGCATACAACAGCTGTTGCCTGGATGCTGTACAAGTCACAGCTTTATGAGAGAGTGGCAAAGAGAAAGCCACTGTTAAAAATACTCACATGAAATCTCAGCTAGAGTTCGCCAGAAGGCCTGAGGGATATTCTAAAGTCAGCTGGAATAAGGTTCTATGGTCTGATGAAACCAAAGCTGAGCTTTTTGGCAATCAGACTAAACACTATGTTTAGCATAAGTCTAATACCATGCATCATTAAAAACCATCCCTACCGTCAAGCATGGTGGCAGCTGCCTCACACTGTGGGGATGGTTCACTGTAGCATGTGAAGGTAGAGGGTAAAATGAATGCAGCAAAGTGCAGGGAAATCCTGGAGAAAAACCTGATGCAGTCTACAAGAGGATTGGACTTGCGAGAAGACTTGCTTTCCAGCAACACAATGACCCCAAACATAAAGCCAATTCTACACAGGAATGGCTTAAAAACAACAAAATTAATGTCCTGGAGTGTCCAAGTCAGAGTCCAGACCTCAATCCAATTGAGAACTTGTGGCTTGACTTGAAAAGGGCTGTTCTCTAATGATCCCCATGCAATCTGACAGAGCTTGAGCAGTTTAAAGAAGAATGGGGAAAATTGCAGCGTAAAGTTGATGGAAACCAATGATTTTGTGTTTCTAATTAATTTAGATATCTTTGTAGTAATCTGTTTTCACTTTGACATGGAAGAGTCAAATTAAATCCACTGTGATTCAATGTTGTAAAACAATAAAACGTGAAATCTTCTGGGAGGGGGGAAGGGTGAATACTTATTATAGACACTGTAATTACCAGAAGGAGTAATTTATATCCATGCCATCAGGTTGGAGGCTACCTGGATGGAATATGAGATGTTTCTCCTCCACACTGAGAATGGCCTCATTACCTAATTTCTGGGGAAAAGAGATCAGGTGAAGGTACGGATTCAGCTCTGCCTGTAGCTCAGGTGCATTTGTGAAGTTTAAGGGTGCTAGGGTAGCTAGCACACATTACTTAGAGTAAAAGTGAAAATAAGAACATAAAAATTACAAACAGGACTAGCCCACCTGGCCATTCAAGCCAGCTCCATCATTCAACAAAACTGTGGTTGATCTAGCTCAGTTCTACTTTCTAGCACTGTTACCATAAACCTTGATTCCATTCATATCAACATTCACTGACCTTTGTTTTGAATGATCACAATAATTCTGGGCTTTTCTCTAATCCAATGAATAACCTTTAAACCCTCCATCATATTCACAATTCACTGAGTTTAGTATCACCAACAAGCATATTTCATCATTGTCATTGATATTGACTATATCAACTTCTATGAGAACACTATCTTGCCAGCCAGAACTGTACGTTACTTTCCCAACAACAACCCCCGGATCACCAGTGACCTGAAAGAACTTTTGAGTATGAAAAAGAGAGCTTTCAGGTCTGGAGCCTGACAAGTACTGAGGCGAGTACAGAGTGAACTGAGTGCAAAGACTCCTACAAGAGGAAGCTGGAGTACAAGCTCCAGCAGAATAGCATAAGGGACGTGTGTTTGGTTATGAAGCAGATCGCTGGCTTCAAGGTTAATGGAAGGAAGGTCAATGGCTGCCAGGATAGGGCCAATGAATTGAACTTATTTTTCAACTGGTACAGCATGGGACCTCCTGCTTTCTGATACCCCACCTGTCCAAACCACACACCCTCCCTGCCCGTGAAGCCTTCTCCCTCCACACCTCCCCCCCCCCCCCCCCCCCCCCCCGGTCAGTGCTTGTTGTGTTCCAACCCCTCTTCCCCCCATCGTTGGAGTATCCTGCCTCCCTGGGGATGACCACCCTCTCCCACCTGACTGTGACTGCAGGTCAGGATAAGTGACAGCTGGAGAGACCACATCAAGGCTAGGCTGCTGGACTGGATGGTATCAGCCCCAGGGTACCAAAGGTCAGTGTGAGCAGCTGCCTGGTATTTTGCAGCACCTTTACAATCTGGGTCAGAGTCAGGAAAATATACTGGTGCTATGCTTGGTTTCTGTTGTTACGTACCCCATAACGGGTTAAAAAACCCAGCAGAAATGGAACACACCCGGAATCTGGTTTTACTATAAACAAAACACTATTTATTTAGTATCTACCAATAATAGTAAACTTAAAACCAGATAAACCAAGGATTAACAGTGTTAGGCATATATAAACATATATAGGTGTGAGTATATGTTTTCCAAACTCATTCAAGCTTAGGTGGTAATTGATACAGTCTTATGATGGTTTGTGAGAAAGTTTGGTTCAATGCATGAGGTTGCTGTTGTTGGTAAAAGAGAGAGATTTGTAATCCAAAGGCGTATGTTGTGAGAAGGCAATTACGTCGATATTCCACAGGTTCCACGACAGCAATACAGAATAACAACAGCAGTAGGTTTTATCTCCGAAGTTGTTCCACTTCACACATGAAGTATCACCGACAGTGATCTTCAACGAATATCCTTTCAACACAAGTGGTACCACACCCAAATTCAGCTATGGGACATCTCAAAATGGTGGCCACAGGATACTCAAACAGAATCCACGCCTGGATAATCACCAACAGTAGCTTATCACTAAGGGAACCATCTTCAAGGGGACTACCATCCAGGCAAGGGTCGACACATTGGTAAATTCCACAAGGTTACCCTAAGCACATAACATGATAACCACTTATCCAGTTCCACCACATACAAAATAACTTCAACAGTGATTTGCCACAGGGGTGCCTTTCTTCAGTGAACTACCACACCCAGACAAAGGGTAAACACACAAGTGGTATTCACAAAGGTTTTCCCCTCACCAGAGAACCCAGTCCTGTGGATTAACTAAGTGACAATCACACTCCCGTAGCTGAATAGAAATCAACTCACCCTTATGGGCTACTTAGAGAGAGAGTCCAAACAGTGACTCTTTGTTACTAAGTTTCTTCTGTTCCAAACCTTCCTCTCCTCTCTTCTCTTCCTGCAAACTTGTTCTAGTTGCAGAAACTTGTGAGAGTCATTTATCAATACTCTGGATCGATCTCAGCTCACCCCTTTGGGCTAATGGAAGTTTAAACCAGTGACCGACTCACTGGTGTCTTTCATTGATCGAATCCATCTTGACTCTAAGCTGTGTCTTTCTGTGTGTCCTTTTATATCCAAAACAAGGCAGGAGAAATGTAAACAATCTGCCGAGAAACCATAACATTGATTGTCCATCAAATAACTCCACCTCTCTTTCACAGCAACTCAGAAGCAGGCAGCGTCCTTGCATAAGTCCAAACACACTGTGGTCAGTAGAAATCCAGTAGAGCAAAAGTCAGTCTCAATTCTTTTGGCGTTTAAAAGTGACAGTCCCCAGAAAAATGAACCCTAAGGGCACAGAAACACTGTACTCAAGAAGGTGACTCCATCTGAACTTACTGACTATTGACCAATTGCCCTCATATCTCATGTGATGAAGGTGCTGCAGAGGATGGTCCTGACTTACCTTGGACCACAGATGAGATCTTCATTGGACCCTCTACAATTTGCCTCCCAACCTCATGTGGGAGTGGGTGAACCCATCCATCATCTACCTGTTGCAGAGAGCTCAGTCCCACCTGGAAGATGCTGGTGGGACTGTGAGAATCACATTTTTGATTTCTCCATTGCCCTCAATACAATCCAGCCACTTCTTCTGAGTGAGAAGCTGCAAAGGATGGACATAGGCAAAACCACTATCTCCTGGAGTACTGACTACCTGACAGATAGACCCCAGTTTGTACGGCTGGGTAGTTCTCTGTCTGAGATGGTGGTGAATGTCACTGGAGTGCTACAAGGGACTGTCCTGTCTCCGTTCCTGTTCTCACTGTATACCTCAAACTTTCAATACAAATCTAATTCTTGTCACTTACATAAATTCTCTGATGACTCTGCGGTTTGTTGTGTGTATCAGAGATGGGCAGGAGTTGGAGTACAGAGGACTGGTGGGCAAGTTTGTGGAGTGGTGTGGGAGGAATCACCTGCTCCTGAATGTGAACAAATCCAGGGAGATGGTGATTGATTTTAGGAGGAAGAGGACTATGACGAGTCCTGTATACATTTTGGGAGAAGAAGTTGCGGTGGTGGATGAGTACAAATACTTGAGTGTTCATCTCGACAATGGACTTGACTGGCAAACCAACACCAAGGCTGTATACAAGAAGGGGATGAACAGATTCTATTTTCTATGGAAGCTGAGATCCTTCAATGTGTGCAGCAAGATACTGGAGATCTTTTACAAGTCTGTTGTAGCGAGTGCAGTCTTCTTTGTGGTTTTATGTTAGGGGAGCAGCACCGGTGCCTGTGATGCAAAAATACTAAGTAAACTCATCAAAAAGGCTGGATCCATCCTTGGATACAACCTGGACTCTTTTGATTAGTGATGGAGAGGAGGTCACTGAACAGACTATCATCCATTATGGACAATCAGGCACATCTTCTCCATGACCTACTGAATAAGCAGCAGAGAACCCTTTCGAACAGACTCATACAGCTCCATTGTCACCAGGATCATTGCTGAAAATCCTTCCTCCAAATGCAATAAGCATATACAATAGCTCACCTCTGTGTGACAGGAAAATACACATCATAGTACAATACCCTCTGTTTTACTATTTCGTACATTATTATTGCATATTGGTGAATTATTATTGTGTATATTATGATTTAGATTTTTTTCATTAGTTAAGACTACACACTGATAAGTGTGCAGTTAAATGTTGCTGCTGTAACAAAAGAATTTCCCACTCAGGATCAATAAAGTATTTATTGTTATTATTATTATTATTATTATTATTATTATTATTATTATTATTATTATTATTATTATTATTATTATTATTATTATTATATCACTGAATAACTGGGACCCATGCATCAAGGCTGGTAATAGCCTATGAACTCGGATCCATTTATTTCTGTTTATTGTTTTCTATACAATGACCAATTCTCAATGCACATCAGTTCATTAACATTTCCATGTTAAATAATTTGTCAGCCAGACAGCTGAATGTATCATGTTCACAGTCTCAAAGATTTCCAACTTATATTATTTTTATCTTCAGAAATTGATTATGATTCTGCTCAATCTTGTTATTCTTTTTAAGGTTCTATTACAGCCTTCTTTCTAAAATCCAACATTCTCCCTACCATGAACATTGAGATATCAGGTCAATAGCTTCCCATGTTCTCTCTCCTTCCTTTCTCAGATAGTGCAGACACATTTGCTATCATTCATTCAATAGGAATAATCCTGAAATCTACAGAATCTTGGAAAGTAATAATCTAATCATATTTCCAAAACAACCTCCATGAAGAATTTGTGATGTAGTATATCATGTCCTTGGGGTTTATAGCCTTCAAATTCATCAACTCTTCCAATAACATTTTTAATTCAACTTTTAATTCCTTCAGATTTCCCATTCCTGCTTCTCCCTTGATTCTCTATTTTACATTAGTTGCCGCTTTGTAAGTATCTTCTGCAACCAAAAGAATGGCCATTGAGTGTATGTTCATGGGCTCCTGCTGCTGCTGCAGCCCATCCACTTCCAGTTTCGACGTGCTGTGTATTCAGAAATGCTCTACTGCACACCACTGTTGTAATGCTTGGTTATTTGAGTTTCTGTTGCCTTCCTGTCAACTTCAGAAACAGAATCAAAATCAGGTTTATTATCACTGGCATGTGATGTGAAATTTGTTAATTTAGCAGCTGCAGTTCAATGCAATACATAATCTAGCAGAGAGAAAAAATATATAGTAATAAATAAAATTAAAAAATAATAGTAAATAAGTAAATCAATTACGGGATACATATATTGAATAGATTTTAAAAATGTGCAAAAACAGAAATATTGTATACTAAAAATGGTGAGGTAGTGCCCAAAGATTTAACGTCCATTTAGGAATTGGATGGCAGAGGGGAAGAAGCTGTTCCTGAATTGCTGAGTGTGTGCCTTCAGGCTTCTGTATCTCCTACCTTAGTGGTCACCAACCTTTTTAAGCCCAAGATGAGGGAGGGGCCTCGACCATAGTGAAAGGCAAGATCTACCGACTAAATCATTTAGAGAAATAATAGCTCAGATTGTACTTCCAACTTGAGGCCTTTTATTTGGGCTGATTGTATTTTAATTATATAAAGTAGTTTTGTCAAACTTTCAAATTAAATCAAACAAGAAAACACTCTAACTCGCATATCAAACAGGCCATAATTGTCTTTCGTTAAGAATATAACAGTACTTCACACCTTTAATTCTAAGTTTCATTTTTTTTCAACATGAAAAATAAATGAATAAAAATTGACTATTGCACTCAGTGTGATGACTGGGGCTGAATACTTTTTGCTAGTTCCCTGAAATTTGGCTCATAGTTACAGACAGCCAGTCTGAGACAGTCTGTGAGGTGTCTGCCAGTAAGACAGCTCCTGTACTTAGATTTAATAATTTTCATCAGTGAAAATGCAGTTTCACACAAATAAGTTGACTCGAAGTCGGCACTGACTTTTAGTGCACATGGTGAGATGAGGAAACTTCTCCCTGCTGACGAGCCCCCAAAAGTCACCGTCCCTTCATCTTGCTTTAAGCTCAGTGTCAGTTTGCAAATCAATTACTTCCATTTCAATATCACTTGGCACAACAAATGCTTGCTGGAATTAGGCGGCTATCTGTTCTATGTCGATCTGTAGAAATGGGTTTGAAATAAATGCAGCAATATCTTCCATGACGTTTAACTCCCCAAAACGCCAATCGAACTCTATTGCCAGTTTGTCTAGGGAAGCACAGTACTGCTCAGGGCAAAAAGCATTTTTTTCCTTGATGGCCTGTAACATTTTCTCCAAGTTGGGAAAGTGTGCCAGCTTCCCGTTCTTTAAATTTGAAATCCAAACACCGAGCTTGGCCTTAAACGCATTTACTGCGCTTAGCATGTGTGGCAGGTGTTGGTCTTTTCCCATGAGCTCGTTGTTAAGTGCATTTAATTTAGCCATTAGGTCTGTCAGAAACCCTAAATCCACTAGCCACGCATCATCTGACAGTTCCTCGTGCTCCTCGTTTCTTATCGACAGAAAAGTCTTTATCTCAGGCAGCAAGTCAACAAATCGTTGCAGCACTTTGCCGCGACTCAACCACCGAACATCAGCACGAAGAACTATGTGTCCGTAAGCAGCATCGAGCTCATCCAATAACACCTTGAATAAGCGGTGCTCAAGCGTTTTTGCTTGAACCAAGTTGATCAGTTTGACCACCAGTGTCATTACATGAGAAAAGTCCACAACCTTCCCAGCCAAGGCCTGCTGGAGATTCACACATTGATAATCCAGGAAGTTGGGAAAATCAGGGTCATACACCGCGCATTGCTGGGGCCCCATCAATAGTAATTGCCACTAGTTTATGAATGGGGATGTCATTTTCATGGACATATTTTTTATACTCATTGTAAATATCCTCACCTCTCATTTTCTCCTTTAAGTGCAAAAGAGTGAGCAAGTCCTCCTTTGTAGTAAAATCCTGGAAAGCTATTCTGACAAATACGACAAACTGAGCTGTTTGCATTACGTCCAGGGATTCATCAAACTGTCGTGAAAAATATTCACAGAGTGATAAGTCCTTTAACCCTTGTCGATCCATGTTCTCTGACAGTGACTCTACCCTCCTCGTCACTGTTGCAGGGCCAAGTGGTATAATACGTATTGCAGTTTTGATGTTGTCTTTGTTTTTAAAGTCATTAACAACAGTCTCTGCAGTAATGGCCATTGCTTCCTTGAATAAATCGCTAACTGTAAAAGCCTTCTTGTGTTTAACCAAAAGGTGACTTACACGAAATGATGCTTAAATAGCAGCCTTATTTTGAGCAGCATGTTTTGTGAAAAACAATTGCTGAGCCTTCAACCCCGATTTCAGCTCCTCAACTTTCCTGGCATGGATTGCGCTCTTTGGGGAGTAGGTGTCTTTAGATTTCTGGTGGTTGGTGTTGTGGTGCCACTCCAGATACCCTCTTTTAGTCAATGCTTGTGTTTGGTGGCTCAACATACGTACACACTTGTCTTTCCCGAGGTAAATAGAAATTCCTATTCCCATTCTGGATGGAATTTGTACGTTTTCACCTTCTTTCGTGGAGCCTCCGCCATGCTAGCTAGCTATCTTGCAGGATATCACCAGCGAGTACCATATATTGATGTTTGCGACAGTCTGTAGTCTTATCTAATCTAATTGGTCACTTTGATGCAGCACAGGCTACGCTAAAACCACGGTGCACGAAGGGGGAGCTATAGACACATGCACACTGAGCAGAAAGAACTGAACTAAAACTCCGCAACCCAGAAACAATCTCTCTTTACAAACAGCTTTCTGTAGTGTAAGTATTGCTATATTACTATTATCCTAATGTATTTATATTTGATTTTTTAAAGTTTTTTTAGGATCTATTGGGAAAGCCTCGAAGATCGACCAATTGATTGTGATCGATGGGTTGGCGACCACTATCCTACCTGATCATGACAGTGAGGAAAGGGCATGCTGGGGGCCCTTCTGAGACACCGCTCCCTGACTGTGTCCTGATGGAGCTGATTAGATTTACAACCTTCTGCAGCTTCTTTTGGTCCTGTGCAGTAGCCCCTCCATACCAGACAGCAATGCAGCCTGTCAGAATGCTCTCCACAGTACAACTATAGAAGTTTTTGAGTGTATTTGTTGACATGCCAAATCTCTTCAAACTCCTAATAAAATATAGCCGCTGTTTTGCCTTCTTTATAACTACATTGATAAATTGGGACCAGGTTAGATCCTCAGTGATCTTGACACCCAGGAACTTGAAGCTACTCACTCTCTCCACTTCTGATCCCTCCATGAAGATTGGTACGTCTTCCTTCATCTTACACTTCCTGAAGTCCACAATCAGCTCTTTCATCTTACTGATGCTGAGTGCCAGGTTGTTGCTGTGGCACCATTCCACTAATTAGCATATCTCACTCCTGTATGCCCTTTCGTTACCACCTGAGATTCTACCAATGGTTGTATCATCAGCAAATTTATAGATGGTATCTGAGCTATGCCTAACCACACAGTCATGTTTATATAGAGAGTAGAGTAGTGGGCTATGCTCACACCCCTGAGGTGCACCAGTGTTGATAGTCAGCGAGGAGGATATGTTATCACCAATCCGCGGAGATTGTGGTCTTCTGGTTAGGAAGTTGAGCATGCAATTCAAGAGGGAGGAACAGAGGCCCAGGTTTTGCAACTTCTCAATCAGGATTGTGGGAATGATGGTATTAAATGCTGAGCTATAGTCAATGAATAGTATCCTGACGTAGGTTTTTGTGTAGTCCAGATGGATTAAAGCCGCATGAAGAGCCACTGAGATTGTGCCTGCTATTGACCTATTGTGACGATAGGCAAATTGCAATGGGTCCAGGTCCTTGCTGAGGCAGGAGTTCAGTCTAGTCATCACCAACCTCTCAACGCATGTCATCACTGTAGATGTGAGTGCTACTGGGTGATAGTCATTAAGGCAGCCCACGTTATTCTTCTTAGGTCCTGGTATAATTGTTTCCTTTTTGAAGCAAGTGGGAAATTCCACCCGTAGCAATGAGAAGTTGAAAACTTGAACCAGTCTGTCCAATCTCTTCTGACTGTTCTTATAACAAGGTGATTTTGCCCACAGAACTGCTGCTCACTGGATCTTTTTATGCTTTTCCACCATTCTCTAGAGATTGTTGTGTGTGAAAATGCCAGAAAATCATTTTGTGAGATACTCCAACTGAGATATTGTATCCAGTATCTTATTGATACTGGCACCAACAATCATTCCTTGCTCAAAGTCACTTAGATTTCATTTCCTCCCCATTCTGATGTTTGGTCCAAGAACAGCTAAACCTCTTGACCATGTCCCCATGCTTTTACATGATTTACACATATTTGCATTAACAAGCAAGTATACAGGTGAGCCTAATAAAGTGACAACTGAGTGTAAGTCCAGTGGTTTCCTGTTGCTACAGATGCAAAGTAATGACTTAATAATTCAGCAGTTTCCATTGTAAGCTTTCCTTGATGTACTGTATGCCTATAAAACTCATGTTTCTCACCCATCCACACTCATGCTCTACTCTGACTTTCTTTATCAGTTTCTTGGTGCTGCTCTGTTGAGCTCTAAAATACTCTAGTCCTCAGACTCACTGCTGTTTCTGTCAAATTTGTATGCCTCTTTCTTGTGACAATACAATCTTTAATTACTCTTATCAACTACAAATGAATCCATTTTCCTCAAGGAATATTGTGAATCAAAGGATTTTTTTTCTTTCTTTTTTGCAACATGTGTATTACACATTGGAATGCTAATCATTACCAGCCTACCATAATGGCTTTCAATTCAGTTGCAGATGTTTCCTGGCAGTGACTGCAAGGATTCTGTTAAAAACTGCAAAAACATCCTAAGAGGGAGCATAATGACAGGCAATTTCCATTTCTGGCAAGACCTGAAGAGATACTGCAGATCCATGGAAGCAAGGTCCTCTACTTCAGTGACTCCATTCTTTTTTCTTTTTTTGTATCAGCAGCACTGCCTTCACAGGGTCTTTGGCATTATCAATGATCCTTCCCATCCATCCAACAAGCTCTTTGACCCTCAGGCTGAAGGTATCATAGCATTAGGACAAGAACTGTTAGGATCAGAAACAGCTTTTCCCTTAGTCTGTAAGACCACTGAGCTCCCTGCCATCACAGCTTTGGTCACGTAAGAAGAGCCAGTATCATATACTTTTTACTTTCTGATTGTGTCATAAATGCACCTTACTATTTGTTAATTTATTTATGGTAATATTACATTATGTGTTGTGTGTGAGTTATACGTACTCTGCTGTGCACCTTGATCTGGAATAATATTGTTTTATTTGGCAATTTATATGAATACGGTTGAATGACTATGAACTTGAACTTAAACTTGTACAAGACCAGAAACTTTTCCTCATTCATTATTGCCCAAGTTTCAGCAATTTCATTGATTGTGTTATAACGTGCATATTTCCACACGTTTCACAAGTTTCTACAGAAGTACCAGACAGACCATTCTAACTGGTTGCAGCTTTATTTGGTATGGAGGGAGGACTGCACAGAACTGCAGAAAGTTGCAAACTTCAGCCAGCTCCATCATGGGCACTAGCCTCCTCAGCATCAAGGACATCTTCAAAAGGAGATGCCTCATAAGGATGGCATCCATCATTAAGGACCACAATCACCCAGGAAACTTACTCCTTTCATTGCTACCATCAAGGAGGAGTTACAGCAGATTGAAGACACACATTCAACATTTTAGGAACAGCTTCTTTCTCACCACCATCAGATTTCTGAATGGTCCATGAACACACAGACACTACCTCTCTTTTTGTTTGCTCTCATTTTGCACTAATTATTTAATATAAATTTATATATACACACACACACAGTTATTATAATTTATAGTTTTTATTATGTATAGCTGTTGAAAAATAACATACAGTACTTCATGACAAACGTAAGAGGTATTAAACATGATTTTGATTCTGACTCTGATCCATTACTATAATATAACATTGGGTTAAGTAGAGCTATGGAGTGACCACACCCAAGTTTCAAGAATTTCAGCAATGATGTTATGGCATGCAACTATTGTAATATAAAATTAGATTTGCAGGTAGACTTGAGGATAATCATTTTATTCTGGAATCAGGACCTGGTCTGTTACTTAATTAGGTTTCTACAGTCATCATTTTGTTATCAAAATACAGTCTTACTGGTAGTCTTGTCAAAAGAGCTTGTAAAAGCTGTACTAGATTCATGCTCAGGCAGGAGCTTTGACTGGTCTCCTGGTGAGCATCAGTTTGTTTTAATAAATCGCCCATATGCAGCCTTTTAGTTTGCTTCTGCAGTAGTTTGGGTCATGAGTCAGTGAGGTACTCTCAAAGCAAGGCTTCCACATCAAGTTGTCAGTAAGTATTTTGATTTACTGTATAGTTAAAAGAAGATCCCATATAAACTTTTAATATATTGTATGAAGATAGGCTAATTTGCCATTTACTTAATGCTAACTCATCTGCTGAGTCATTCCAATGTTTTCTGTTTCTAATAGCCATTTATTTAATTTGTCAGGACTTTACTTCATTCATTAATTCATGAACTGTGGAGAAAACTACCTTAGAATGAATGGTTGGTGCTCAGAAAAAGCCCTTTCAGCCATTCAAGTCCAGATGGCAGCTGCCAACTTCACTACCAGCTTCTACCTCCCATTAAAGGAAAGTTATTGTCTACCTGAAGACATCATTTGCAGGCTGTTGAATTTTTTATACGTAGCTCCATGTAGTTTTAAGTATACTTTGACTCAGGCTGTACTTTTCTACGATTTATGAGAGTTCACTGAAAGCACCTTTTTGTCTTCTGCATTAGATCTGCCTTTTAACAATTCTTTTTGGCCTTTTTGACATACTTTTACAAACTGTGTAGCTGAGCGGTTCAAATCATTACAGCTACCTATCATAGTTTGGGTTTTCATAAGTAACAGAAACATTATAACAAATAAAGTAAATTGCCGTGGACTCATTATTCAGGAAAAAGGAACTTGCTCTTATTGTTGGAATCCGAGCATTGCTGGCAAGTGCCCAAGTATCAAATTGGAATTGGCTTGTTATTGTCACATGAAAGAGATACAATGAAAATAAGAACATAAGAAATAGGAGCTTGAGTAGGCCATCTGGCCCTTCGAGCCTGCTCTGCAATTCAATAAGATCATGGCTGATCTGGCCAGGGACTCATCTCCACCTACCAGCCTGTTCCCCATGACCCTAAATTCCCCTACAATACAAAAATCTATCCAACCTTGTCTTAAAATATGTACTGAGTTAACTTCCACTGCTTCATTGGGCAGAGAATTCCATAGATTCACCACTCTCTGTGAAAAGCAGTTCCTCCTTATCGCCGGCCTAAATCTTGAGGCTATGTCCCATCGTCCTAGTCTTGCTTACCGATGGAAATAACTTTCCTGCCTCTATCTTATTTATCCCTTTCATGATTTTATATGTTTCTATAAGATCTCCTCTCATTCTTCTGAATTCCAGTGAGTACAGTCCCAGGCAACTCAATCTGTCTTCATAGTTTAATCCCCTCATCTTTGGAATCAACCCGGTGAACCTGCTCTGCACTTCCTCCAAAGCCAGTACATCCTTCCTCAAGTAAGGAGACAGGACTACATGCAGTACTCCGGGTGTGGCCTCACCAGTACCCTGTACAGTTGCAGCAGAACCTCCCTGCTTTTAAATGCAATACCTCTCGCAATGAAGGCCAATATACAATTTGCCTTCTTAATAGCCTGCTGCACCTGCAAACTAACCTTTTGAGATTCATGCACAAGCCAAGTCCTTCTGCACAGCAGCATGGTATAATATTTTACCATTTAAATAATAATCTGCTCTTTCAAAGTGGATGACCTAACATTTAACAACATTGCACATTATCTGCCAGACCCATGCCCACTCACTTAAACTAGCTATATCTTTCTGCAAGTTCTCTTTATCTTCTGCACAATTTACTTTTCCACTCAATTTAGTGTCATCAGCAAATTTAGATACACTGCACTTGGTCCCCTCTTCCAGATCGTTAATGTATATCATGAACAGTTGTGGGCCTGGCACTGACCCCTATGGCACACTACTCACCACTGATTGCCAACCAGAGAAACACCCATGTATCTCAACTCTCTGCTTTCTATTGGTTAACCAATCCTCTATCCATGCTAATATATCCCCCAACTCTATGCATTCTTATCTAATAGATAAGACTTTTATGTGGTACCTCATTGGACACCTTCTGGAAATCCAAGTAAATAACATATATTTGTTTACCTCTAACCACAAAGAACTCCAGTAAGTTTGTCAAACAGGACCTGCCTTTACTGAATCCATGCTGCATCTGCCTGAGGGATCCATTTCTTTCCAGTTGCCTCACTATTTCTTCTTTAATGATAGCTTCAAACATTTTCCTAACTACAGATGTTAAACTAACTGGCCTATAGTTACTTGCCTTTTGCCTACATCCTTTTTTGAACAATGGTATGACATTCACTGTTTTCCAATCCACTGGGATCTGCCCAGAGTCCAGAGAATTTTGGTAAATTGAAACCAAAGCGTCTACTATAACCTCTGCCATTTCTTTCAGTACCCTGGGATGCATTCCATCAGGACCAGGGGACTCATCTATTTTCAGGCCTACAAGTTTTCTCAGCACTACCTCTTTAGTGATAGCAATTGGATTGAGGTCCTCACCTCCCATCGCCTCCATAGCATCTTTCTTTGGCATGTTAGATGTGTCCTCCACCATGAAGATTGACACAAAATAGTCATTCAAAGCCTCAGCCATTTCCTTATCACCCAATACCAATTCCCCCTTCTCGTCCACCAAGGGACCTACATTCACTTTAGTCACCCATTTCTGCTTCATATAATTATAAAAACTTTTACTATCTACTTTTATATTTTGTGCTAATTCATTTTCATAGTCTAGCTTACCATTCTTAATTGCTCGCTTAGTGGTACTTTGTTGTTTTTTAAAGTTTCCCACTACTTTTGGCAACTTTGTATGCATGAACTTTTAGTTTGATGCCTTCTTTTATTTCCTTAGCTATTCAAGGCTGGCTCTCCCCATCCTTACTGTCCTTGCTTTTAACTGGAATATACTTTTGTTGAGCACCGTGAAAAAATCTCTTTGAAAGTCTTCCACTGTTCCTCAACCGTCTGTGTTCCCAGTCTACACTAGCCAAATCCTCCCTCATCTCATTGTAGTCTCCATTATTTACACATAATACACTGGCTTTAGATTGAAATATTGCAACCTCCATTTGTATGAGAAACTCAGTCATACTGTGCTCACTCTTTCTAAGAGGATCCCTAACTACAAGATCACTAATTTTACTTGTCCCTTTGCACAGGGCCAGATCTAAGATAACATGTTCCCTTGTAGGTTCAGTAACTTGCTGTTCAAGAAGCCATCACGGATGCAATCTATGAAGTCCTCCTCAAGACTGCCTTGACCAACTTGTTTCACTCAAGCTATGTGCAAGTTAAAGTCCCTCATGATACTGCTGTTCCATTCTTACATACCCCAGATATTTCTCTCTGCATGTGCCAGTGTAATGTTATTATTTGGTGATCAGGACAACTCCCATCAGTGATTTTCCCCTTTGCTGTTCCTAATCTCTACCCAGATTCGTTCAACATTTTCGTTTGATCTTATATTGTCTTTTACTATTGCCTGATCTCATCTTTAATTAAGAGTGCTACCCACCTCCCTGCCCATCCTTCTGTATTACTTGATATCCTTAGATATTTAATTCCCAGTCCTCTCCACACTGCAACTACATCTCTGTAAAGACCACTAAATCATACCCCTTTAAACTGATTTATGCCTCAAGTTCACTGACCTGGTTTTGAATACTACAGGCATTCAAATAAAGTGCCCTTACACTCATTGTGCTTTTAAATCTTGTAACCTTTTACTCTTTTGTGCTTGACTTTTCTTCACTTCACTCTAACTTTTCTTTTTATCATTTGTTTTTTTCATTATCTTTATCACAGTTTAAAATTTTTTTTATCCATACTTCTCCAATCTGTTGAACCTACTCCCTTACTGTTTAGTTTAAAGCCCTATGCAAAGCCCTAGTTATGCGATTCGCTCAGATCCAGGACCCATCATGATTCAGGAGGAGCCCGTCCCATTGATACAGTTCCCTCCTTCCCCAAGACTGTTGCCAATTTCCCATGCATTCAGACTCACTTCTCCCACACCAATCCTTGAGCCATGCATTTAACTCTCTAATCTTCTTGACCCTATGCCAAGTCTTGCTTACTTTTCATACAGATCAATTCATTACACAGTGCACTGATGTAGGACAAGCTCAAGCAGTAACAGAATGTAGAATAATATTTAACTACTACAAAAATGTGCAATGCAGGTAACAGTAAGGTGCAAAATCATTTTGAGGTTGTCAGGTTACAAGTACAGGTATATCTTCTTGTGCTTATTGCCCTTGGAGAAAGTCGTGCTTTCTCGAACTACTGCAGCCCTTCTGATTGAGGTGCACCAACATGCACTTTCAGGGTTTGAACCCACATGCCTGATGCCTTTGTAATTCATGGTGGTGGAAGTCACATCACTGGTTAGGGAAGTACTGTCGAATAGCCTAGGCAGGTAACAACAATGAATTTTATAGATGACATGAAATGTCTGTTGCTTTTCTTGTCAATGTTGTGTCTCTATTATTAACTATCCACAATGCTGCTGCAAGTTTATCATTGCACCTGTGCATACATGTAACAGCGACAAAGACAATAGACTCAACTTTCGCTTTGACCAGTAGTGGAGCAAATGAATGTTTAGTATTATGGGTTTAATTTTCAAAAGTATGATTTATGGCTGTACTTCTACTCCTAGTGTACAGGCAAAGACTAAGGATTGCAGCACCAGTGGTGAAGCAGGAGATTCACAGTCTGCCGAGGGCTAGATCTGTGTTGTTAAGACAGGCGATCCAAATCTATACAAGAAGTCCAGGTATGACTTACAGAAGTCTATCTTAAAATTGAGAAAGCAATTAAGACCATAAGACATAGAAGTAGAATTAGGCCATTTGGCCCATCGAGTCAGCTCCACCATTCAATCATGGCTGATCCTTTTTTCCCTTCTTCAGCCCCACTCCCCAGCCTTTTCCCCGTAACTTTTGATGTCATGTCCAATCAAAACTTATCAAGCTCTGCCTTAAATACACCTAACAATCTGGCCTCCACAGATCCTGTGGCAAATCTGTTTGAAATTAGAGGTGCAGTTGAATGCACCTAAACTCTTTCTACAAAGTGAAACCTAACATGGCTGTGATACTGCACATCCAGATGAGCTCAATGCCTTTCATATACACTCTGAAAGGGAGAATAAATCTACATCTGTGTGAATTCCTGTAGCATCTGGAGATCCTGTGATCTCTATCTCAGACAAACATCAGAACATCATTCAAGAGGATGAATACTTGCAAGGCATCAGACCCTGATGATGTACCTGGTAGGGCACAAAAAACCAGTACCAATCAACTGGCAGGAGTGTTCAAGGACATCTATAGTGTCTCATTGGAGCAGTCGGGGTTTCTCAGTGCCCAAGAAAAGCAGGATAAGCTGCTTCAATGACTATTGCTCAGCTGCACTCACAACTACTGTGATGAACACATTGAGATGTTGGTCATGGCCAGAATGAACTCCTGCCTAAGCAAGGTCCTGGACAAGCTGCTGTTTGCTTGTACCACAATAGGTCCACAGTGGATGCAAACTCACTGGCTCTCCACTTAGACTTGAATCACCTGGACAATAGCAATATCTTTGTCAGGCTGCTGTTTATTGATTAGAGTCAGTACCCTGTGTTGAACACAATCATTCCCTCAGTTCTAATCAACAAGCTCTAAAACTTGGGCCTCTGTACCTCCCAATGCAACTGGATCTTTGACTTCCTCATCAGGAAACAGTCAGCGCAGACTAGAAATAACACCTCCTCCCCATTGATAACCAATACTAGTGCACCTGAAGGATGTGTGCTTTGTTCACTGCTTTACTCTCTCTACACCCATGGCTACGTGGCTTGGTACAGCTCAAACACCATCTAGAAATTTGCTGATGCCACAATTGCTGTTGGCAGAATCTCAGATAGTGACAAGGTGTACAGGAGGTAGCTACACTGATTGAATGGTGCTGCAACAACAACTTTGCACTCTGATTCAGTAAGACCAACAAATTGATTGTGGATTTTAGAAGGGGAAATCAAGGGAACACACACCAATCCTCATTAAGAGATCAGCAATGGAAAGGATGAGCAGGTTCAAGTTCCTGGTTGTCAACATCTCTGAAAATCTTTCCTGGGTTCAACATATTAATGAAATTACAAAGAAACATGTCAACAGCTATATTTGATGAGGAGTTTGAGGAGTTTTGGAATGCCACCAAGTACTCTAGCAAATTTATATAAATGTATCTTGGAGAGCATTCTAACTGGTTGCATTACTGCCTGGTATAGAGGCGTTACTGCAAAGATTCGGAAAAACTGCAAAGAGTTGCCAACTCAGTCACTTCTATCATTGGCACTAACCTTTGCTGCATCAAGAACATCTTCAAAAGGTGATACCTCAAAAAGGCAGCATCTATCATTAAGGACCCCATCACAGGACAGGCTCTTTTCTTATTACTACTATCAGTGAGGAGGTACAATAGCCTAAGGACTTGCACTCCTTTTTAGGAACAGCTTCTTTCCCTCTGCCATCAGATTTCTGAAAGGACAATGAACTAACTCACTAGTTTTGCTCTCTTTTTACATTTCATATTTAATTTTATTTTATCATATATTTCTCATTGTAATTTATAGTTTTTAGAAAATATTTTGCACTATACTGCTGCCACAAAACATCAAACTATATGTCAGTGATATTAAACCTGATTCTGATGAGAGTTAGTATATTCCATTTTCTTTCTCCCTACACTCTCATCTACTTCCCCCCACCCCCCCCCAGTACACAAGGAAGAATTTACGGTGGACAATATACCTACCACCCTGTGTTTTCAGGAGGTGAGAAGAAACTGGAGCACTTGGACCATACCACTGGATCACGAGAGCTGTGGGGCACAGTTCTAACCTGTAAATCCATTCACACAGGGAGGATTAAAAATTGAGTGCCAGTAAGGCAAAATGATGGCAGCATTTACCTCCAACAATGCAAATAACTACTTTTACTACCCTGCCAGCCAAGATTATATGGAAGAGAGGTCCATTTGACATGTTCACAAAGCAATTCACGTAAAGTGCATAAGCTGCAGGCCTTATTTTCCTGAACATTTATCAATTGAAGTTGAAAGCCAATTTGAAAAGTAGGCTATCTAAAGTCTGTCATTAAAACTTCACTCAAAAGAAGTGGAATTCATTGTTAGAACTACATATTCCATGAAATAATTAAGCGCTTTTCATAAAACCAGGATAACCTTGCTGCTGGAGCCAGAAAATTCAGGAGGCTGCTCGTTGTCACCTTAAATGGGTGACATTCAATATTGTTTAAAACTGGGAGGTTTTCACAGAGATCAGAACTAGGTCATCTGAAAAGTAATGAGCCACACCTCAAACTGGTTGATAGCTCAAGTTTATTGTCATTCAGTTGTACACATATATACCGCCAAATGAAACAATGTTCTCCGGACCAAGGTGCATGACATAGTACACATAACTGACACTCTTTACACAGAAAGTAAAGTATAATCACAAATAAATTAACAAATAATAAGGTGCATATCAAGTCAAGTCAAGTTATGTCATTTCGACCATAGACTGCTGGTACAGTACACAGTAAAAACAAAACAATATTCCTCCGGGACCCTGGTGCTACATGAAACAACACAAAACTACACTAGACTATGTGAGACCACACAAGGCTACACTAGACTATGTAAAACAACATAAAAACTACACTAGACTACAGACCTGCACAGGACTATATAAAGTGCACAAAACAGTTCAGGGCAGTACAATAATTAATAAACAAGACAATAGGCACAGTAGAGGACAAATTTTAATATAATAATAACTGATGTAGATGTCAGTCTAGGCTGAGTATTGAAGAGTCTGATAGCTTGGGGGAAGAAACTGTTGCACATTCTGGTTGAGAGAGCCCAAATGTTTCGGTACCTTTTGCCAGATGGCAGGAGGGAGAAGAGGGTTTGAGGGTGTGAGGGGTGCATATACGAGACAAGTTAAAAAGTAAACAGCTACTAGCGCTTCATATGTCCTCAGACCTGGGTGGTGGCAGGAGTTCAGTCGTCTTCTGGCCTTGGGTAAAAGCTGTTTCCCATCTTAATGCTATGGTACCTCCTGCCTGATGGTAGGGGATCAAAAAGATTGTTGGACAGATGGGAGGGTTCACTGACAATCATAAAGACCCTGATCACTGACAATGCAAAGGTTAGACAGCACTCCTGATAAATATCTCTAAGGGGTGGAAGAGAGACCCTGCTGATTCTCTCAGCAGTCTTTGCAATCCTACGTAGGGACTTACAACCAGATGCCTTGCAATACCCGTACCAGGCAGAGAGTGAAGTGTATTCAACTTCAGAAGATTCACTCACCACTTGTACCTAATAAAGTGGCCACTGAGTGCATGTTCATAGTCTTCTACTGCTGTAGTCCATCCACTTCACAGTTTGATGTGTTGTTAATTTCAGGAACTAGTAAATCCCGATGTGCACATGATTGCCTCTGAAGATAAGATATGCATTTAGCAATTTTGGGTAGCTATAACTGGGTAGCATCCCTGTGTCAAAACAAATGTCTGAAATAATCTTGACTGATGGGGTAAGCTGATAGCTGGCTTTGAGAATATAACAATTTATTGCAAATTTGGCACAAACGTCTATTACTTCACTTCTGGTAACCATTCCGCTCTGTCTCTCCTTCCAATTTGCTTTCCCACATCTTTGTGACCCTCTCATTACTTCTCTTCCCCCCCCCCCCCACCCTCTTGACTTCCCCACCTCCATCATCCCTTTATTCCATGGTCTACTTGCTGTCCCATCAGATTCCTTCATCATTCAGGAATATCATCATATTCCAGTTATCATAGAACATAGAATTGTACAGCACAGTACAGGCCCTTCGGCCCACAATGTTGTGCCGACCCTTAAACCCTGCCTCCCATAAAACCCCTCACCTTAAATTCCTCCATATACCTGACTAGTAGCCTCTTAAATTTCACCAGTGTATTTGCCTCCACCACTGACTCAGGCAGTGCATTCCACACACCAACCACTCTCTGAGTAAAAAACCTTCCTCTAATATCCCCCTTGAACTTCCCACCCCTTACCTTAAAGCCATGTCCTCTTGTATTGAGCATTGGTACCCTGGGGAAGAGGTGCTGGCTATCCACTCTATCTATTCATCTTAATATCTTGTATATCTCTATAATGCCTCCTCTCATCCTCCTTCTCTCCAAAGAGTAAAGCCCTAGCTCCCTTAATCTCTGATCATAATCCATACTCTCCATACCAGGCAGCATCCTGGTAAATCTCCTCTGTACCCTTTCCAATGCTTCCACATCCATGTCCAGTACTGGACACAGTACTCCAAGTGTGGCCCAACCAGAGTTTTATAGAGCTGCATCATTACCCCTCGACTCTTAAACTCTATCCCTCAACTTATGAAAGCTAACACTCCATAAACTTTCTTAACTACCCTATCTACCTGTGAGGCAACTTACAGGGATCTATGGACATGTACCCCAGATCCCTCTGCTCCTCCACACTCCCAAGTATCCTGCCATTTACCTTGTATTCTGCCTTGGAGTTTGTCCTTCCAAAGTGTACCACCTCACACTTCTCTGGGTTGAACTCCATCTGCCACTTCTCAGCCCACTTCTGAATCCTACCAATGTCTCTCTGCAATCTTCAACAATCCTCAACACTATCCACAACACCACCAACTTTTGTGTCGTCTGCAAATTTGCCAACTCACCCTTCTACCCCCACATCCAGGTCGTCAAAAAAAATCACGAAAGTAGAGGTCCCAGAACCGATCCTTGTGGGACACCACTAGTCACAACCCTCCAATCCGAATGTACTCCCTCCACCATGACCCTCTGCTTTCTGCAGGCAAGCCAATTCTGAATCCACCTGGCCAAACTTCCCTGGATCTCATGCCTCCTGTTACGTACACGTGGGTATCTTGTACTTGTCACGTGACAGTGGTGTTGAAGGACCTTAGGTCCTTACTGGACCTAAGGTAATGGTCTTGTGATGGTGGAATGACATCATTTTCCCACCAGTAGAGGTCATGTGACAATTTTTTTTTACAGGGTATAAAAGGAGGACCCCTCCCTGTGAGGAGGAGCAGTTCGTGGCTGGATTTGCCATTTTGACTCCATGCTACTACGTGGTCCAATATTATGATGCAGTTCCGTTGAAATGTGGAGTTTTATTTAATGCCTAAAGTTTAAAAGGTCATTGCCGGCAGTTTCTTTATATTACTGCCAGTTAAAAATCAGTGGAGTATGAAGATCGGAATTCAGGAGCTAACAGATCGAGGAAAGTCGATTTCGACGGTGAAACAGGTTTGACCTTGTTTGATTCTCATTCGGAAGGAATTTGTTGGCTGTGCCCTTATTAGCCCCTGCAATAAGAGCAGAAAGGGTTTGGTGCACAGTTTTGCCAAGGAAAGGTCAGTGCTTTTAAGCCGTTTCATTTTCATCTATGTAAATTCTCTGGAAAAAGTATAGTTCGACTGGGAATCACAACACGACGTGAAAGAGAATTTAAATCATCTAAAAAAGTCTCTCCTTTAATGTACTGTAAGCATTTTGAACCTTCGCAGTACTACTTTGAAGAACTGTTTTTGCAACATCGCTTTAAGAACTGTTTTCGCTTTATCCCTTTAAGAACTGTTTAAGCTGCCGCACAGCAGCTGATTTCCGTTTGCGTTATTCGTTTGTTTACTTTTGGGGGTTTGTTTTTCAGTGTTTAATAAATGTTTTATTTGTTATAAAAACCCCTGCCTCACTTATATATTTATTGTTGCTGAATCCGTAACACTCCTGACTTTCTGAATAAGCCTACCGTGTGGAACCTTGTCAAATGCCTTACTAAAATCCATGTAGATCACATCCACTGCACTACCCTCATCTGTATGCCTGGTCACCTCCTCAAAGAACTCTATCAGGCCTGTTAGACACGATCTGCCCTTCACAAAGCCATGCTGACTGTCCCTGATCAGACCAAGATTCTCTAGATGCCCATAGATTCTAGCTCTAAGAATTTTTTCCAACAGCTTTCCCACCACAGACGTAAGGCTCACTGGTCTATAATTACCCGGACTATCCCTACTACCTTTTTTGAGCAAGGGGACAACATTCACCTCCCTCCAATCCTCCAGTACCATTCCTGTGAACAACGAGGATATAAAGATCCTAGCCAAAGGCTCAGCAATCTCTTCCCTCACCTCATGGAGCAGCCTGGGGAATATTCCGTCAAGCCCCGGGGACTTATCCGCCCTAATGTATTTTAACAACTCCAACACCTCATCTCCCTTAATATCAACATGCTCCAGAACATCAACCTCACTAATATTGTCCTCACCGTCATCAAGTTCCCTCTCATTGGTGAATACCGAAGAGAAGTATTCATTGAGGACCTCACTCACTTCCACAGCCTCCAGGAACATCTTCCCACTTTTATCTCTAATTGGTCCTATCTTCACTCTTGTCAACTTTTAGTTCTTCACATAATTGAAGAATGCCTTGGAGTTTTCCTTTACCCTACTCGTCAAGGCCTTCTCATGCCCCCTTCTTGCTCTCCTCAGCCCCTTCTTAAGCTCCTTTCTTGCTACCCTATATTCCTCAATAGACTCATCTGATCCTTGCTTCCTAAACCTTATGTATGCTGCCTTCTTCCACCTGACTAGACTCTCCATCTCACTTATCATTTACTATACTCTCACATCATTCTTACAATGCTGCCTTTCCCCTCAACTGGACTTACCTGCTGGCCTGTACTCTACCATTCCCCTTTTATTCTGGCTTCTGTCACCTTCCTTTCCAGTGTTCAACAGCCGTGGCCTGAAATGTCGACTAGTTATTTCCCTGCAGAGAACAGAATCAGAATCAGGTTTTTATCACCACCATGAGTTGTGAAATTTGTTAACCTAGCAGCAGCAGTACAATGCAATACTTGACAAAATAGAAGGGAATAAATAAGTAGATCAATTAAGGTAAGTATATACATCTATCTGTATACAGTATATCGTGATGCTGCTGGGGGGGTTGCCTGCCCCTGCATTGTTCTTGTGCTTTTGTGGGACAATGGTGGGAAGTTGCAGTTCATTTATTATTACAATTTGACTTGGGTTAAACAGTTATTTGCTTGTGTATTTGTGGGTCACCTTAACTATAACCGGGGCGTGTGATGGTCACCTCCCCCATCTGTGTGAGATTGGTTGGGTTCACTCTCCGGGTCATGCTGTCCGGTCTGTTTTGCATCTATTGAGTTCAACGAACTTCCTTGTCTGTCATTACTGACCAAATAAATGCTCGCCATATTGGTGACACTTTGGTGTCAGGAGAGGGATGCGAGATCGACGACGAGATTGAAGAGCTATGACGGCAGACAGAGTGCCTTAAGACCCGGGGAATAAACGAGAGACCAAGCTGCATGCCTCCCCCGCACCCACAGGCAAGGCTCAAGAAGACGAAACCCGAGACCCGGGGAAGGGCCTGGAAACCGAGCATTGTGACTTCTCAGGGAGCCCCAACTGAGCGAGCGCACCCAGGCTCCCCAACCTGGGGGACAGAGAGGAACACATCACTTGCCTCCATCGCGACCTACATCGGAACATCCAAGAGGCCATAGCCATGATGATGGGCACCATGGCAGACACCGCCGGAGCAACAGGAAGACCAAAGGTCTACTCTGAAGCTTCCCAGATACAACGATGCCAGTCACCTGGAGCCTTACCTGGTGCGTCAAACTTGCCCCATGGGACAAGGGGTGGAGCTCCACTGAGATAATGGTGCACCTTGCCCCGGCACTGGAGGGAAATGCCCCTTGGGCCCTCCTCGACCTAACGCCAGCGAAGCAGCGTGACTATGGGGTCCTCGTGGTTGTGTTTCGAGAAGAGGCCATTGGTGGAAGCAGTGAGGAAAGAACTGTGCAGCAGAAGGTGCCGTATGGGAGAAATCCTGGGGTCATTAGCAGTGGATCTCCGCCACTGTGCTCAGCATGGCCACCCCGAGTTCCCTCCCATGGCCAGGAAGAGCTCGCCCACCACGCTTTTGTAAAGGCACTGACGCCGGAGCGTCTTCGGTAGCATGTCCGCCTGACATCGCCATCATCGCTGGCCGAGGCGGAGAGGGCAGAAGCAATTTTAGCCCCTCAAGGTGTTCCAGCGTCACCCCGCACGCCGTGAGTCCGGGCCTGTGTCACCGAGGGTGAGGAGTAAACTGACCCGTGAGTTCGGGCCTGTGTCACCGAGGGTGAGGAGTAAACTGACCCGTGAGTCCGGCCCTGTGTCACCGAGGGTGAGGAGTAAACTGACCCGTGAGACGGGTCCGACCAGCGCCGCGCCGACGGGCCGACAGCCACGAAACGATCTCTGCCACCGGTAAGGTGAGGCAGGCCATTTGACCTGGGACTGCCCCGCACCGGCACCACGCCACGGCCCAGCGCAGTCATCGGGAAATGCTGAGCGGGCAGCACCGCCCGAATCCTCCAGCAGAATCTGTCCGGTGTCACCCCTCCGGTGGGCTGTTTGGGGGAAGAGCGAGGTTTATACGTGGACTGTGTGGTGGGGGACGTCAGATGCCGGGCGTTGGTAGACACGGGGTTAACCATCACCATCATCCGTCCCGGTGTCCTCCCCAACACGGACCAGCATCCCCGCCTGGGTGGACAACGACGGCGGTCCAGCGGGTGATGGTCACCGGTGACTGTGCGGCGATGCGAGGGAAGAGGAGGCTGCACATCGCACAGGCGAAACACAGTGGAGCACGAGGTGTGTCTTGCCGACATCCGAGAGTCCTGCATCCTTGGCCTGGACCTGCTGCCCCGCTGGAGGGCCCGTGTGGATGTGTCGGGGGCAACACTCTACCTCGGTGCTGAAGCCGTGGCTCTCCGGCAGGGCAGCTCCAGGAAGCGGTCCCAGCGGGGGCAACCAGCACCACCGGTTTCACAGCGGCCCGGGGCAGTGCAGCACACCCGGCAGTGGCCCAGCACAACACAGCTGAACCACGGGCAAGCGACGGTGACGGCCCTTCAGGTGCCAGCCGGCGACCACCTCCCCACCATGGAGCAGCAGCTGAGCAGAGAACAGGTGAGCGATCCCGTGTTGGCCCGGGAGAGGGAATGGCTGAGTGTGGGACGACGGCCGGAGTGGGCAGAGGTCTCTGCCCTGGACCCAGAGATCAAAGCCCTGTACTCGCAGTGGGGAACGCTGGAGGTGGCGACGGTTTGCTGTTCGAGCGGTGGCAGTTGTAGACATCCCACCCTGCAAAAACTCATTTCAGGGAGGTAGCACCACCCCCACAACCCCATATCCCCTCTCCACCCCCTACTGTCGACTTCCAAGGGTGTATGTATACAGGACATTTGATTATGAAAGAACACAACAATTTGTTTGATCACATATTGAAACTGTTTATATACGCACACACACACACACACACACGAGAATTGGTCGTGGAATTGAAATGTGTGGCCACTGGGAGATCTACTGGGAGTGTTCCTACACTCTTCCGCCAGAGAAGGCAGGCCTATGCTCTGTCCTCCAGAGAAAGCAGGATCTCCCAGTGGCCACACATATTAATTCCACATCCCATTCCCATTCTGATTTGTCTATCCATCACCTCCTCTACTGTCAAGATGAAGCCACACTCAGGTTGGAGGAACAACACCTTATATTCCATCTGGTAGCCTCCAACCTGATAGCATGAACATTGATTTCTCTAACTTCCATTAATGCCCTTCCTCCCCTTCTTACCCCATCCCTTATTTATTTATCTATTTATTATTTCCCTCCCCCTTTTTTCTCTTTCTTTTTCTCTCTGCCCCTCTCAAATCAATCCATCTCCGTCTGGTGCTCCCCTCCCTCTTTCTTTCTCCCTGGGCCTCCCGTCCCATGATCCTAATCCCTTCTCCAGCTGTGTATCCCTTTTGCCAATCAACTTTCCAGCTCTTAGCTTCATCCTTCCCCCTCCTGTTTTCTCCTATCATTTTGGATTGCCCCCTCCCCCTCCCACTTTCAAATCTCTTACTATCTCTTCTTTCAGTTAGTCCTGACAAAGGGTCTCAGCTCGAAACGTCGATTGTACTTCATCCTATAGATGCTGCCTGGCCTGCTCATTCCACTGGCATTTTGTGTGTGCTGCTTGAATTTCCAGCATCTGCAGATTTCCTCGTGTTTGCATGCTGGCACTTGGCCACCACTGACCCAGCGAGGCTGAAGGAAGGGAGTGACACTCCGGGTGCCCTGCCTCTTGCCTCACACAAACAGGCGGCAGTGTTGACGCCCACCAGGGCTTCTGGACTTTGTTATGGACTCTGGGGTTGCTGGGGATGGGTGACCCCTTGGGTGGGGGCAGTGTGATGCTCTGGGGGTGGGGTTGGGGTTGGGGTCGTGGTCTACAACTGGCCCCTGCATTTCTTCTGACTGGCACTGTTTATTGTTCTTGTGTTAAGATGCTTTTGTGGGATTATGGGGGGGGCGCGGAGTTCCAGTTATTCACTTGTGTATTTGTGGGTCACCCTGACTGTAACCGGGTGATGGTCACCTCCTCTGTCTGTATGAGACTGGTTGAGTTCACTCCCCGGGTCATGGTGCCCGGTCTGTTTTGCGTTTATCACAATAAAGCCGTTGTTGAGTTAAAGGGTCTGTCATTATGGACCAAATGCTCACCACAATATAGATAGATACAAGTACATAGATTAAAAACAACACAAAATAGAAATTATATATAGTGAAGTAGAATTTTTGGGGTTCAATGTCAATTTAGAAATCGGATGGCAGGGGGGAAGAAGCTGTTACTCTAATCACTGAATATGTGCCTTCTGGCTTATGCACTTCCAGCGGTAACAACGAGAAGAAGGCATGTCCTGAGTGATAGGAGTCTGTAATAATGGACGCCAGGAACAGACACCATTGAGCCTGCTCTGCCAGTTCTTCATGTCTGATCCATTTGACTCTCAACTCCAGTCTCCTAGGTTCTCCCCATATCCCTTCATGCCCTGACAATCAAGACCATCAAACTCAGCCTTAAATATACCCAATGATGTCACCTCTACAGCAACCTGTGGCAATCAATTCCACAGATTCACCACTCTGGTTAAATAAATTCTCCTTCATTTCCATTCTAAATGAATGTCCCTCTACTCTAAGGCTGTATCCTCTGGGCTTAGACTCCCCCACCATCCCACCCCAGGAAACATCCTCTCCACATCCACATTTCAACATTTCATAGGTGTAATGTATGGAACTAGTTCTTTTAGAGCAATGAACCCTTAGTACTACGTATTGTCTGTGCATGTACATTGGTCTCTCCCTCCCCTCCCCGTGAGTTCACCAATTAAAGCCATGACTCCATGTGTGCTTCTATTTAATTGATATAAAGTTGTGTTGTGCACAGAGACAACAAATTGATGATGGGTACGAACATGAATGTCAGAAAATACCACTAACTGCACCAACAGTTGTGGGATGAAACAGTGACACAGCATGAGAAAGCCAAAGGACCTGTCAGTAACAGTGAAAACCGCACTGAATTTAAATTGAAAATAACATGACGATGGCTTTAGTTGGGAAAGTTGATAGTGCTAATGAATGCTGGGAGTCATATATCGAGAGGACACAACTGTATTGTAAGGCAAACAACATGGAGGGGCAAAAGAAAGCCCCTACACTTCTTGACTTAATGGGTCCAAGAACATACAAGTGCTTACACAACTTAGTAACCCTGAAAAGCCAGCAAACAAGATGTTTGATGAAATTGTTACAATTTTACAAAGTCACTTGGATCCTAAACAGCTGGTAATAGCTGAGAGGTTTAGGTGTTACAAAAGGAACCAGTCAAAAGACGAAAGCTTTCCCAGTGCTGTGACTTTAAAGATGGATTTTCTGCTGCTGGGTTAGGCTTGTATGTGGCGTGCATAGTCAAAGCACTCAAATGAGGCAGAAAGAGACCTAACCTTATAATGGGCAGTGACTATAGCAATATCATCAGAGACTGCAGCAAAGGATGCAGCAGAACTACAGAAAAGGAGCAACCCCCACTCCCACCCCCAGGTATAGAAAAGGAACAATGTCCCTGAATGGTGCAAAAAGCTAAAAATGTTATCGATGTGGCAAATTTCCCCTTGATGCAAATGACCATTGATTCAAAGAAAAAGTCTCTAGAAAGTGTCACAGACAAGGTCACAGAGAGAGAGTGAGCAAGGCAGACAAAAACACTATCGAGTGAAAAGTCTCAAACACAAAACTAAGCAAATGCATAAAGTTACTGAATGTAAAACAGAATCAGACAGCATCGTGTTTGACAAAGGTGAGCTGTCATGCTTAGAACTGCATAGAATAACTGAAGCAGATCACAAAATCATCTGGATCACAATAGATGTGTCTGGTGTAAAACTGAAAATGGAGCTGGATACAGGGTCAGGTTTGTTCATAATTCCAGAGGCTGACCACAACGGACTGTTATCTAAGATACCATTACAGAAAATCTCAATGATGCTAAAGACTTACACAGTCAAAAAAGTGTGTCCCACAGCAAACTGAAAGTAAATGTGGCGTATGGAGTCCAAACACAACAATTAGAGCTTTATGCATTGAAAAGTGGAGACTAGCGCTTTTTGGATGTGAATGTTTGAGAAAAATCCAACTAGATTGGCATTCAATCAAAGTTATCAATGTGACATCAACAGGCAACAGCAGCCCAAATGGCAGCACTAGCCAAAGTCTGCCACAGCTGCTTAATGCTGATGAGAGGGTGTTTGAGAAGGGAATCAGTAAACTCAAAGACATGGCCAAAATTGAATTGAATGAAGCAGCAACACCAAGATTCCACAAAGTGCGTCTAGTGCCTTATGTCCTAAAGTGGATACTGAACTGTAGAGCTTGGAGGCATCTGGAATTTTCTCCAATGTTGAGTAGAATGATTGGGCCTGGTGATCAGTGGTGATCAAAAAAGGGAAGGCCCGAGCCATTCACATATGTGGGGACTTCAAGGTGAGCATCAACCCAGTAGTGCGTACTGTGCAGTGTCCTCTGCCATAAATATTATACATTTTTGCATCCTTGGCAGGCAGGGAGAGGTTTTCAAAGATTGACTTGTCACAAGCCTATCTGAAAATGGAGATTGAGAAGTGAAGCAGGAAGTTCCTCACAAGTGGACACCTCGTAGGATAGCTACAAGAACTTGACCACTGATGCACACAGTGGATGTTGGAGATCAGACATGGAGACATCATATGGACCAGATACTGGATGCTCAAATGAAGAACACACCTAAGTGGACTGCATCCAATAAGATGAACATGTTACAGTTACCGGACTTGCCTCTTGGTGATGATCATGTCACTGACAACAATGTGACACTGTAAACCAAGAACTTTGTCTTAGACAAGAGATGTACCAAGCCTGATGTCAGTCCACAGGTCCAGAGGCGCAACAAGTACACTACCATTGATAAGATACCTATCAAAGCTGATACCACTCCCCAGGTCCAGAGGCGTGAAGAGAACGTTATTGTTGACACCTGCCAAACCTGATGCCATCCACGAGTCTAGAGGTGTTATCCTGAAAGAAACAGAGTACCACCCAAAAGACCGAAACTTTAAAACTGTTAAGTTAGTTATGGACTGTTAATTGTGAATGCATGTTTATTTGGAATATGGGTTTATGAAAGGGAAATTGAATAGTTTGTACATTAGCAGTTTTATGCGCATTAATCTAAAAGGGGAGGAAATATAATATATGGATCTATTTCTTTTAGAACAATGCTTAGCACTATGTATTAATCTGTTGTCTGCACATGCACTGTTGTCTATGCATGCACATTGCTCTCTCTTGCTACAATGTGAATATACCAGTTAAAACCATCTCCTACATCTGTGCTTTTACTTGCTTGATATGTAGTTGCGTACGGACACAACAGTAGGTTACAATAGCTTCCCCCCCACCCCATTCTCCTGAATTCCATTGAGTACAGGCTCAGAGGCATCAACCACTCCTTATTAGATAAGACTTATAATTTCAGAATCATTTTTATGAACCACCTTTGAACTCTCGCCACTGTTAGCACATCCTGTCTTAGATAAGGGGCAAAACTGCTCACAGTACTCTAAGTGAGGCCTCACTAGCACCTCATAAAACCTTAACATTACATCCTTCCCTTCATATTCTAAATCGCTTGAAATGAATGCTAACATTGTATTTGCACCCCACACCACCAACTCATCATGCAAATTAACCTCTAGGGAATCCTGCATGAGGTCTTCCAAGTCCTTTTACCCCTCAGGGTTTTCAACTTTCCCTCCATTTAGAAAATAGCCTATGCTTTTTGTGTGGCCCTAAGGCATTTGTTTAGCTTTATTACATTTTTGCTTTAATAATTCATTTGTAATTATTTTCTAGTTAAAGTTAAGGTTGTTGAAAGTAAATTCGTTGTCTGTGGTGTATCGCGGCATGCGATGATGTCACACCCGGTTTCACCACGTCTTATGGGTAAATACTGGTTTGGAGAAACGGGAAGGAGGAGACTTGTGTGTGCAGGATCAGCGCGAGAAAAGTTTTCATTCTACGCACTAAGAAGCATCATAGAAGCAATGCCGTAAGTTCATAAGATAATCGATATGTTGAAGTAGAAATGTTAATGCTGATTCTGTTAAAAGTAATGACGGTTGATAAAGTTTATGTTCTTTGTTATTTAAAGAGTTGCTGGATAGTTGTGTGGTGTATTTAAAGCCAGTCAATGGCATAGGTAGATTCTGACTGTATGTCGTATTTTAATGTAATATAGTTTGTTGTAGTTTTACTTTTGCAAGTATTTATGATGTAAATGCGATGCCAAGAAGGAAACAAATACTGTATATATTTTGTATTGTTTTATCAACAGTTTTCACTATACATTAATGTGGAAGAGTGAACAGTATACAGTTAATCTTACTGGGATCCTGCTTCATTGACTACGGTTTACCTCGGTGTTTGGTTCAGAGTTTTTACACCTGAATGAGAACACTACAGTGAAAAGGCGGCATTATCAGGTGTTTCAACAAGTGGTATGATGGCATCGCGATCCAGCGTCAAGTCGTTGCCATCCAGCGCCAGGAGCAGTAGGGCATCAACAAATAAGACTGCCCACGCAAGAGCTAAAGTAGAAACCGCCAAGCTGTGAGCGTCATGCGCTGAACAGGAAGCAAAACTGAAAATGGAAAGGGTAAGGATAGAAGCAGAGTTAGAAGTGCTGACGCTATGCCGAGAAGCCAAAGCTACCAAGGTGGAAGCAGAAATATTAGAAAGCGCTGAAGAAATGCACATTCTAGATGAAGTAAAATCTACTTCAGAAAAGACCAGAGTGGAATGCATTAGCGACTACGTCCGAACTCAAATGGACTTAAAGAGTCGTTCTTGCTCTCCATACTTATTTGTTAACGTCCCATTTCATGAGGAGTCAAAGAGAAGTCCAATTGCATCACATCCATCTGAGGAAGACAATTTACCCTTGCAACTTTGCGACGAACTCAAGAAGGAAAGGGCTGACGACAAATACTTCTCGACACCAAACTTACCAGATTTGGCAAGAGAAGAGGCAAAGGCTGAATTCAGAACAGCAAATTCCATAACTAACGTACACCCTCAGTCACATGCCCACCAACATATTACCCCAGCCAGCGTGCCTCTTGCAGTCGAACCCATGGCACAGTATTTAGCATGGTGAGATCTCGTTACTTCAGGACTATACCAGTTTGATAATAAGCCTGAAAATTATCGTGCATAGTACTCCTCATTCACTAATGCTTTCGGTGGAGTCCAGCTCGAAGCAACCCAAGAGTTGGATCTTATGACAAAATGGCTGGGAAAAGAATCATGCGAACAGGTGAGACGCATACGTTCAGTGTACATCAACAACCCCAAGCTAGCCTACGCAAAGCATGGGAGAGACTTCGGGAGTGCTATGTGGCCCCTGAAATAATTGAAACGGCACTATTTCAACATCTGGAAAATTGTCCTAAGGTGTCAGCCAAGGACCACACTAAGTTAAGAGAGCTCGGAGATCTACTCATGGAGATTGAAGGTGCTAATAAAGATGGCTATTTAACTGGCCTGTCATATTTAGGTACTTCATATGGAATTAGACCAATCATGGACAAACTTCCATTTGGGCTGCAGGAGAGTTGGGTGTCTGTTGGCTCAGAGTATAAGGAAGAGAATGGTGGTTGATTTCCTCCCTTTAAGTATTTCGCTAGGTTTGTGTGCAAGGAGGCGAAGAAGTGAAACGACCCTAGCTTCATGAGTCAAGGTAGCAGTACAACTCACACCAAGCCAGTCGAATCCACTTCGAATAACTTTAACATCAATAAACCTGTCTCGGTGTGTAAAACTGAAGTCTCTACAACTAACAATGACCCTAGCAAGAACTGACTATTGCACAACAAACCCCACCCCCTCAAAAATGCAGAACGTTTAGAATAAAACCCTTTGACGAGAGAATGGCCCTTCTCAAGGAGAAAAGAAATATGTTTTAAATGCTGTTCCTCTACCTCTCACCTCGCTAGAGAGTGTACGATCCCCATGAGGTGCTCGGAATGTAATAGCACTAATCACGATGGGGCCATGCATACCGGCCCGTTACTGCAAAACGACAAAGCTCCTTCACCCCCACAACAGGACGGCAGGGAGGGAGAGGATCACCCCAGGATAACTGTTGTCAGCTCGAGCTCCACAGAAGTTTGTGGTCAAGGTCAGTCAAGCCGCTCATGCTCAAAGATCTGCCTCACTAAGGTGTACCCTAGAGGAGCCAAAGACAAGGCCATCAAAGCCTATGTAATTCTGGATCAGAGCAATCGCTCACTAGTCAGACCAGAGTTCTTTGACTTGTTCAATGTAGAGAGTAATCAGTTCCAATACTACCTTAGAACTTGCTCAGGCAGCATAGAAACATATGGCAAGAAGCCAGAAGGCTTCCAGCTCGAGTCGCTGGATGGCAAAGTTGTCATCTGTCAACCTCCGCTCTTAGAGTGCAATGAAGTTTTGAATAACCGCACTGAGATCCCAATGCCAAGTGCTGTGCGACACCAGCCGCATCTCCACCACATTGCCAAGCACATCCCAGAGCTGGATCCAAAAGAAGAAATACTCCTGCTACTAGGAAGAGATGTTCTCCAGGTGCACAAGGTCAGGCAGCAGGTCAATGGACCACACAACACCCCCTTTGCCCAACGCCTGGATCTGGGCTGGGTGGTGATAGGAGAGGTGTGCCTTGGCAATGTAAACAAACCGACAGTTAACACACTCAAGACCAATGTGCTAGAGACTGGCCGCCATTCAATTTTTCAACCCTGCACAAGTTTCATGTGTATCAAGGAAGCACGACAAGGCTTCAACAAATGTAGTAAAGTAACTGACAAGACACTGGAACAGTCAGTCTTCACTCAAACTGTCAGGCAGTCATTGATGCCTTTCCACACGATGACTGTTCTCCGGCAATCAAGGACCTAGATCTAGATGGAGAAACCATACCCACACAAAGGAGTTTGGGCCTCCTTTGGGAGATTACAACTGACACATTCACGTTCTCCATGCCAACCGTGATCAAGCCATTCACCCGCCGTGGAGTTCTCTCCACTGTCAACAGTGTTTTCGATCCTTTGGGTCTACTGGCGCCAGTTACGATCCAAGGAAGAGCCTTTCTCAGGGAGCTTACCTCTGAGCTCTCCGACTGGGATACATCCCTACCAGAAGACAAGCTAAGCAAGTGGGAGGCTTGGAGAGATTCACTTCAAGATCTAAAACAGCTTCATATCCGACGTAGGTACACTGCGACCTCACTCACCGAGGCAGCGCACACAGAATTGTGTGTTTTTTCGGATGCGTCAACCAAGGCCAGCGGTGCTGTGGCTTACTTTAAAGTAGTCGGGAAGGATGGTCAAGTTAAAGCAGGATTTGTAACTGGTAAGGCGAAGCTCGCACCTCAGTCCGAGCCAACAATTCCAAGGCTTGAACTGTGTGCAGCTGTCCTGGCGTGGAAATGGCGGATCTTCTCCAGGACAAGCTAGACCTAGAGCTGGATGACACCAAGTTCTACACGGATAGCAAAGTAGTGCTTGGTTATATTTATAATGAATCAAAACATTTCTACGTGTACATTCATAATAGAGTTCAACGTATCCGCCTGTCATCAAAGCCTGAACAATGACATTATGTACGTACAGAGGATAACCCTACAGACCATGCATCAAGATCGTTACCTGCATCCCGTCTGGTGCAGACTTCCTGGTTCACCGGACTCTACTTCCTGTATCAGCCACCAATGGAAAAAACTCAAATGAGCGAGACATTTGAGCTGATCGAACCCGAAAGAGACTCGGAAATTCGGCCGCAAATACAAACAGGAGTCACCTACCTGGAAGAATCAATACGTATCACCAAACGCTTTCGGTAGTTCTCCACTTTGAATTCCTTAGTGAGAGGACTTGCATTCCTCATTCATGTGGCCAGATCTCACAAACACTCATCCCAAAATGGTAAATGCAAGGGATGGCACAAATGTAACTTACCTCGCACTGCGGACGAATTGGCCCGGGCAAAAGATGTCATCCTTGAAGCAACTCAAAGAGCAGCCTTTGCAAGGGAGTTTTCGGCCCTCCAAGCTAATAAACCAATACCAAAGGACAACCCTTTGAGGAAACTCAACCCGATCCTGAAGAACGATCTCATTTGCATTAGAGGCCGGTTAATATACTTTCACCTTTCAGCTGCAGAAAAGAGCCCAGTAATGCTGCCCAAAGACAGCCACGTGTCCTTACTGCTCACACGCCATCACCATGAACAGGTAAGGCATCAGGGCCGTCACCTGACGGAAGGAGCAATCAAGGCAGCGGGACTGTAGATCTTGGGAGGCAAAACACTGATCAATTCAGCCTTTCACAGATGTGTAACCTGCAAGAAACTGCGAGGGAAGCTGGAAGCTCAACGTATGGCAGACCTCCCACCAGAACACCTTGAAGCCTGCCCTCCTTTCACGTATGTGGGGCTCGATGTATTTGGTCCATGGATTATCACCACTAGACGCACTAGAGGAGGACAAGCAGAAAGCAAACAGTGGGCTATCATGTTCAGCTGCATGAGTTCAAGAGCGGTACACATTGAGGTCATTGAATCTTTGGATACATCCAGCTGCATTAATGCTCTCAGGCGCTTCTTTGCACTAAGAGGCCCTGCAAAACAGTTAAGGTCAGATTGCGGCACGAACTTCATTGGAGCATCCAAGGAGCTCGGGATGGACAAAACGGTGCAAAGGTACCTCAGTGTGCAGGGATGCAACTGGGAGTTCAACACACCACACGCCTCTCACTCGGGAGGCTCATGGGAGTGGATGATTGGTATCGCCAGAAGGATCCTTGATTCAATGTTTCTGCAGCAACGCACCCAACTGACCCACGAAGTACTGTGCACACTAATGGCAGAGGTCACAGCCATTATAAATGCATGACCACTCCTACCTGTCTCTTCTGACCCGGAAAGCCCCTTCATACTCTCGCCATCAATGCTCCTTACGCAGAAGGCAGGAGTTCTCCCTCCACCTGGGGACTTCGCCGATAAGGATTTGTACACAAAGCAATGGAGACAGGTTCAGGCTCTTGCAAATCGGTTCTGGTCTGGTTGGAGACATGGATATCTACCTTTGTTGCAACACAGACCAAAGTGGACAGAACCTCGCAGGAATCTTCAAGTTGGAGATTTAGTCCTGCTCAGGGACAAGCAGATCGCCCGCAACTGCTGGCCAATGGCCAGAATCATTGCCACATTCCCTGGTAGGGATGGACATGTCAGGAAGGTTGAGATGAAAACTTCCGACCAAGGTGATTTGAAAACTTACCAAAGGCCAGTTGCAGAAGTTGTTCTACTCCTACCTAAGGACTGATTTAGAGACTGAAATTTGCATTATGTTCATAGTGACCTTATGAAGGTCAGGCGGGGAATGTGTTGCCTTAAGGGATTTGTTTAGCTTTATTATATTTTTGCTTTAGTAATTCATTTGTAATTATTTTCTAGTTAAAGTTAAGGTTGTTGAAAGTAAATTCATTGCCTGTGGTGTATCGCGGCATGCAATCTCGTCACACCCAGTTTCGCCGCGTCTTGTGGGTAAATACCGCTTTGGAGAAATGGGAAGGAGGGGGCTTGTGCGTGCAGGATCAGCGCGAGAAAAGTTTTCATTCTACGCACTAAGAAGCATCATAGAAGCAATGCCGTAAGTTCATAAGATAATCGATATGTTGAGGTAGAAATGTTAACGCTGATTCTGTTAAAAGTAATGACGATTGATAAAGTTTATGTTCTTTGTTATTTAAAGAGTTGCTGGATAGTTGTGTGGTGTATTTAAAGCCAGTCGATGGCATAGGTAGATTCTGACTGTATGTCGTATTTTAATGTAATATAGTTTGTTGTAGTTTTATTTTGCAAGTATTTATGATGTAAATGCGATGCCAAGAAGGAAACAAATACTGTATATATTTTAAACAACAACACACACAAAATGCTGGTAGAACACAGCAGGCTAGGCAGCATCTATAGGGAGAAGCGCTGTCGATGTTTCTGGCCGAGACCCTTCATCGGGACTAACTGAAAGGAAAGATACTAAGAGATTTGAAAGTAGGAGGGGGAGGGGGGAAAGCAAAATGATAGGAGAAGATCAGAGGGGGTGGAGTGAAGCTAAGAGCCAGAAAGGTGATTGGCAAAAGGGACGTACTTCACAGATGTGTAAACTGCAGGAAACTGCAAGGGAAGCTGGAAGCTCACTAATGAAGGTTCAACAGGGGGAATGGTCAGCAGCCAATGACGTGATCAAATTTCAGATTTGGGACAGAGAAGTCTTGGTCATGCTATACCATGCTTGGACTCTGAGATAAACTGAAGGATGCCCTAGCCTTGGGAAAGCCAGCAAAGAACTTGGAGTTTCTCATCGACCAGTCCGTCCATCTCGATGATCGTCTGACAGAGCAAAAGTGATACTACATCATGAGGTTGAGGAGGGTTAGCCTGAGCCCAGACTCAGCACATTGTTGTTCCACTCTCCAACCTCAGACCATAACCAGCCCATCACCTGCTCAAGATCCAGCTGAACCTGTGCAGATCGGTTGCACTAGATTCTCCGCCCATGAGAAGTCCTGGTGGTAGAGTCAAGGTTGTTAACCTTTACTGTGGGGATGCAGGTTACCTGTGGGCTGAATATGCGAAGTTGCAGCCATCTGCAGAGCTGCTAAGGCTGTCCGCTGTCAGGAGGACTGTGATGGTAGCAGCCACTATGCTCAACCTCACACAGTCTAGTTTTGTGCTGAAGGTGGAGTTTACCCGTGATAAGAACCTGAGGCAGGTGAAGGCTTTTGTGGACTCGGGCAACGGGTAATTTACTGGACCGTGGAACCACTCGTTAGTTTGATGCACCACTGCAAGAGTTGAGTCAATCCTTGCCCAGAACTCTCTTGGACAACTGCCCGCTGTGTTCCGGGCAGATCCAGCAACAGTTCTGCAAATGAGGACAGAGGATCATGTGGAAGACATTAGTTTCTAAATTATTGACTCATACCCCTGACACTTGGGTGTCTTAGCATAACCTATCCATGGACAGGGGAGAGGAGAGAATGCCCTCTTGGTTCATTCATTGTAAATGGGTTTGTTTTCATCTTAGTGTTCTGACCCCCAGACTCTCTCGAGAATGAGAGGACAGATTTCTGCTCAGTGTAACCCTGAACCTTCAGGAAACCCAGTCCTGCCTTCAAGGGAAGACAAGCTGGCTACAGCCAGTTGGCCTGTTTGAGTCCTGACCCAGTTCAGTCAGGAGTGCACTGCAATGAGATCTCTAGTTTAGAAGCAAACCAAGGAGGTATGCCAAGTAGTATGGAACTCTAGAGGCTAAGCCAAGGGGCTCCAGTTTCCAGGTCCTGACTAAGGGGAAGGCTCTATGACAGAGATTCTTGGAACCTAGTTCCAGGAACCATTGTCTCACTTCACTGCTGATGTCTGAGGAGATAGATGAGAATTTGAGCTGTGATCTGGCTTCTGTTTTCACTAAAGTCTCTTTGAACCTATAAGGGAGACCCTGGGGTTTGCAGAAACAGCCTTGCTACCAATGGAGTCTCAGAAATCATCCTTGGAGGGAGTTTCAGGGGTAATTGCAGCACCCAGGTTGGTAGAAATCCCTTCTGGTTATAAGGATTTGGAAGAGGCCTTCAGTAAGGGAAAGACCTCGACTCTTCCACCACACTGACCCAAGTGTCCTCCATGGGGTATACGTGCTCACAGACCCAGAGATAAGCACAATGGAGGAGTACATTAAAGAGGCTTTTGCCCTAGCATTCATTTGGCCCTCCACTTCTCCAGCCGGTGATGGTTTTTTCTTCATACAGAAGAAGGGTGGGAGTCTGCAGCCTTGCATTGATTATAGAGGGCTGAATCACATAATGGTCAAGAATCATTACCTCTTCCACTCATGAACATGGCTTTTGAGATTCTCCCAGGGAGTAAGAGTATTCTCAGAGGTGGACTTGTGGAGTGCATTCAGCCTGGTTCGCATATAGCAGGCTGCCAAGTGGAAGACTGCATTCAACACACCAACAGGGCACTATGCATCATGCCCTTTGGCCTGGAATATTTCCAGGACTTTTTAAATTATGTGCTCCAAGACACTCTTCGTAAGTACATCTTTGTCTTCTTGGATCCCAATTTTCTCAAAGTCCGTGGAGGAACGTGACCCTTTCATTAGAGATATCCGATAGAGGCTTCTTGATCTGGACTTTACTTCAATCTGGAGAAGTCTGAATTTCATGTAGCACCATTTTTTTTGGGCTTCATCATCTCCGATGGCAATCTTAAGATGGACCCTAATAAGATGCAGTCAGTTGGAGATTGGCCACCACCATCCAATGCAAAGCAGGTCCAATGATTCCTGGGATTTGCGAACTTTTCTTGAAAGTTTATCAGAAACTTCAGCTCTGTGGCAGCTCCGCTAACAGCACTAACTGAGAGATCCAAGAGCCCTTTTGTTCGGACTACCGAGGTGGAGGCTGCTTTTGTAGAGCTCAAATAGTGGTTCATGAAAGCTCCCGTTTTGGTCGCACCTAACCCAGACCTTACCTTCATCATGGAAATGGACACCTCAGATGTCGGAGTGGGTGCAGTGTTGTCGGACACTTTCAGTCAATAATCTGCACCCGTGTGTGTTCTCTTCCAGGCAACAGTCCCTGACAGAGGTGAATTATAACATTGGGAATAGACAGCTGCTCACGGTCAAGATGGGTCTGGATGAATGGTGTCACTGACTTGAGGAGTCCAAGAACCCTTTTATCATTTGGATGGACAACAAGAACCTGGCTTATATTCAGGAAGCCAAGAGACTGAATTCCAGGCAGGCCCAGTGATCTAATTTCTTTAACCGTTTTATTTCATCCTGTCCTATTCACTGGGATCCAAGAAGCAGAAGCCAGATGTTTGCCCCGTCAGTTTGATGAATCCGAACAAGCTAAGGTGGTAGCGTCAAATCGTTGGGGGACCGACACACTTGTTCACAAGGCTCAGGCACAAGGGGAGATTCCTCAGAATGGCTCTCCAGGTCAGAAGTTTGTTCCTAGTCCTGTCTGGTCTCAGGTTCCTCAATGAGGACATGCATTGAGATTGCTAGGACTCTCAAGTTCATTAATAGATGATTTTGGTGGCCTGGAATGGCAAGGGAGGTCCGTCAATACGTGCTGGTATGCGAGGTGTGTGCCCGGAGCAAGAAGCTCCACCCCAACCTCAGAAACTACTTCACCCATTTGTTCCATAAAGTCCAAGGGGGCAGATCTCCATGGACTTTGTCACAGATCTTTCTCTTTCCAAGCGGAAGAACCTTATCATGGTAATTGTGGATTGCTTTTCAAATTAATCGCCTTGGACAGACTTCCATCTGCGGCAAAGACACCTGAAATGATCCTGCAGTACATCTTCGGAATCCACAGTTTTCCAGTGGACATTGTGCCGGATCACAATCTGCAATTCACTTTTCTGGAGGGTGTTTGACAAACTGATTGGGGCAATAGTGACTCATTCCTCTGGGTTTCACCTACAGTTCAACAGCCAAACAGGGAAAGTGAATCAAGATATGGAACGTCTTCTAAGATGCCTGGCCTCTGAAAGACCGAACAAGTGGAGCGACCATTTGATGTGGGCAGAGCCCACCCACCATACTTTACGGCATTTTGCACATGGAATGTCTCCTTTTGAAGGCAAATTTGTGTGTTCTCCGCCACTCTTCCCTGAGCAGGAGACAGAGGTTGGTGTTCCTGTGGCTGAAGATCTCATCCAACACTGCAAGGAGAAATGGACCACGGCAAGGGAGACTTTGTTAACTTCTACCCAGAAGGTTGAAATAAAGGCTAACTGCAAGAGAAGACAGGGACCAGCTTTTTAGCCTAGGCAACAGATCTGACTGTCAACTCAAAGTTTGCCTGTCCAAATGGAGTCCAAGAAATGGGTGTCCAAGTTCATTGGGCTCTTCAGGATTCTCAGGAAAGTAAACCCGGTGGCCTACACCTTGCAGCTCCACAAGACCCTCAGATCAATACCATTTTCCATGTTTCAAAGTTAAAACGGTGAACACCAACCCATTAGTCCCACTAATTAGTCCCACCTATGTTGATGGGAAAGCAGGTTTTCACCTCGAGAAGAATTTTGGACTCACATTCTCTTCAAGGTGTTCAGTAATATCTCGTGGACTGGGAAAGATTCGGACCAGAGGAGAGGTGCAGGGTGCCTGAAAGAGATCTTGGATCTGACTCTTCTCCATTATTCTCCGAGCAGCCAGCACCATCAAGATTCAGCTGTCGGGGAGGGGCTCCTGTTATGACAGGCGCCCATCCACGCCAGCCTACAAGGTTTAGACACTCTAACTCCCCATAGTATAGATAGCTGGTGTGGCTGCTTTAAAGATTCAGGAAGGCCGTATATTGGCAATCATACTTTGGGTGCCAGGGATTGAGCATTTGAGGAGCAACTGAAATGAGGTTCAGTACTGAGTCGTAAGCCGACACATGATTTTGTCTAGTGCTTGCTTTGTGCTCAGATTCGCGATCCAGTTTGAAACCATACTTTGGTTCTTTCCATGGATATTCCAGCATCATGGTCCAAACCATTCTAGAAACCTAGAAAACATACAGCACAATACAGGCCCTTCGGCCCACAAAGCTGTGCCGAACATGTCCTTAGAACTACCTAGGCTTTACCCGTAGCCCTCTATTTTTTTAAGGTCCATATACCTATCCAGGAGTCTCTTAAAAGACCCTATTGTTTCCGCCTCCACCACCACCACCAGCAGCCCATTCCACTCACTAACCACTCTCTGCATAAAGAACTTTCCCTTGACATCTCCTCTGTACCTACTTCCAAGCACCTTAAAACTATGCTCTCTCATGCTAGCCATTTCAGCCTTGGGGAAAAAGCCTTTCACTATCCACACGATCAATTCCTCTCATTATCTTATACACCTTAATCAGGTTACCTCTCATCCTCCATCGCTCCAAGGCGAAAAGGCTGAGTTCACTCAACCTATTCTCATAGGGCATGCTCCCCAATCCAGGCAACATCCTTGTAAATCTCCTCTGTACCCTTTCTATGGTTTCCACATCCTACCTATAGTGAGGCGACCAGAATTCTCATCCAGACCTCTCGTTAGCCATGGTTTTGTTATCCTATCATTAGAATACTTCTTCTTTGTGCTGTATCCATCTTGTGCCTTCCAATTGCTCCTGGGAACTCCAGCCATTGCTACTCTCCATCATCCCTGCTTGTATCCCATTCCAATCAACTCTGGCCAGCTCCTCTCCCATGCCTTTGTAATTCTCTTTACTTCAATGTAAATACTGATACATCTGACTTCATCTTCTCCTTCTCAAATTGTAGGGATAATTCAATCATATTATGATCACTGCTTCCTAAGGGTCCCTTTACCTTGAACTCTCTTATCAATTTTGGTTAGTTTCACAACACACAATCCAGAATACCTGATCTCCCTGTGGACTCAAACATGAGCTGCTCTAAAAAGCTGTCACATAGGCATTTTACCAATTCCCCCTCTTGGGATCCAGCACCATCCTGATTTTTCTAATCTGCCTGCATATTGAAATCCCCCATGACTGTCACAACATTGCCCTTTTGACATACATTTTCTACCTCGTGTTGAAATTGTTAAGCCACATCTTTGTAACTGTTTGGAGGTCTGTATATAACTCCCATCAGAATCTTTTTAACCTTGCAGTTTCTTAGCTCAGCCCACATCAGTTCTATACCTTCTAATCCCATGTCATCTTTTAATTCTGACCTGTTGAATTAGCTATTTTCAATCTGAAAAAAGGCACTGGCTCTCCATTCTATCTATCTTATCGTCTTATACACCTCTATCAAGTCACCTGTATCCTCCTTCACTCCAAAGAGAAAAACCCTATCTCCCTCAAACTATCCTTCATAAGACAGGTTCTTATATCCAGGCAGGATCCTGGTAAATTTCCTCTGCACCTCCTCTAAAGCTTCTACATCCTTCCTATAATTAGGTAACGAACACTAAACACAATGCTCCAAATGTGGTCTAACCTGGGTTTTGTGGAGTTGCAACATTACCCTGTGGCTCTTGAGCGCAATCCCCAACTAACGAATGCCAACACACAACATACACCTTCTTAACAATCCTTTCAACTTGAGAGATCTATGGATGATTCCTCTGTTCTTCCACAGTGCCGAGGGGTTTATCATGGGATTAACCCTGTATTCAAGTTCGACCTTCCAAAGTAACCACTTCACTCTTCACCACATTGATCACTTCCTGCCTGGATATGAGAACCTGTCTTATGAAGGAAAGTTTGAGGTTGAGTTGAGTTGTGTATCTTGTTCTCATGTAAATGCCGGTACCTTAATAAGGAAAATGAATCAAAGGAGATAGCAGGGTAATTAGTGTTGTATAAATATAAATCAGTGGTCTGAAATGTGTATATTATGATATGTGGCTTAATGACCTGATACAGCTGCTAGTAGAGAAATTTCATTAGTCCCTACCCCTCCCGCCCTATTTCCTTGAATCCCTGCATCCTGCACATACTCCCTACAGCTCACATTTAATCTTTTGTTACTTGCCTGTGAGTGACACGTTTTGTAGAGCTACGGTCACACGGCTGTAACGGCTGTAGAGACCTGGGTTCAGTCTTGCCCTCTGGTCCTGTGTGGAGTTTGCACGTTCTCCCTATGGCTGAATGGGTTTCCTCCAGATGAGATCATATGAAATAGTAGCACGAGTAGGCCACCTGGCACTCTGGTCTCCTCTGTGAATTACCCAAAGCAAGCAAATGTGTGATAAAGGCTGGGAGGAGTTTATGAGAACATGGGAAATAAAAACTAGTATTAATATAGAATTCGCCTCTTTCCTCATCACCATTTATGTCTCTGTGCAGTTCTTCCAGTTGAGGCAACAGTTCACCTGCAAGTCCGCCGGGGCCATCTACTGTTCTAGTATGGCCTCCTCTACATTGGCACAGTTGTGTCATCTGCAAATCTGATAGTATTTGTGTTGTGTTAGCTACACAACCGTGGGTGTAGAGAGAGTAGATCAGTGGACTAAGCATGCATCCTTCAGATGCGCCACTGTTTATTGTCTGCAAGAGGGTCTGTACAATTTCTGATCTACACAAACTGTGATCTTCCAGAGAGGGTATCGAGGATCCAATTGCAGAGGGAGGTACAGAGGCCCAGATTCTGAAGCTTGTTGATTAGATCTGAGTTTCTAATCACTGTTTTACCCTACTCAAAGATCCAAAGCACATTTATTATCAAAGAATGTATAAATTATACATCTTGGAATTTGCCTGTCTATAGGCAGCCACAAAGCAAAAAACATGAATAACCCAATTAAAAATAAGACCAAAAATCAGGGTGTACAGAAAGCAAAAGAAAAAAAAACACATTGTGCAAACAATAGAAGCAAGCCAACAGCATCCTAAACCGGGATGAATACCAGATCTGCTCCCAGAGCAGCCAGAGAAGGCCCAAGACAAGCATCAGTCCCCAGGTTTTACACCAGTGGGGCAAAAATGCACAGAAGCCGGCTCAGTTCACAGCCTCGGTGCCGTGGGGAAAGGAATGAACATTCGCAGGAGAGCGAGCAAATCAGCCGGATTCTTGCCTCCATACCTGACAGTCAGGCTTTACAGTCTAACTTTGCTGGCATTTATATTATCCAAACACTTGTGTAGTGCCATGTCCTAGGACCTGGATCCCTGTGCCCCGTTACCTCGGGGTCACTCCGCTGAAGCTGTTCTTGATCGCACCCGGAGCGATCCAACCTCGCACCTGTGTTAGGTGGGTGAGCATCAGAACTCCTTCCCATTGTCTCCTCTCCAAATCACCTACTCCATCTGCAACCACAACGGCGTGAACACATTGCGCCTCACAGTTGTCCCAGCACAGTTCGTCCTCTGCCTGCCTCCTCACTCTATGCAGTGTTTGTTCACTGCAATTTGCTTCATGAAAGATGTTACAAACAATGTTTTAGTTGTTTCTCTTGTTTTATGATTTACCAGTAAACTGTCATACATCTTCAGTAAAGCCATCTTAAACCCTATTCCTATTTTAATAGACTCTGACATGAAAGTCTTCTCTCTGCTAAAGATCATTTTTATCAAAGGCTGTTGTGACATAAAAACAAATCAATGTCAGTTTGTCTTACATCCAGAATTATTTTCAGAAAGTACTAATAATATATAACTCTGAAGGCAGCTATTTGGCCCATCATATCTGTGGTAACTGAAAATCTGGTACTCGGCTGAATTCCCCCTTCTAACACTTGCTCTGTAGACCTGTAGGTTACAGCTTTTCAAGCACATATTTGTTTTTTGCCAGCAGCAAATTCTATTAAGGATAAACAAATATTAGCCTGTATATGCATAATATGATGCTTTATCTGTTTGGTCTCTGCAACCTTAAAGCACTGAATACAAAAGGGAATTTGGATAATTGGACACAACAGCCTAGCGGATGAAATCTGAAATGAGATTCTTTGGCTTTTATAGTCTAAAACATAAACAGAGACAGTGAAATAACTGCAAAATAAAATCACAATGATTACACCAGTGGGAAGGATACAGCATCCATCATTGAGGAACTCCATCTCCCGGACATGCCCCCTTCTCATTGCTACCGTCACGGAGGAGGTACAGGAGCCTGAAGACAAGCAATAAAATGTTTCAGAAACAGCTTCTTTCCCTCTGCTATCAGACTTCTGTATAGACAATGTACCAATGAACATTACCTCAGTATTTTTTCCTCAATTTTTGCACAATTTATTAAATATATATATACACGTTTCTTACAGTAATTTATAATTTTTATTATTATGAATTGCAATGTACTGCTGCCTCAAAACAACAAATTTCAAGACGTACTGTGCACCAGTGATATTAAATCTGATTCTGATAAGAAAGAGCAGGTTTTGGCTCTTATCTTAAGTGGAGGAAAGACTAAGGAATGAGCTAACTGAAGTTAGAACAAATATGTAAGATTTGAATAATGTAGACGTGGAAATGCTAAGTGTGGTGAAGACAAATATTAAGAGGTATTATTTAGAACAAATAATATAGAAAATGAAACATTATAGCACAATATAAGCCCATGATATTGTGTCAATCTTTTAGACTAAAAGAACCCCATAAGACACAGGACCAGAATTAGGCCTTTCAAGCCTGCTTCACCATTCCATCATGGCTGATCCTGGACCCAATAAAAACCCATACACCTGCCTCCTTGCCATATCATCTGGTGCCCTGACTGATCAGGCAATGATCAACTTACACCTTAAATATACCCATAGACTTGACCTCCACTGCACTCTGTGGCAGAGCACTCCACAGATTCACTACTCTCTGGCTGAAAAAAAATCCTCCTTACCTCTGTTCTAAAAGGTCGCCCCTCAATTTTGAGGCTGTACTTTCTAATTCTGGATACCCCCACCATAGGAAACATCCTCTCTACATCCACCCTACCTAGTACTTTCAACATTTGGTAGTTTTCAGTGAGATTCCCATGCATTCTTCTAAATTCCAGTGAGTACAGGCCCAAAGCTGCCAAATGCTTCTCATATGTTAACTCCTTCATTCCTAGAATTATCCTCGTGAACCTCCTTTGGACTCTCTCCAATGACAACACATCCTTTCTGAGATATGGAGACCAAAACTCTAGACAATACTCCAAGTCCGGCCTGACTAGTGGTTTATAAAGTTTCAGCATTATCTCCTTGCTTTTATATTCTACTCCCCTTAAAATAACTGTCAACATTGCATTTGCCTTCTTTACCACAGACTCAACCTGTAAATTAATCTCTGGGAGTCTTGCACTAGGATACCTAAGTCCTTCTGCACCTCTGAAGTTTGAACCTTATCCCCATTTGAATAATAGTCTGCACTATTGTTCCAAAATGCAGTATCCTACATTTCCCAACACTTTATTCCATCTGTCACTTTTTTGCCCATTCTTCCAATTTGTCTAAGCCCTGTTGCAATTACAAGAGCTCTTTTAGTTACCTATCTTCTTATCATCTGCAAACTTTGCCACAAAGCCATCATGTTTGCCACTATCCAAATCATTGACAAACAATGTGAGAAGTAGTAGTTCTAACACTGACCTCTGAGGAACACCACTAGTCACCAGCAGCCAACCAGAAAAGGCCCCTTTTATTTCTACTCTGTGCTTCCTGCCTTTCAGCCATTCCTCTATCCATGCCACTATCTTCCCTGTAATGCCATACTATTTTATCTTGTTAAGCAGACTCATGTGTGGCGCCTTATCAAATGCCTTCTGAAAATCCACTGCCATCTCCTTTCTCCACCCTGCTTGTTACTTCCTCAAAGACTTGTCAGGCTAGATTGCCCTTTTTAGAAACCATGCTGACTTTGACTTATTTTATCATTAGTCTCCAAGTACCCCATAGCCTCATCCTTGATAACAGATTTGAACACTTTCTCAGCCACTGATATTAGTCTAACTGGCCTATAATTTCTTTCTTTTGCTTTCCTCCCTTAAAGAGTGGGGTGATATTTGCTGTCCTCTGGGGCCATGCCAGGATCAAGTGATCATTGAAAGATCATGACCTCTTCAGCAACCTCTCTCAGGACTCTGGGATGTAGTCCATCTTGTCCAAGTAACATCCACTTCCTTTCTAATAGTGATAGTACTCACTCCTGCTCCCTGACAGTCACAGACCTCTGGCACACTGCTAATGTCTTCCACTGTGAAGACAGATGCAAAGTACCCATAAAGATCATCTGCTATTTCTTTGTCCCCCATTACTACCTCACCAGCATCACTTTCCAGTGGTCCAAAATCAACTCTCTTACTCTTTTACTCTTTATATAACTGAAAATGATTTTGGTATCCTTCTTTATATTATTGGCTAGTTTGCCCTCATTTAATCTTTTCCCTTCTTAGAGCTCTTTTAGTTACCTTTTGTTGGATTTTAAAAGTTTCCCTATCATCCAACTTCCCACTAACTTTTGCTGTATTATATGCTCTTTCCTTGGCTTTTATGCAGTCCTTAACTTCCCTTGTCAGTCTAGGTTCCCTACCCCTGCCATTTGTGAACTTCTTCTGTGGGGCATATCTATCCTGCATCTTGTGAACTATTCCCAGAAACTTCAGCCATCTCTGCCAGCATCCCTGCCAGTATTCTCCTCCAATCCACCTGGGCAAGCTCCTCTCTCATGTCTCTGTAATTCCCTTTATTCCATTATGATACTGACACATGGGACCTATTCCTCTCCATCTCAAATTGCAGTATGGACTCAATCATATTATGATCACTGCTTCCTAAGGGTTCCTTTACATCAGCTCCCTCATAATATCTGGGTTATTATACAACACCCAATCTAACATGGCCTTTTTCAGCTCAAGCTCAAGCCATCTCGTAAGCATTCAACAAACCTGATTTTCCCAATCTCCTTGCATATTAAGTCTCCTATTACAATTGTGTCATTACCCTTAATACATGCTTCTTCCAGCACCCTTTGCAATCTCAACCCCACATCTTGGCTACTATTTGGAGGCCTATGTATGATCCCCATAATGGTTTTTTAACCCTTGCAGTTTCTTAACTCCACCCACAAAGATTCAACATTCTCTGACCCTATGTCACTTCTTTCTAAAGATATAATTCCATCTCTTACCAATAGAGCCACTCTACCGCCTATGTCTTCCTGCCTGTCCTTTCGATACAAAGTATATCCTTTGATGTTAAGCTCCCAACCATGGCTTTCTTTCAGCCACAACTCAGTGATACCCAGTGAAATATCTCAGACCCTGGCACCTGGGTCACCTGTGGCGAGAAAGAAAAAAAAATTGATCTGGGACCCTTCATCAGAAATGGGAAAAGGAGGAAACAAAATGTGTTGCAAATGGTAATGAGGGTACATGGATGAAGAAACCAATCTTAATTGTCCATTAACTGTCACTTTAGGTAGTTTTGTCTCACACCATCACTTGGCTCTTACTAACCCTTTCTCCCTTCCCTGCAACCTAAACTAGCATTTTTCTCTCCTGACCAGGAATGTTAATTGTTTCTCTCTCCACAGATGTAACCTGACCTGCTGAGGGTTCCCAGTATTTTCTGCTTTCAAGAGGGTGCACAGGAGATTTACCAGGATGCTGGCTAGACTACAGGGCATGTCACCTGAAAGTAGTTTAAATGAACTAGGGTTTTTCCGTCTGGAGTGTAGGAGGATGAGAGGTGACTTGACGGAGGTGTGCAAGATGATAAATGGATGGCCAGAGACTTTTCAAAGGGTGGAAAAAACAAATATGGGAGCCATAATTTTAAGGTAAGCACAAGAAATTCTGCAGAGCTGGAAATCTAAAGCAGCATACACAAAATGGTGGAGGACCTCAGCTGCTCAGACAGCATCCATAATTTTAAGGTGATTGGGAGAAGTCAAAGGTAGGGTCTTCACCCAGAGAGTGCTGAGCACGTAGAGTGGTGGAATTGAGGTTTTCACAAATGAAATGACGTGAGGCATTTAAGAAAAACTGTAATGACTCCTTTATTGTACTCCAAACACTGAACACAAAAGCACGCTAAAAGTTCTTTATGGAATTACATCATCACATCAGACCAGCTTCTTCAACTGAACCTTAACTCAATGTTGGTGGTTATGTACGTTTTCCCCAATTACAATACTCTGCAGTATAGTTAATTTTCTTATAATTTTAGTTCAGAGATGCAGCATGATAACAAGTCTTCCCAGAGTAATGAGCCCACACGGCCTAATTACTCCATATGACTGACTTATCAACACTTACATCTCTGGAATATGGGAGGAATCTTGAGCACCCAGAGGACGTAAGGGTTGATAAGTATCTGCCTTACAGTCAGTGACTGGAAGGCAGATACTATACATCAAGGGCATTTAAGAAGCTCTTAGATAAACACATGGATGAAAGGGAAATGGAAGGTTCTGTAGGTGGGAAGTGTTAGCTTGATCTCAGAGTAGATGTAGGTTTTCCAGGAGTCTTGCAGCCTCCCCGGTGGCCACATTAGAACCAGATGCATCGAGATGCAGCTCCTTAGAGACCGTGTTAGGGAACTGGAGCTGCAGCTCGATGGCCTTTGGCTTGTTTGGGAAAGTGAGGCAGTGATAGACAGGAGTTACGGGAGTCACCCCAAGGCTATGGGAGACAGATAAAATGGTGACGGTCAGGAAAAGGAAGGAGAATGTCATATAGTGGAGAGCACCTCTGTGTCTGTCCCTCTCAACCATAAGTACTCCATTTTGAGTACTGTTGTGGGGGGGGGGGGGTGGAAGAACCTACCTGGGGAAGCAACGCAGCCGTGCCTCTGGCACTGAGTCTGGCCCAGTAGCTCAGAAGGGTAGGGAACGGAAGAGGATGGCAGCAGTGATAGGGAACTCTATAGTCAGGGTGACAGATAGACGATTCTGTGGCTGCAAAAAGGAAACACAGATGGTAGTTGGCTTCCCAGGTACCAGGGTCCGCAAAGTTTCTGAGAACGTCCACGATATCCTTAAAGGGGAGGGTGAGCAGCTAGAAGCTGTGGTACATATTGGTACAAATGACATAGGTAGAAAAAGGGAGAAGTTCCTGAAAAATGAATACAGGGAGTTAGGAAGGAAGCTGAGAAGCAAGATCTCAAAGGTGATTGCTTCATGTTGCAGGTGACAGTGAGGATAGGAACAGAATGAGGTTTCAGATAAATCCGTGGCTGAAGAATTGGAGCAGGGGCAGGAATTCAGATTTCTGGATCATTGGGACTTCTTCTGAGGCAGGTGGGATCTATACAAGAGGGCAACAGGAGTGAGATATGCCAACTACTGGAATGGTGCCGCAGCACCAACCTGGCACTCAATGCCAGTAAGAGGAAAGAGCTGGTTGTGGACTTAAGGAAGGGTAAGATGAAGGAACATATACCAATCCTCATCGAGGGATCAGAAGTGGAGAGAGTGAGCAGTTTAAAGTTCTTGGGTGTCAAGATCTCGGAGGATCTAAACTGGTCCCAACATATTGATGTAGTCATAAAGAAGGAAAGACAGCGGCTATACTTTATTAGGAGTTTGACGAGATATAAACTCTGGAAAGCAGCATCCATTATTAAGGACCTCCAGCACCCAGGGCATGCCCTTTTCTCACTGTTAACATCAGGTAGGAGATGCAGAAGCCTGAAGGCACACACTCAGCGATTCAAGAGTAACTTCTTATTATCTGCATTTGATTCCTGAATGGACTTTGAAGCTTTCGACAGTACCTCAGATACTTTAATAATCTATTTGATATGTGTAATTTACTTGTTTATTTATTATTATGTTTTATTTTATTTATTATTACTAATTTTTTCTGTCTCTGCTAGATTATGTATTGCATTGAACTGTTGCTGCTAAGTTAACAAATTTCACGTCACATGCCGGTGATAATATACCTGATTCTGATTCTGAAAAGGGACGGGTTGCACTTGAATCTGAGGGAGACCAATATTCTTGCAGGTTTACTAGAGCTGTTGGGAGTGATTTAAAGTAACATGGCAAGCAGATGGGAACCAGGATGATAGAGCTGAGCATAAGCCAGCAGGTTTACAAGTAGATGATGGATGTAATAGGAATGTAAGGAAGGACAAGCCAATGACTGGGTATAAATGCAGAAAAGCAAAGAGTTGTGCTACCGAGGCAAAATTCAAAAAAGGTAAAGAATGCAGGACTGAAGGTGTATTTAAATGCATGTAGCATTCGGAATAAGGTTGATGAACTCGTGGCACAATTAGAGATTGTGTTGGTATGACGTTGTGAGCAGCACTGAGTCGTGGCTGAAAGAAGGCCATAGTTGGGAGCTTAACATCAAAGGATATACTGTGTATTGAAAGGACAGGCAGGAAGACGTAAGTGGTGTTGAGGCTCTGTTGGTAAGAGATGGAATTGCATCTTTAGAAAGAGGTGACAGAGAGTCAGAGAATGTTGAAATTCTGTGGGTGGAGTTAAGAAACAGCAAGGGTAAAAAAAGCATTATGGGAATCATATACTGGCCTCCAAATAGTAGCCAAGATATGGGGTTGAGATTGTGAAGGGAGATGGAAACAGAACGTAACAAGGGTAATGACAGAATTGTAATGGAGGACTTCAGTATGCAAGGGGATTTGGAAAATCAGGTTGCTGTCGGATTGTAAGAGAGGGAACTTGTTGAATGCCTATGAAATGACTTTTTAGAACGGCTTGTATTTGCTCCTACTCGGGGAAAGGCTATCTTAGGTTGGCTGTGGGTTCCCATAGATTTTGCTTAGTTTTGTGAGATTTTACAGTGATTTTTGTTCTTTTTTTAAATTTCGGATTTCCAAAATCTGTGTTTTTTTTATTTGTATTAAATAATCTTACGATTGTGGTCAAAAAATGGAAATTCTGGCAAACCCTCTTTCACAAAAAGTGGAATTCTCAACCATATGCACTGAAGTAAGCAGATTCATTTGGAAGGAAGTTGGAAAATAAGATGGTACATTGGCATAGAGACTTGCTGCTTTTTAGCTCCAGCAGTCCAAGTTCAAGCCTGACCTCTGACCTTGCCCATGTGATGTCTACAATTTCTCAGAATCAGGATTTAATATCATCAACATTTGTTGCGAAATTTATTGTTTTGCACAGCAGCGCATTGCAATACATAACATAAAAAATTATAAATTACAATAAGTATATAGACAGTTAAATTAAATGGGTAATCCGAGAGAAAAATAGGAGATAGTGTTTAAGGATTCATTGCCCATTCAGATATCAAATGGTGTTAGGAAAAGAATCTGTTCCTTGTGTGTTGAGTGTGTGTCTTCAGGCTCCTGTACCTATCTTCTCCTCAATGGCAGCAATGAGACAAGGGCACGTCCTGGGTGACGGGTCTCCTTAATGGTGAATGCTGCTTTTTCAAGGCATCGCCTTTCAACGATGTCCTGGATGCTGGGGAGGCAACTGTGCTTGATGGGCTAGCTGAGTTTACAATTTTCTGCAGCTTTTTTCAGTTCTGTGCAGTGGCCCCTCCATACCAGATGGTGATGGAACTAGTTAGAATGCTCTCCATGGTACATTTAGAGAAATTTGCTGGCGTCTTTAGTGATATACTGATTCTGTCCACTGTAAGTTAGACTCTTGTGCTCGTGAGTGGTAGAATCTGGGGAAATTTGATGGAATATATAGGGAGAATTAAAAAAGAAGAGATCATGAAGGATCAATGTAAATGGGTACTTGATTATCAGCACAGACTTGATCGGTTAAACAGCAGCTTCTGTGCTACTTGATGCTGTGATGCTAATCACATATTATTATTAGATGTAGCAAGACACTGGTTCCTTAAGGTTGTCACAGCCAGGTGGGGTAGTGGGATAAGCTCCCAATTGTATACGTCTCAAATAGCCTCTGAAAACCAAGACCAGCTTTTGTCCTTCACATGTGGCTTAGCTGCCAAGACTAGTGGAACCATTTCCGCTCACAGAAGGGACAAAGCCAGGTTACTGGTGCCTTAAAACTATTCATTTCAGGCAGATGAGGCTTGTCAGCCATGGTTGGCAGCTCATGTGGAAGGAAAATTCTGATCTCAAACCTGTCAGTCACTGAAAGTGAATGAGCAAGTGCAGCAGGCAGTGAAGAAGGCTAATGGAATGTTGGCCTTTATTACAAAGGGAATTGAGTACAAGAGCAAGGATATTCTTTTGCATTTGTACAGGGCCCTGGTGAGACCACACCTGGAGTATTGTGTACAGTTTTGATCTCCAGGGTTAAGGAAGGACATCCTGGCTGTAGAGGAAGTGCAGCGTAGATTCACGAGGTTAATTCCTGGGATGTCTGGACTGTCTTACGCAGAGAGGTTGGAGAGACTGGGCTTGTACACGCTAGAATTAAGGAGATTGAGAGGGGATCTGATTGCAACATATAAGATTATTAAGGGATTGGACAAGATAGAGGCAGGAAATATGTTCCAAATGCTGGGAGAGTCCAGTACCAGAGGGCATGGTTTGAGAATAAGGGGTAGGTCATTTAGGACAGAGTTAAGGAAAAACATCTTCTCCCAGAGAGTTGTTGGGGTCTGGAATGCACTGCCTCGGAAGGCCGTGGTGGCCAGTTCCCTGGATGCTTTCAAGAAGGAGCTAGATAGGTACCTTATGGATAGGGGAATCAAGGGATATGGGGACAAGGCAGGAACTGGGTATTGATAGTAGATGATCAGCCATGATCTCAGAATGGCGGTGCAGGCTCGAAGGGCCGAATGGTCTACTTCTGCACCTATTGTCTATAGTCTTCACTGCCTTGAGGATATACTCACTCATGGGGAAGGTCTCAGGAGGAAATATCTGGAGCTGGAGGACATAAGGCAGAGTCCTATGTTGAGGCACTTACCAGCAACTTATGTGACACTGCTGCTGCCAAACTTTATAGGTATTGCCATTCCTTTGCAGAGAGAAGGAACCTGCTGCATGGGCAACATCTTGCTCTCCATCTCATATTACCCCGGCTTACGTACAGGTAGTTAGGATGCAACATCCGTGGTCGACCCTGACCTACAGCAGCATCAGCAAGACAGTGTAAAGCTTTTGTTTTGGCTGCCATCCAGATAGATTGTGCCATAAAGAACATAATTATATTGAGGTAATGAAAAGAAAACGGCATAATATAGTGTTGCAGTTGCAGAGAAAGTGTAGGTAGATAAATAAACCGTAAGGTCCATGATGAGGTGGATTGAGAGTTCGAGAGTTCATCATTCAGCCAATGAGAGGTCTGTTCAAAATCCTGACAAAAGTGGAATAGAAGCTGTCCTTCAGTCTGGTGGTACGTGCTCTCAAGATTTTTTTTAATCTTCTGCTTGATAGGAGAGGGAGAAAAGAGACTAAGCAGTGTGACAGGGGTTCTTGCCCAAGACAGTGGGACGCATAGAAGCAATCGATTGAGGACAGGCCAGTTTATCATTGTGGGACTATAAGTGGTGGAATGTGTTTAGATGAACGGACGTATGGAAGAGGGTGTATTGTAGAGACCTCGGGCTAAATGGACATTATTGTGCTGTGGACTATGTAATATAAAACTCTTGAGAACCATCATGAGACAATGAATGGGGGTCAGGTAAATTTGGATACTTAGTATTGTTTCAAAGTATGCACAGTTAGTACCCCTATTGAATCAACACTCGCAGTCTTGTCATAGCAATATTCAATCGGTCCGTATGAAGAGGGCCAAAATTACAGGCCCAATTCATCCTGGGTTGTCATGGTATGGGCTCAGTGACAGCAGAATACTTTGTACCCCTCTAACATTCCTGATCTAGTAAAGCTCCATCTTTAGCGTACTTGCTTGAAAAGCAACAAGAGATATTTAATAGGCATCTGTTAGTCTTGTGAGACCATGGATTTGCACCTTGGGAGGTTTCCAGGGCACAGGCCTGAGCAGGGTTGTATGGGAGACCAGCAGTTGCCCAAGCTGCAAGCCTTCCCCTCTCCACGCCACCGATGTCATCCAAGGGAAGGGCACTAGGACCCAAGCAACTTGGCACTGGTGTCGCAGAGCAATGTGTTGTTAAGTGCCTTGCTCAAGGACACAACATGTTGCCTCAGCTGAGGCTCGAACCAGTGACCTTCAGATCACTAGACTGATGCCTTATCCACTAGGCCACATACCAACACTAAAGAGATACCTAATAGACATTCAGAAGAAAATCAGTAAATAGTTGGTCGTTGGTAATTACTATTGTCGCATTCTTCAAGGTACAGTGAAAAACTCAATTTTGCAAGCCATCCATACAGATCATTTCAAAGCAGAAGAACATCAAGGTAGCAAGAGGAAAAGTACTACAAAAATGCAGAATTTAGTGACAATTACCAAGAAGATGCAGTGCCAGCAGACAATAAAGGTAATGACAAACAAGAGATGCTGGAAATTCAAAGCAACACACACAAAATGCTGGAGGAACTCAGCAGGGCAAGCAGCATCTATAGAAAGGAGTAAACAGTCGACGTTTTGGACCACGAGACTTCATCAAGACTGGAAAAAGATGAGAAGTTGATAGATAAAAGTGATAAAGGCCTGGGTAAATGGAAATCTGATAAGAGAGGGTAGAAGACTATGGACAAAAGGGAAGGGTGAGGAGCAGGTAAGGAGATAAGGTGAGAGAGGGAAATGGGAATGGGAAAGGTGAAGGAGTGGGGGGGCAATTACTGGAGGTTCAAGAAATTGATGTTCATGCCATCAGGTTGGAGGTTTCCCAGATGGAATATAAGGGAGGGACAGAATACAACACCTTATATTCCATCTGGGTAGCCGCTCTCCTGATGGCATGAACATTGATTTCTTAAACTTCTGGTAAATGCTCCCCTTCACCATTCTTATTCCAATTTCCCTCTCTCACCTCATCTCCCAACACGCCATCACCTCCCTCCGGTGCTCCACCCCTTTCCTTTCTTCCATGGTCTTCTACCCTCTCCTATCAGAATGACCCTTCTCCAACCTTTATCTCTTAAACATATCAACTTCCCAGCTCTTTACTTCACCCCTTCCCCTCTCAGTTTCACTTTGCACCTGTTGCTCAGTCGTTTAGTCGATTCTGACTCTTCATGATCTCATAAAGCATAGCGTCCACAGGGTTTTCATGGCAAGCTACATAAGCAGATTGCCGGGCCTTTCTTCCACGCAGATACTGCTGGATCATGGATGAAGGATTCTGATGTAACGGGAAGGTAGTTTACTTAATTTTAATTATTTCAGATTAGTTCAAAGTGTCTAATTGTTTATAAGGTTTTAAATATGTTCTATTTATTTAATATCCTTATATTTTTATTCCTTCCGATTATGAACTTCAACTTAAACAAAGTTATAATAATCAAAGACCTTCCCACCCCTGACATTCTCTTTTTCTTTCTCCTTCCCATTGGTTGGGATCAGGCTGGGTTTGAATTCAGGGCCATCTGCCTTGATGTCCAGAGCTGAAGCCATGACACCACCAGCCGGGTCATGTATCACCTACCACCCTGTAATTCTTCCTCCCCTCCCCCACCCTTCTCTTCTTTTCCAGTCCTGATGAAGGGTCTTGGCCTGAAACATTGACTGTTTACTCTATTCCATAGATGAGGCCTGGCCTGCTGAGCTCCTCCAGCATTGTGTGTGTGTTGCAAAGTTAATGACGAGTTAGACTGAGAGGTCACAAAGCCATCGTTTTGTACAAAATGTCCATTCAGAAGTCTTATAACAACAGGATAGAAGGTACACACTTTCAAGATTTCTCACCTTATCTCCTAACCTCCCTCTGGTGCTCAACCCTTTCCTTTCTTCCATGGTCTTCTACCCTCTCCTAACCAATGGGAAGGAGAAAGAAAAGAGAATGTCAGGGGTGGGAAGGTCTTTGATTATTTAAACTTTGTTTAAGTTGATAATCATAATCAGAAGGAATAAAAATATAAAGATATTAAATAAATAAAACATATTTAAAACCCTATAAACAATTAGACACACTGAACTAACCTGAAATAATTAAATAATTAATATTAAGTAAACTACTTACCTGTTACATTGGAATCCACGGGTCCTTCATCCATGATTGGAATCAATAGAGTCAAGCATCTAGTCCAATCTGACCCTATGTCCATTTTAGAATGAGAGGTGATCCCTGACCATAGTCCTAGGGAATCAGGCAAGTCTGGGTTCAACAGATAGATTCCATTAGTACACCTGAGGCAAATTTAACTCTGCCCCGACCATTCATGTTTGACGTCCACGGACTCTGCCTACTCTTCTTGCTATCTCAGATAATCACCCAACATTAACAAAGACCCCTTCCACCTTGGACATTCTTTCTTCACCGCCGCCCCCAATAATGCTACGATACCTAAGCCTAAAGCCACCTAACACCAAGCCGAAGGACAGCTTCTATCCCACCTTTACAAGATTATTGTACAGAATTCTTGTAAGATGGAATTTTGACCTCACAATCTACTTCATTATTGTCTTGCACTTTCTCTGTAACTGGAACTGTAACACTATATTATGCATTCTGTTAATCAAGTGTCAGAGATGGTGAAGAGTTAAAATAAAACGTGTTAAATGATGTAATTATTTTAGGCATCACTTCAAGTTAGTCCAGCCTACCCACAATTATATTTAAGAAACTTTTTGTTTAATTGCTGCTCTCTTGGAAGAGGATCAGTTGTTTCCACTGCAGTTTTGTAGCTCTGAGATAGCAGGTGAGACCAGTATAGAAACAGTAAGTTCTTCCTCTGATGGGGCAGAATGGTGCTTGATATGTTGGGTGAGTGGGATGTTTGTGAAATGCTGTGATCCTCGAGGTTTTTAATACCATCCCAAAATGCTTCTTCTCCACTTCAGGCAATCATGAGCCAGGGATTCCCAAAAGTAATGTGGATGTATAATTTTCTCAAAGATCCTGTGAATACATCATCAAAAGGGTTTGGGCCTAAATCTTCAACCTTTATCCTTCTCCATAGATGTTGCCTGACCTACTGAGTTCCTCCAGCATTGTGCGTGTGTTGCTCTGGATTTCCAGCATCTGCATAATATTGTGTGTTTATTAAAATCTTTCCTCTTTCTGCCTGGTATTTTTCTCATGACAATATAGAGTGATCAGTCTAGAGGACACATACATTTATTTTTGTCTCTCCATTGACATAATTCTGATTCCTTAGGCAAATACTTTCTCATGTTTCTATTTTAAGATTCGGTGTTTTTGCATTTACTTGTATACATCAGTAATGCAGAGGAAAAGTGGTTGTAGCAAAAGCAAGCATAGATAACCAATGAGGCAGTTTATTAATTCATCTAACTTATTATAATTGTAATAATTACAAGAGTTGCCAGCAGTGCACAGGTTATAAGGGCAAATCTCAAATTCATTCACTTACAGTTCCACTCATACAGATCACTATACAGCTGGAGGTGCTTCAATAATAGGCACTTAATCACTATTTATAACCCATTTTGGTTGAAGAGTGTTTGACAACCCAAGGGGTACAATTAGCATTTTCCAAAATGCCTCAAGATTACAAATTCCAATTGAATTTTGGAATAGTTACACCAGGGACTAATTTGGGAGTCAGTAAACCTAAAAAAAAGCAAGAGTAAAATGTGTCAATCTTCCTAGCCCTAACATTTCCCTCCTCCTAACATTTCCTTCCTAACATTACCTTGCTTACCTTTAAAAAGGTACAGGGCAAGAGCACAAAGCCCTGCCTGAATTAATTATCTATAAACCACACCTTGTGCTGTTGAATGATTTCATGTTTTGAATAAAACATGAGGCCTTAAAGCACATGGTGAATATTAAAACCAGATAATAATAATGCAAAACTGCATTTACCCAAGTGTTAGTTCCTTTCTGCAGTACAGACAGCGTTTAAATGGAAAAATTAATGACAAGGAAATAGTTATAGGAGTAATAACTGATTTTTTTTTTACAATTTTTCCATTCATAATTAAAAATGTCAGTTTAATGACATATGCTACTGTTAATTTTATATTTTAATGTAATCTCATTTTCAGAAGATCTCTGCAATATTTATCTTCCATAAAGAAACTGTTATCTATTTAAAATTGTCTGTGTACAGTCATTTAAGACATCAGCTGAATCATAGAATGAATTGTTTTAATTAACATCGTCTGTCCTTTGTTAACTATATGGCCTGAACATTATAAATCGGAGGTGGGTTGACTCTCCGGCAGAGTTCGGCTTTGAAATGATCGGGGAGTATTTGCATATTTTTCCTCATAATTTTTACAATAAGCAAACTGTTAGTTTAAACAGGAAAAGAAAGCATTTTCCCTCATTCCATTTATATGGTAAGTTTTCCGAACACTCTACACAGGAGTGCAATAAGATAGAAAATGATATGGAATGGAAGGGGTTGCTCACATTTCATTGATTGAGGTTCAGAGAAGGGATCGGGTGGGATAGAGTTGAGATTGAACCAGAGCAAAAAGGAGACACAAGATTCCTTCAGATCTATTCATCAGAGTAAGCACATGGGAACCTTGGAATCTGGTAGAGTTTTTGAGCTGGTACATGTCGCAAGATTGTCCAAAGATACAGGAAGTCCTTGATAGATATCATGGTGTGATTTGTAAAAGCCAATGGGAACATTCGAGGAACAACACTGGAGGACATCAGCAGGTCAGGCAGCATCTACGTAAATGAATAAACACTCGACGTTTTGGGTCAAGATCCTTCATCAGGACTGGAAAGGAAGAGGGAAGACCACATAATGAAATGGAGGAAGTCTAGCTAGTAGGTGACAGGTGAAGCCAGCTGGGTAGGAAGGAAAAAAGGCAGAAGAATGAATATGATAGGAGAGGTGAGTGGACCATGGGGAAAAAAGGAAGAAGGAGGGGAACCAGTGGGAGGTAATAGGCAAGTGAAGTGAAAAACTAAAAGGGCAGAGTGGATAAGGCCAGAATAGAAGAGGGATGGGTAAGGGGAAATGAAGAAAGGACAAAAGAAATACCAGAAAAACAAATTGACATTAATCCCACCAGTTTGGAGACTACTTAGATAGAATATGAGGTGTTGCCGTCTACCCTAAGAGTGGCCTCATTTTGGCAGAAGAGGAGACAATAACACCAACTTGTCAGAAAGGGAATGGGGATCGGAGGTAAAATGGTTTGCCACCGGGAAATTCTACCCTTAGCGAAGGGAGTGAAGGTGCCTAACAAAGTGCCCCCTCCCAATTTATGTCAGGCATTGTATATCTTGTATAAGGAACATTGTGTTTCTTGCCTGACCAGAGGTGAAATGGAGAGTAAGCTGAGGCAGTTTGGGCACACTCTTGTGTCACATAAAGCTCTTCCTGCGACCTGGACTGACCTCCAGTGCTCTCTGTATGATGTTTGCAGTGGAAATACAGGTTTCCTCTGGGAGGCGGGGGGGTGTGTGTGTGCATGCGTGCGAGACCCACCGGCCGACCGTGACCGGGAGTGCACAGACAATTGCTGCAGTCCTGTTAACACATCCAAGGGAGGGCATTGCTGAGACTCTGGCGATGATCTGGCCAGGACGGGAGAGGTTACGGAGGATTGGAGTGTTGTGGATGTTGTTCCCTTTTTCAAGAAAGGGAGTAGAGAAAGCCCAGGAAGTTATAGACCAGTGAGTCTTACTTCAGTGGATGATAAGTTGGTGGAGAAGATCCTGAGAGGCAAGATTTATGAACATTTGGAGAGGCATAACATGATTAGGAATAGTCAACATGGCTTTGTCAAGGCCGGTTGTGGCTTACGAGCCTGATTGAATTTTTGAGGATGTGACTAAACACATTGGTGAAGGTAGAGCAATAGATGTAGTGAATATGGATTTCAGCAAGGCAGTTGATAAGGTACCCCTTGCAAGGCTTATTGAGAAAGTAAGGAGGCATGGGATCCAAGGGAACATTGCTTTGTGGATCCAGAACTGGCTTACCCACAGAAGGCAAAGAATGGTTGTAGATGGGTCACATTCTGCATGTAGGTCAGTGACCAGTGGTGTGCCTCAGGGATCTTTTCTGGGACTCCTACTCTTTGTCAGTTTTATAAATGACCTGGATGAGGAAGTGGAGGGATGGGTTAGTAAATTTGCTGATGACACAAAGGTTGGAGGTGTTGTGGATAGTGTGGAGGGCTGTCAGAGGTTATAGCGGGACATTGATAGGAAGCAAAACTGGGCTGAGAAGTGGCAGATGGAGTTTAATCCAGATAAGTGTGCAGTGGTTCATTTTGGTAGGTCAAATATGATGGCAGAATATAGTATTAATGGTAAGACTCTTGGCAGTGTGGAAGATTAGAGGGTTCTTGGAGTCTGAGTCCATAGGACACTCAAAGCTGCTGCACAAGTTGACTGTGTGGTTAAGAAGGCATACAGTGCATTGGCCTTCATCAATTGTGGGATTGTGCTTGGGAGCCAAGAGGTAATGTTGCAGCTATATAGGACCCTGGTCAGACCCCACTTGGAATACTGTGCTCAGTTCTGGTCGCCTCACTACAGGAAGGATGTGGAAGCCATAGAAAGGGTGCAGAGGAGATTTACAAGGATGTTGTCATGATTGGGGAGCATGCCTTGTGAGAATAGGTTGAGTGAACTTGGTCTTTTCTCCTTGGAGTGACGGAGGATGACAGGTGACCTGATAAGATGATGAGAGGCATTGATCATGTAGGTAGTCAGAGGCTTTTTCCCAGGGCTGAAATGGCTAGCACGAGACGGCACAGTTTTAAGGTGCTTGGAAGTAGGTACAGAGGAGATGTCAGGGGTAAGTTTTATACGCAGAAGAGTGGTGATTGCGTGGAATGGGCTGCCCGCAATGGTGGTGGAGGCAAATGCGATAGGTTCTTTTAAGAGACTCCTAGATAAGTACATGGAGCTTAGAAAACAGTGCTAGGGGTAACCCTAGTTAATTTCTAAGGTAGGGACATTTTCGGAACAGCTCTGTGAGCCAAAGGGCCAGTATTGTGCTGTAGGGTTTCTATGTTTTTAAAATATGAGATTAGTATAAGGTTAGTGTAAATTGTTGCTTGACGGTTGTCAGTCACAGAGTTAGAACCTGTTTCAGTACTGAATCACACAGTGGCTGTCATTGCTGCAAACTGTTCAGTGATGCCATCAATTCAGAATGTAGTGAGAACATGCTCTACATCCTGTTGTGTATATTACTAAATTTGCCCTTTTATGTTTAATTCAGTATGTTATTTCACACACCAACTTATTCCTTTCCCTTTATGTTCCATTTGTCCAGCCAGTGCTAACATTAACTTCCATCCAATATCCAGCCTCTCTCACATTGTCACGGATAATAAGCACATCCAGTACCATTTATCTCACTCTGGGGCATCCTACTTCTCTCCTGAAGAGCTAGAGAGAATCGTAGAATTGAAGTAAACCATTGAACTCATCAAGTCTATGCTCACTCCCTGTGAAAAATGGGATGAGAAATAGGCAGATTTTCTCAATGGTGCCGTCATGCCTATTTCATCAAAAACACAAGGGTTTCTGCAGATACTGGAAATCCAAGTAGCACACACAAAATACTGGAGGAACTCAGCAGGTCAGGCAGTGACTATGGAAAGGAATAAACAATCAAAATTTGAGCTGAGACCCTTCATCAGTTAATGTCCTAGCCTGAAACATTGACAGTTTTTCTCCGTTCCCACTCCGATATGTTTTCTCTTACTCCATTGATGAGACCACTGTCAGGGTGGATGAACAACATTTCTTTCTAGGTAGCCTCCAACCTGATGGCATGAACTTCGATTTCCCCTTCCTTCGCTGCCTATCAACTCCACTGGTGCCCCTCTGTCTTCCCTTTCTCCCATGTCCACTCTCGTCTCCTATCAGATTATTTCTGCTCCAGCCCTTTTCCTTCCCACCCAGCAGACTTTACCTATCATCTTCTAGCTTGTCCTCCTTCCCCTGCCCCCACCTTTTTTAAACTGGAGTCTTCTCCCTTCTTTTCCAGTCCTGATGAAGGATTTCGACCTGAAATGGTGACTGTTTATTCATTCCCATAGACTTTGCCTGACCTGCTGAGTTCCTCTAGCATTTTGTATGAATTGCTTCTGCAAGTTTAACTTCAGAGGTTGCATACAAATACAACATTTTATTCTGCAGCACCACTTTATGACATTGGATTTCTGCATCCCTGCTGCTGACAATGAACTTGACTCTGACATAAGTGATGAGTTATGTAAACTAAGATGACCATACATAATTCTTCTGCTATTATTAAATGTCACATAACCAGATAACGCTTGAATGCATTGCTAATAGTAGGCTGCTCATGATTAATAGTAGAAGTTGTTCTTAGTATAAAGTGCTTACAACATTATTAGCAATTACAGAATTTACTTGAATGAGGTGTCATTTTAGGTCATGGGTTGGGGTTCTTCAGACCACTGTAAAACTGAGGTTTAAAAAGGCAGCTGTAGATTTTCAAACAGATTATTCCCAACAATGAGAAAGATTTCATTTGCAAATAGAGCAGATGTAAAGGAAGTTTAATGCAGTCATATTTATCTGGAAACTTAGTCCCTTTCTGCAGAATCAAATGTACTGTTTAGTTGCATTACCTCCAAAGTTCATTCCATTGAATTCAAATTGTTAACAACTTCAGCAGTGGTTAAGCCAGGAGGCACATCTAAAGATTAAATGCTGTATTAGCTTTATTTGTCACATGTATATTGAAATATATGGTGAAATGTGTCGCTTGCATCAAATCAAATCATCGTGGATTGGGCGCTGGGATTATGTTCAGAAGTGTTGCCACACTGACTGACCCTAATTGTACATCTTTGAAATGTAGGAGGAAGGCAGACTACCCAAAGGAACCTTTCTGTTCCATTTACATTGACCATGAGACATAGCAGCAGAACTAGGCCATTTGGCCTATTGAGTCTGCTCTGCCATTCAATCAGAACTGATCCTTTTTCCACTCCCCAGCCTTCTCCCCATGTGGGGAGAATATGCATTTATATTTTGTCAGACTTATTGTAGAATTCCACAGTATGAGAGAAGTATATTAAGCCAACGTACATGTTCCAAGCTGTCAGCAGGGTGGGGCCTGGTGACTGATGGTGAATTATTGACTGCAGCCATGAAATCTCCATGTTCACTTATGTAGGCATTGGTGTCTCAAAGTTGCTGTCATTTACTCAGGGTAATGATCATAACTACTGACAATTTCCCTGTCAGGTCCATGTTCTCAGTTCCTCCCATTGCCTATTCCATTGTCTTACAATCTACAATCTAGTTTTTAAAAAAGTGTTTAGTCTTTCTTAAAAAGGAAAATTTGTTAACGCAATTTGATATCTCTTATCTTCTAATCACTTTGACCACATAGTACAAATATGTACTTTGCCTTTATTGCTTTAATTGTATTTTACTTATAAAAATTGTTCATAATTTATGTTTAATATATGCCTTCCTTTGTGCCTATGTTGCTGCTTTGAATTTAAGTTAAATTAATTTTACTTAAGGTCCGTTCTTTTCATCTTGGGCATCTCCTGCAGAGATGGGATATCCAATGCTGAGGATCCCTCTTGTGCTGGCCTCCCTACTGTGTACTCCCTGCTCAGGGAGTGTAGTCCGCCGCATGCAGAGATATCCGTGGGGGTTCTGTAGACTTGAATGGCACATGTTGCCTCCCAGCTGCCATGGTCAAGGATGTCTCAAATTGCATCCACATGCTTTTGGAGAGGGAGGGAGAGCAGCCAGATGTCTTGATATGTATCAATACCAATGATATAAGGAAAAACAATGAGGTCCTAAAGAGAGAATTTAAAGAGCTAGGCAGAAAACTGAGAAGCAAGACCACCAGGGTAGTAATTTCTAGATTGCTACCTGTGCTGCGTGACAGTGAGGGTAGAAACAGGATGATCTGGCAGATGAATGCGTGGCTGAGAAGCTGGTGGAGGGGGAACGTCTTCAGGTTCTGTGATCATTCGGATCTCTTCTGGAGGAAGTATGACCTGTACAAAAGGAACCTGAACCCAAGGGGTACCAATATTCCTGAGGATAGTGTTTTAGAGCTGTTGAGGAGGGCTTAAACTAATTTGGCGAGGGGGTGGGAACAGAAGTAAAAGAACTCAGGATAGGACAGATGGTTAAAAAGCAAAAATATCATGTGGTCAGACTGTCAGGAAGGGCAGGGAGATCATAGGACAAAATTGCAGCCCCCAGGGTGAGTATCAGTGCATAAAGGATGCAGAATCAAAAAGGGTAGCAAATACAGTACTCAAAGTGTTACATCTCAATGCATGGATTGAGAAATAAGGTGGATGATCTTGTTGCACTATTACAGATAGTCAGGTATGATGTTGTGGCCATCACAGAATCATGGCTGAAGGATGGTTGTAGTTGGGAGCTGAATGTCCAATGTTACAAGTTGCATCAGAGAGATAGGAAGGTAGACAGAGGAGGTGACATTGCTCAGCTGGTAAAGAATGGCATCAAATCAGTAGAAAGATATGACATAGGATTAAAAGACGTTGAATCCTTGTGGGTTGAGTTCAGAAACTGCTAAGGTAACAGGGCCCTGATGATAGCTATATACAGGCCTCCCAACAGTAGATGGGATGTGGACCACAGATTACTATGGGAAATAGAAAAGGCATATCAAAATGGCAATATTATGATAGTCATGGGAAATTTCAACTTGCAGGTTGATTGGAAAAGTTAGGTTAGTAATGGATCTCAAGAGTGAGAGTTTGTTGAATGCCTATGTGATAGCTTTTTAGAGCAGTTTGTTGTGGAGCCTATTAAGGGGATCACCTATACGGGATTGGGTGTTATGTAAAAGAACCCTGAGGAAGCAGTGATCACAATATGATCAAGTTCAACTTGAAATTTGACAGGGCGAAAGAAAACTCTGATGTAGCAGCATTTCAATGGAGAAAAGGAAACTACAGTGGTCTGAGAGAGGAGTTGGCCAAAGTAAACTGGAAGCAGATGCTGGCAGGGATGACAGCAGAGCAGAGGTAGCAGAGGCTTGAGTTTCTGGAAAAAATGAGGAAGGTGCAGGATATACGTATTCCAAAAATGAAGAAATACTCAAATGGAAAACTAGTACAACCATGGTTGATACGGGAAGCTAAAGCTAATGTACAAGCAAAAGAGAGGGCATACAACAAAGCAAAAATTAATAGGAAGATAGAGGATTGGGAAGCTTTTAAAAACCTACAGAGAGCAACAAAAGGAATCATTAGGAGGGAAAATATGAAAGCAAGCTAGCAAACAATATCAAAGTAGATAGTAAAAGTTTTAGATAGGATAGATTTCAAATAGGATAAATAAAGGAAATGCAATGAATGTTGTATATTTGAACTTTCTGAAGGCCTTTTACAAGGAGCCACACATGAGGCTGCTTACCAAGTTAAGAGCCCACAGTATTGCAGTAAAGTTACTTGTATGGTTAGAGCATTTGCTGATTCATCTCAGGCAGCGAGTAGGAATTAAAGAATCCTTTTTTTTTATGGGCTGCCAGTGAGTAGTGGTGTTCCGCAGGGGTTGGTGTTGGGGCCGCTTCTTTTTATGCTGTATATCAATGACTTTTATGATGGAATAGATGGCTTTGTTGCCAAGTTTGCAGATGATACGCACATTGGTGGAGGGGCAGGTAGTGTTGAGGAAACAGGTAGGTTGCAGAGGGAGTTAGACAGATCTGGAGAATGGTCAAGATATTGGAAACTATAATACAATGTTGTAAAATGCATGGTCATGCATTTTGGTAGTAGAAATAAATGTGGAGACTATTTTCTAAAGGGGGAGAAAATCCAAAAATCTGAGATGCAAAGGGACTTGGGAGTTCTTGTGCAAAACACCCTAAAGGTTAACTTTCAAGTAGAGTCAGTGGTGAGGAAGATAAATGCAATGTTAGCATTCATTTCAAGAGGTCTAGAATACAAGAGCAGGGGTGTTATGCTGAGGCTGCACCTAGAGTATTGTGAACATTTTAGCGCTTCTCATCTAAGAAAAGATGTGCTGGCATTGGAGAGGGTTCAGAGGTGGTTCACATGGATGATTCCTTGAATGAAAGGGTTATCATATGAGAGATGTTTGATTGCCCTGGTTCTGTACTCACTGGAATTTAAAAGGGTGAGGGGTGATCTCATTGAAACTTTACAAATGTTGAAAGGGCTAGACAGAGTAGATGTGGAAAAGATGTTTCCCATGGTGGGAGAGTCTCGGACAAGAGGGCACAGCCTCAGGATAGAGGGGTGTTCTTTTAAAACAGAGATGAGGAAAAATTTCTTTAGCCAAAGGGTGGTGAATTTGTGGAATTTGTTACCACAGGCAGCTATGGAGGCCAGGTTGTTAGGTGTATTTAAAGCAGAGCTTGGTAGATTCTTGATTGGACACAGCATCGATGTTATGGAGAAAAAGCTGGGCAGTGGGGCTGAGGAGGGGAAATAAGGATCAGCCATGATTGATTAGTGGAGAAGACTCAATGGGCCAAATGACCTAATTCTTCTCCTGTGTCTTATGGTCTTCTGCAGAATGGCTGCATCCCAACAGACATTCTTTACTACCTCCTCCCATAGATGCTGTCTGGCCTGCTGAGTTCTGCCAGCATTTTGTGTTTTTATCCTTTACGATGAGCTAGCTTCGGAAAGAGAACCACTGGCCAACCCCAGCAGAGCCAGAAGAATGCCGACAAGAGGGACACCAAGGTACTGGACATCAACACTGAGTGCTAGGAGGAACTTGCAGCTGACCATGACAGGTGGAGGACCACCCTGAAACAACACATTAAGTCAGGCGAGGAAATACTCTTGAAAATGGCAGAAGACAAATAGGCCTACAAAAGGAACACTGCATCTCCAGCACAGCTGAGATCACTTGTAGCTGCAACCTTTGCAATAGACCCTGTCACTCTCGCATTGGTCTTGTCAGCCTTAGGTGGCACTGCATCATAGCTACATCCATGGTCAAACTCAACCATGTTTACTTCATAAACAGGAGTAAGTCTGCAGATGCCGGAAATCCAAAGCAATACACACAAAATACTGGTGGAACTTGGCAGGTCAGGCATCATCTATGGAAAAGAATAAACAGTCGACATAGGAATAGGAATAGGTTGAGTGAATTCGGCCTTTTCTCTTTGGAGCGACAGAGGATGAGATGTGACCTGATAGAGGTGTATAAGATGACGAGAGGCATTGATCATGTGGATAGTCAGAGGCTTTTTCCCAGGGCTGAGATGGTTGCCACAAGAGGACACAGGTTTAAGGTGCTGGGGAGTAGGTACAGAGGAGAAGTCAGGGGTAGGTTTTTTACTTAGAAAGTGGTAAGTGCGTGGAATGGGCTGCTGGCAACAGTGGTGGAGGCGGATATGATAGGGTCTTTTAAGAGACTTGGTTAGGTACATGAAGCTTACAAAAATAGAGGGCTATAGGTAAGCCTGTTAATTTCTAAGCTAGGGATATGTTCAGCACAACTTTGTGGGCCAAAGGGCCTGTATTGTGCTGTAGGTTTTCTATGTTTCTAAGTCAAAATCCTGTCCTGAAGAAGGGTCTCAGCCCGAAACATCAATAGAACCCATTAACATCAGTGGACAAGCTTCATGTAAACAGGGTGAAATTATTGAAATAGATCTGGAGGCCTAATTCTGAGTGGACTTCAGACTGCCTGTTAGAACTCAAAATTGACTATAAAAATATCCAGTTTCTGCTCTACCCTATAGAATATTACATCAAAAATGGGTGCTACTTTCTAATATAAATGAACACCCACCTATCACAAAAGGTTAACTTTCTGAAATATGCAACTAGTGTATTTGTTGCAAAGGACATTGAATGTATCTGGCTGCTGCAATGCAAATCAAACTAATTGCCCTTCAATACACAGTCCACCAATGGGATTTCAGGACATTTTAAGACACGGCACCCTATTTATGAACAGTCCAGTGGTTTTAATTGACATTTGGTAAAAAGGATGTATTCTACAAAATGTTTCACAAGTGATTTAATGGCAATTTGTCTGCCTGACCTACAAGTACAAAGTGGTGAGCAATCTTTCTTCAGGTCACTGCAATTGCAGACACAACATTCTGATTTCCAGTAGTTCAGGCAAGGACAGAGGTAATTCATTCGTTTTAATGTTCTATGTATTCAATATATAACAACTGCAAAGGTTTATTTCCGAGTGCATGTAATGTATAAACAATAATTTTGCAAATGCAAAGCTGCTTTTTGCTGTTAAGAATGTGAATGTGTGCCATTATCCTTTGTACCTAGCAATACAGGACCACATCTGGAGTATATCATACAGTTTTTAATGTGCCCTAACTTAAAGTACCATATTGGTAAACTTATTTATTATTTATTTAGAAATATAGTGTGGAATAGGCCCCTCCCATTTACCAAGCAGCATTGTCCAGGAACCCACCTATTTAGTCGTAGCCTAATTACAGAACAATTTACAACAAGCAATTCACTTACTAACCCATACATCATTGGACTGTAGGAGGAAACTGAAACACCCAGAGGAAATCCACATGCTCGTGGGAAGGATGTACAAACTTGCATTGGTCTCCCTGTGACCGTGGAGCATCATAGGTCAAAGGACCTGTTCCCATGCTGTACTGTTTTATATTCCTCCAGAAGCTTAAGTTTTCTTCCACTTCTCAGGGATACACCGATTAAACGCCATGGTAAATTGCTGGTGAGTAAAATGATCTGATGAGCATATAGAGAATAAAAAGAGCTTTCAGTTGGTGTAGGTAGATGCTTGCCTGTTAGCATAGATTAGTGGGCCGAAGGTATATTTCTACTTATTTTTATTCTATGACACACACACACCCTTCACCCCCCGTGTAATGTTTATCAGGCTGTTTTCTGCATTAAAGGTGATTATAAAAAATTGTGTTATATGGAAAGGAAATCATGCAGTATGATGAAATCAATTAACATCACACTTGAATGAGTAATGCATATCATCTGAACACCACTTTGGAATAATCTGCTTCTTTTCACAAGTTCAACTAAACAAGCTAAATTGAAACTAGTTTATTTATTTATGCATTGAGGTACACCTGTACCCCCCCAAAAAAAAATACCCCAGCTAAAATTTCAGATTTTCTCATTGGATTTCTCATAGCAGTTTGGATGATTCACAACTAGTTTTGAAATCATTTGAAGATAATTCAGTTTTGGTTGTCTATTGTCTTTCTGTATGTCAGATATTGTAAAAGGATGTGGGCTGCACAGATTTTCAACTGCCTATGCCTAGTTGAGAAGGTGTTGGTAAGCTGCTTTCACTGTAGTCCTTGAGATGTAAATATACCCACAAATTTGTTGGGGGAAAAGTTCCAGGATTTTGACTCGGGGACATCCAAGTTCAGGGTGGTATGTGGATTTGAGGGAACCTTCCAGGTGGTGGTGTTCCCATTCTTTTTGTGCATTTGTCACTCGAGCTGGTGGAGGCTATTAATTTATAAGGTACTGTCTAAGGAGTCTTGGTGAGGTGCTGCAGTGCATTGTGTAGATGGTACTTCTACAATTGTGCACTGATGGATGAATGAGTAAATGGCCATGGATGGCCTGTTATGTCCCATATGGGTTCGAGCTTCTTGAGTATCTTTAAGGCTACATTCATCCAGCCAAGTACAGATACTCCATCATATTTTGATTTGAGCCTTTGTAAATTGGGGAGTTGGGAGATGAGCTAATTGCCACACAGCTCCTACCATCTGACCCGTTCTTGTCACTCCGTTGTGTATATTGCTACCCCAGTTCACTTATTTTGCGTCAGTGACCAGCGCAGCTTGAGATGTGCTGGGGTCAGCCTGCAAGTATCTCCATGCCGCTGGCACCAACATAGCATGACCATAACTTACTAGCCCTAACTTGCACGGATTTGGAATGTGGGAGGAAACTGGAGCACCTGGAGGAAACTCATGCAGTTATGGTGAATACATACCAACACATTACAGACAGCAATGGGAAATGAACCATAATCTTACAGCTGGTGCTGTAAAGTGTTACGCTAACCACTATGCCACCCCAAGAGACTGCAGGTACTAGAATTTGGAGCAACAAACAACTTGCTGTGGTATCTCAGAAGGTCATGTTACTAGGATGTTACCTGGGTTTCAGCACTTAAGTTACAGAGAAAGGTTGAACAAGTTAGGTCTCTATTCATTGGAGCGTAGAAGGTTGAGGGGGGATTTGATCGAGGTATTTAAAATTTTGAGAGGGATAGATAGAGTTGACGTGAATAGGCTGTTTCCATTGAGAGTAGGTGAGATTCAAACGAGAGGACATGATTTGAGAGTTAGGGGGCAAAAGTTTAAGGGAAACACGAGGGGGTATTTCTTTACTCAGAGAGTGATAGCTGTGTGGAATGAGCTTCCTGTAGAAGTAGTAGAGGCCAGTTCAGTTGTGTCATTTAAGGTAAAATTGGATAGGTATATGGACAGGAAAGGAGTGGAAGGTTATGGGCTGAGTGCGGGTAGGTGGGACTAGGTGAGATTAAGAGTTCGGCACGGACTAGGAGGGCCGAGATGGCCTGTTTCCGTGCTGTGATTGTTATATGGTTTATATGGTTATATGTAGCATCTGTGGAGAGAAAGGAAGTACTGATGTTTCTGGTTTAAACCCTACTTCTAGGTCTAATCAGACCTCTGACAATTAAGCAACCATGTCCAGACTGAGGACCTCTGCCATGGACGGACCCAAGCCTGGCTGTGAAAGAGGTTGGACATGTTGCTGAGCATCAAGAATGCCAACAGAAGCTCCAAAGATTTTTATCCCTGGGAGAGGAAGGATCTTCACGTCAAAGGCATGTGAAGTCATATGGTGGAAGTGGAAGCCACTGGGCCGATCAACCATCGGTCTCTGGTAAGCTGCTGTCAGTGGCCTATAGTGCAGCAGAGTGATGGGCTTAAGAAGAAGATCCAGAGTGAGGGAGTGGGAATGCTGCACTGTCTGCTCTCAGCTAATGTTTTAAACTGAAGTCTTGCCTGTTTTCTCCCCAGTGGGCACAATCTCCATGTCACAGAAATAAATAAATAAAACTAATTGACTGGGGCTTACCCGTCATTACATTTGCTGTGTATTTCTTGAGTAGAAAATGCCTTTGAATATCTTGAGAGTTCTGAATAATGTTTTATAAGATTTCCTACCTTCCTACATCTTAGAATTGGTTTCCTTGCTGCCATGTTACTTATTAGCTGCTTCAGTCTCAAAGGTCAAAGTCAACTATTGCCACTGTTGCCTGGTTGTGATGTTAATGTACACATGGAGTAGTTCCGATGGTAGCAGCAGTGTTGGAAGATACAATAAAACCTTGCTTCCGGTTGTGCATCTTGTGAACAAGGAGAGCAAGAGTCATAGAATAATACAGCAGCACAGAGACAAACCCTTCAGCCCAACTCCTCCATACTGACCAAAATGCCCATTGAAGCTAATCCCATTTTTTTTTATTTATTTATAGCACACTTTTTGTGCAGACAATGCAGTGCAAAGTCCTTTACAATGGGATAAAAGTACAAACATGGAAATAAAATAAAAAAATAAACATTCAAATAAAAGATGTTAGTTAAAAACAAGGTTAAATAAGTAGGTTTGAGCTGGTGTTTAAAAGTGTCAACTGAGTCTGCATCCCTTATAGTTTGAGGTATTGAATTCCACATGCTAGGAGCATAGTTCAGAAAAGCTGACTGACCAATTATCTTTTGAGTAAGATTGTTTAAATTTAAGGGACTGGCCAAAGAAGACCTGAGAACTCTAGCAGGTTTATAAAACAAAAGATTTTGTGATGTACTCTGTTCCCAGACCATTGTGAGCTCTAAAAACAAGATAGATAACTTTTAAATCCATTCTAAAAGATACAGGAAACCAATGAAGAGTAGGTATCATTCTGGGAGTGATGTGTTCCCTCATCCTGGTTTTGGAAAACAACTAGCAGCAGTATCCTGAATGAGTTGAGGTTTGTCTATGGATTGCTTGGAAGGCCAGTAAAAAGTACATTACAGTAACCTTTGTCTATTTGATATAAAGGGGTGAATTAGTTTTTTTTTCAGCTTCATGAAATGACAGTGTCTTTAAGTGTAGAAATAATAAATAAATAATAAATACACTTAATTTTTAAGTGTAGAAATGCTGTTCTGGTCACTTTATGTGGGATTTAAAATTCAAGTCTGAATCAAGGATAAGACCCAGTCTTGTTACTTCTGATTTTATAAGGGGAGCTATGTTCCCGAGTTTACCTATAAGTTTATCTCTTTTAACTTTGGGACCAATCAAAAGTATTTTTGTTTCAGGAAATTATTGCTCATCCATTTTGATTATTGCTGCCAGACCAGAAGTCAGAGAAGATAGGATGTTATTGTCATCAGACTCAACTGAGGTATACAACTGTGTGTCATCTTCATAACTAGAAATCAAGTTTATGCTCTCCAGTAATGTATCCTAAGAGTAGTATGTATAAGGAGACCAAGACAATTTCCTGAGCAGTACCAAAACATACATTGTCTCTTTTAGGAAACTGGTGTCCATGATTGACAGAAAAGATGTATGAAGGAAACTAATTAAGGGCACTACCAGAGGGGCCAACCCTGGTCTCAAGCATATCTAGGCAAATGTTGTGGTCAATTCTGTCAAAGACAGCTTTAGATCTAGAAGAACTAGAACTGGCATCAATACTGAGCTGAAGGCTGTTGACAATTTTGGTAAACTATGGCTTGTTCTAAAACATAGATTCCCAACCTTTTTTATGCTATGGTCCCTGCCATTGACCAAAGGTTGGGAAACCCTGTTCTAAAACCTGACTGAAACTGGACAGTTGACATTTTGGGTCAAGATCCTTCCTCTGGGGAAATGGCTACTATAAAAGGCTGCAGCAAGAGCTGGCAGATGATGGGTGGATCCAGGTGAGGAGTAGTGATGGGCAGATGGAGGGGAGAGTGAGAATAATGAGAGGTTGGTATGAGATGGGTGGATCCAGGTGAGGAGTGGTGATGGGCAGATGGAGGGGAGAGTGAGAATAATGAGAGGTTGGTATGAGATGGGTGGATCCAGGTGAGGAGTGGTGATGGGCAGATGGAGGGGAGAGTGAGAATAATGAGAGGTTGGTATGAGATGGGTGGATCCAGGTGAGGAGTGGTGATGGGCAGATGGAGGGGAGAGTGAGAATAATGAGAGGTTGGTATGAGATGGGTGGATTCAGCTGAGGAGAATCAATAGGAGGGAAAAGATGAAACAATACTATAGATAGTAAAAGTTTTTTCAAGTATGTAAAGATGAAAGTGAGCAATACCTTGATCACAATTGTAAGGTAAGACATGAAGCAGTCAGTTGAGATCAGCAAGCTTACACACTACAGTGTGACAATGATGAGGTAATGTGTCTTTTGTGAAGTTGATCAAAGGATAAGTATTGGTCAGGTCACTGGGGAAAACTCTGCCTCTCTGCTTTGAAATATTGCCAAAGGATTAATCACATCCGTCTGTCAGAGGGGGAAGGACAGTGGTTTTCACTCTTATTCAGAAAGCACTTCTGATAAAACATTTATTCAGTGTGGCAATGGAGAGACAATTGCAACTGTATAGGATACAATTAAAGCCAAGAGTACTGCACACAGGTTTCATCATCTTGTTCTTAAAAAAAAACACATTCACATTGGAAGCAGTCTAAAAGAGATTCAAGATTAACTTATTATCAAAGAACATACAAATTATACAACCTTGTGATTTGTTGCTCACAGGTAGCCCCAAAGCCAAAAGCCCAAAATAATCCAACTAAAGGGGCAAAAAAATAAAAATAAGACCAACATTTGAAGCGCAAGAGAAAAAAAATGAACTGTGCAAACAATTGAAGCGAATAACAGGATTCTGAATCAAAATTGAGCCCTCAGATCCGAAGACTGGAGCAGCCCAAAGCCTCGCTTATCAGTTCATCGTATTGGGGGGTATGGAGTACAGCAGCTGGAGAAGTATACACAGCTTCAGCACCATGGAGATGACCATCGCAGAGAAGGCTGAAATCGGCTCTTGTTCCGACTAACTCACTCTCCTTTCAATCTACCCTGGCCGGCGTTTAAATTGACCCAGTGAGGAACAGCAAAAGCCTCCAGAGCCTTGGAGAGAAGAGAATGAGTGAAAACAGCTCTCTCCTCCAATCTGGGCTGGTGTTTAAATTGTCTGAACAGCATACCATGCCTCTCACTAGGACCCATACGCCACTGCTGTAAGAAGGCAACAGGCTTGGACCACTCTGCCCAGTGACTTGCTCCGAGCCTAGATTTCAGTGTCCAGTCTGAAGCTGCTCTCAGGCTCTTCAGATCAGCTTGGAGACCAGAGCATTCTAACCTCTCAGCTGAGCCGGTTCAACAAGCATCAGAACTTCCCCTTTTGGCATTCAGAGTGATCCAACCTCACTCCAGGGCCATCTGTACGGGCATCAGAACTCCAATGAAGATAGGTAATACTGAGGAAGCAATGCGATTGCAGCAGGTTACAGACAAATTGGAAGAATGGGTAAAAAAGTGGCAGAGGGAATAGTGTTGCAAAATGTATGAATGCATTTTACTAAAGGGAGCAGTAGTACAGACTATTGGGGTACTCCTCTGTTTTTGTGGATGTTTGCAAAGAAAAAGAATTTCATGATGTATGTTATATACATTTCATTGATACTAAATGTACCTATTGAAATTAACCTATTCTCTAAGTGGGGGGAAAATTCACGTATTAGGTGAAAAGGGACTTAGGAGTCATTGTGCAAGACTCCCAGAAGGTTAATTCACAGGTTGAGTCTGTGGTAAAGAAGACAAATGCAGTGTTGGCATTTATTTCAAGGGAAATTGAATATAAAAACAAGGAGATAATGCTGAAGCTTTATAAGACACAAGTCAAGCCACACTTGGAGTATTGTCAACAGTTTTGGGCCCCATATCTCAGAAATTATGTATTGTCATGGGAGAGGGTCCAGAGGATATTAAGGAGGATGGTTCCAGGATTGAAGGAGTTAACATATGAGGAGTGTTTGGCAGCTTTGGGCATGTACTTACTGGAATTTAGAAGAATTTGTGGGGATCTCATTGAAACCTACTTTTTAGAACACAAGTAAGGAGGAATTTCTTTTAGCCAGAGTGGTGAATTTGTGGAATGCTCCACCACATACTGTGGTGGAGGCCAAGTCTATGGGTTTGTTCAAAGCATAAGTTGATAGATTCCTGATTAGTTGCAGCATCAAAGATTATGGTGAGGAGGCAGGTGAATAGGGTTGGGTGGGATCCAGGATAAGCCACAACGAAATGGCAGAGTAGACTCGATGGGATGAGGGGCCTAATTCTGCACCCATGCCTTATGGACATTTCACCATATGTTTTGAAGTACACATGATAAAGGCATGAATCTTAAGTGACTACTGAGACTTACCAGGCTGTGTTGCAGCCAGTCAATATGCTCTCCACTACACATCTATTAAGGTTTGTCAAAGTTTTAAATGGCATGCCGAATCTCTGCAAACTCTTAAGGAAATAGATGCACTGCAGTACTCTCTTCATAATGGCACTTGCATGCTGGGCCCAGGACAGGCCTTAGAAAATAACACTAAGGAACTTAAAGTTGCTGATTCTCTCCATCTCTGATCCTCCATTGAGGACAGGCACATGGACCTCTGGTTTCCTCCTTCTGAAGTCAATAATCATCTCCCTGGTCTTGCTGACATTGATTGAAAGGTTGTTGTGGCACTGCTCAGCCAGATTTTCAATCTCCCTCCTATATGTTGATTTGTCACTACCTTTTGATTCAGCCAATGACAGTGATGTCATCAGCAAACTTGAATATGGCATCAGAGCTGTAATTAGCTGCACAGTCATAAGTGTAAAGCAAATAGAGCAGGGGCTAAGCACACAGCACTTGCCTGTGAACATGGAGATCGTGGAGGAGATGTTGTTGCCAATCCAAAATGAATGGGATCTGCAAGTGTGGAGATCAAGGAAGTATTGAGGTCGAAGTCTTGGAGCTTACTTGAGGAGATGATAGTATTGAATGCTGTGCTGTAGTAGATAAAGAGCATTCTGCTTCCGCTCAACATGTGATAGCCTTTTCAACTTTACTGGCTAGGAGAGCTATCTTGCTATACTGGAAAGACTCTAATCTGCCTACTGTCTTTTATTGGCTCTCCTCCATTATGTCATGTCTAAGCTTGGAGAAAATTAGAAGCCGGACATTTGATACATCTGTTAATTTTGAACAAGTCTGGTGACCCTTTATTCAATATTTTCACATAATTTAATTTATTATTTATTTATTTATTTTTCTTTATTCTCCTTATGGAAAATCCTTATCCGCGAAGGTTCGGAGATGACTGGAACAATTTTTTTTCCTCTTTCTCTTTTTTCTAATTTTATCCTCAAATGGACTGCCAATCTTTCTTTTCCTTTTTTTTGTTTTAGTTTAGTTAGTGGTGTTTATCAAATAAAATTTTCAATCTTTTTTATGATTGTTATGAGGATTTGTAGTTGTTTTGACTATATTGTATATATAACAGCGTAACATTTTACCTATCTGATTTTGACAATATTCTTTCTGTTTTTTTATTGCTGTTTATATGTCTTTTGTATTATCTGTTTGCTAAACTTCTCCTCTGATTTGTATATTCTTTATTGGAAAATCAATAAAAAGATTGAAAATGAAAGAGCATTCTGATGCATGCATCTTTGTTGTCCAAATGTTACAGGGTTGATTGACAAACCAGTGAGATGGTATCTGATGAGGACCTGTTGCTCCGGTAGGCAAATTGGAGTGGACCTACTCTAAGTCACTTCTCATGCAAGAGATGATATAGTTAATCACCAAACCTCCCAAAATACATCATAACTGAGCAACAACACACACAAAATGCTGGTGGAACACAGCAGGCTAGGCAGCATCTATAGGGAGAAGTGATGTCGACGTTTCGGGCCGAGACCCTTCGTCAGGACAGCTCGGCCCGAAACGTCGACATCGCTTCTCCCTATAGATGCTCCCTAGCCTGCTGTGTTCCAACAGCATTTTGTGTGTGTTGTTGTTTGAATTTCCAGCATCTGCAGATTTCCTTGTGTTTGCTCATAACTAAGCAATAGTCTTTGAGGCAGGTTAACTTGATTTTCTTGGGTGTCAGTATAATTGAAGCCTGCTTGAAGCAGGTGCATACCAAAGACTGTTGAAGAGAGAAGTTAAAGATCTCAGTGAACATTCCAGCCAACTGATCAGCACAGGTCTTCAGTGCTTGCCCAGGTACACCATATAGATGCTTTTCATGCGTTCACCCTCCTGAAGGCTGCTGATGTGTTTTAACAAATTAAAGTAACACTAAAAGAAGTTCCAACATTAAGACATCCACAAGCACAACTAAATTAATTTAAAACAATTTAATTATAGGGGATATCTTAATACTCTCTCAGCAGCCACTTGATCGTTTTCATTCCAGTGGCACTGTTGTTATTTCATCAGATTGATTTCAGCACAAGATCAGCAGACAGATTTATCAGCCTGACATCTACAGATATTCTACATTGTCAGTTATTTTAAGTCGCCTCCCCGTTTTCTCACTAACCCGTCAGTCCTCTGTCTCCTCCACTTCCAGAATGAGGCTGAATGCAAACTACAGGATAGAGCACCATAGCACAGAAACGGGTCCTTCAACCCATCTAATCCATGCTGAGTGTTATTCTGCCTAGTCCCACAATCCAGGCCATGTACTTATCCAAGATTCTCTTAAATGTTCCAATTGAACACACATCCACCACCTCTGGCAACTAATTCCACAATCTTACTACCCTATGAATGAAGATGCCCCTCAGGTTCCCCTTAAACATTTCACATTTCACCCTTAACCCATGACCTCTAGTTCTAGTCTCCTCAGTGGAAAAAAGCCTGTTTGCATTTATCCTATAAATTATTCTCATAATTTTGTATTCCACTAGCAAATCTTCTGCCCCCCCCCCCCCCATTCTCCTACATGCCAGGGAATAATGTTTTAACCTCTTCAACCTTTTCCTATAATTCTGATCCTCAAGTCCTGGCAACATCCTCTGTATTCTTTCAGTCTTATTTACATCTTTCCTGTAGGCAGGTGTCCAGGACTGCACATAATACCCCAAACTAGAGCTCAGGAGCATCTTGTATAATGTCACCATAACAACCCAACTCCTGTACTCAGTAAAGGCCAATGTTCCAATTGCTCTCTTTATGAGTGCATCTACCTGTCACCCACACTTTCCCCACTTGCACCACAATCCACATCCCTTCTCTCCCTTTCTCTCCAACCCCTCCCCACTGTTGCCATCTGATCAGGGTCTCTCCCTTATCTGTTTTACACTTCAGTTTCCTTCCTCATCATATGTCACAATCTACAGCCCATTGTTTTAACCACTAATCACTTCCCAGCCGCCATCAACATCTACAAACCTCCCTTCTCACCTGGATCCATCTGCCAGTCAACCCCTCCACACCTGTATCTGCCTATTGCTTGCTAGTATGGAAATGGAAAACTTTCAGTACTCAAGGTGAGGCCTTACTAGTGCCTTATGACAACTCAGAATTACATCTTTGCTTGTATTTTCTCTTCCTCTCGAAATGAAGGCCTTCCTCACCACCAACATAGCTTGCAAGTTAACCTTCGGGGAATCTGCAGGTGTACTCAAGTTCCTTTGCAGCTCAAATTTGTGTTCCTCCTACCAAAGTACAACTCCATACACTTCTGATTCTCCTAATCCAAGTCCTTCTGTAGCAACACACACAATACTGGAGGAACTCAGCAGGTCCGGTAGCATCCATGGAAAAGAATAAATAGTCGACGTTTCAGGATAAGACCCTTCTTCAGGACTTGTGCAGTTTCTCTGCTTCCTCAATATTACCCGTCCCTGCACCTATCCTTGTATCATCTGCAAACTTGGCCACAAAGCCTCAATTCTGTCATCCAAATCACTGACATATAACATAAAAAGAAGCGGTGCCAACACCAACTTCTGCAGAACACTACTAGTCACTGGTAGCCAACCTGAAAAGGTTCCCTTTATTCCCACTCTTTGCTTTCTGCCAATTCTTTATCCATGCTCTTATCTTTCCTGTAATACCGAGGGCTCATCTTTTTAATCAGCCTCATGTACGGCACCTTGTCAAAAGCCTTTTGAAAATCTAAGTACACAAAATCCACTGATTCTCCTTTGTCCATCCTGCTTGTTATTTCTTCTGTTTCTCTGGCAAGATTTTCCCTTGAGGAAATCATGCTGATTTTGGCCTATTTTATCATGTACCTCCAAGTACCTTGTGACTTCGCCCTTAACAATCGAATTCAACACCATCCCAACCTCTAGGTTAGGCTAGCTGGACTAAAATTTCCTTTCTTCTGCTTCCCTCCCTTCTTGAAGAGTGGAGTGACATTTGCAATTTTGAATCCTCTGGAGCCATGCCGGAATCTAGTAATTCTTGAAAGAACACTGACAATGCCTCTATCTCCCCAGCCATCTCCTTCAGAACCCGTGGTGTAGTCCACTTGATCCAGGTGACTTATCCACTTTCAGACTTTCCAGCTTCACAGGTATCTTCTCCCTAGTAGGAGCATTTGTACTCACTTCTGCCCCCCCGATACATTCAAATTTCTGCCATGCTGCCAATGTTTTCCACATGAAGACAGATGCAAAATACTTAGTTTGTCTGCCATTTTTGTCCTTCATCACTACCTCTCCAGCATCGTTTTCCAGCAGTCCAATATCTATTCTTCTCTCTTTTATCCTATACAGTGCACTGAGAAAGTATTCATCCCCTTTAAAGTTATTATGTTAATTTTCCTCAGTTGCAACTCTGTATATTACCTTGACCAACTGTCCCAATTTGTTGATGTAGAAATACCCCTTCTTTCTGTGAGGTATGGTAGATTTTCTGCCACACCAATGTCAATCAGACCAAGGAATTGATTGTGGACTTCAGGAAGTGCAAGTCCAGTCCTCACTGAGGGATTGACGGTGGAAAGTTTGAGCATGCCAGCATCACAGAGGATCTGTCCTGGTGGCGTCACATTGACGTGTTAACAAAGAAGGTCTGCCTGCTGCTCTGCTTCAGGAGGAGTTTGTGAAGAGTCGAAAAACTTCTACAAATTTCTTCAGAGGTACTTTGTAGAACATTCTGCCTGTGTGCATCACAGACACTATTCCTCATTAAAGCATCTGTGCTGTGCCCTCTTTGCATTAGTACCATTGGGAAGGAGCTGGAGATACACTTGCAGTGTTTTAAGAACAGCTTTTTCCTCCTTGCTATCAGATTTCTGAACAGTCCATGAGTCTTACCTCATTATTCGACTTATGTACTATTTATTACTTTATTTTTGTAAATATATACCAATTTCTGTGCTTTGGACTGTAACGTTGCTCCCAAGGAACAAATTTTCATGACATACAAGACCATAACATCGGAACAGAATTAGTCTATTTGGCCCATCAAATCTGCTCCACCATTCCATCATGGCTGATTTACTCCACTTCATTCTCCTGCCTTCTCCCTTACTAATCCTCCTTTACCTTTGATGTCTTTACTGATCAAAAACATCTCAACCTATGCTTTAAATATACCCAGTGACTTGGCCTCCATAGATGTCTGTCACAATGAATTCCAGATTCATCACCTTCTGACTAAAGAAATTCCTCCTTATCTTTGTTCTAAAGTGACATCCCTCTTTTTTGAGGTTGTGCCCTCTGATCTAGACTTCCCCACTATAGGAAGCAAACTTTCCACACCTACTCAATCAAGGCCTTTCAATATTTGATAGAGTTATGAAATGCTCCCCCACCCCACCATTCTTATAAACTCCAAGTACAGGCCCCAAGCAATCAAACGCTCCGTGTACATTACCCCTTTCATTCACAGGCTCATTCTTATGAACCTCCTCTGACCCTCTCCCATGCCAGCACATCCTTTCTTAGATAAGGGGTCCAAAATTCATGATGCTCCAAGTGCAGTCTCATCAATCCCTTGTTATGCCTCAGCATTACACCCTTGCTTTTATATTCTTGTCCTCTCAAAACGATTGCTAACATTGCATTGGCATCCACCCACCTTCCCCCACACTGGGTCTCACTTATCACCTGTCAACTTGTACTCCTCTCCCCCTACCCAGTCCACCTATCTTATTATTCTTGCTTTCCTTCCAGTCCTGGGAAAGGGTCTTGCTCTGAAATGTTGTTAGTTTATTCCTCTCCATAGCTGCTGCCTGACCTGCTGAGTTCTTCCAGCACTTGGTGTTGCTCAAGATGTCGAGTACCTACAGAATCTCCTGTGTTTATGATTTGACAGCCACGCACACTTCTCATCTCCTTATCAATCATTCCCACCTCCTGTTCATCCCTCCTCTGGCTGTTCATGCCCAGATTCATCAATATCCTAGAAACTCAAGTGACAGCACAGGAGGGAATCTGGAATGACAAACTACTCGTTAAATTGCTTTATTATTGTCACCGACTGTCCTGAGGGTCAGGGACAAACTTCTATTTATCTGTCATCCAGAAAGAACATCCCAGTAAGGAGCTGGATAATTTGGAACAAGGTCCACTTGGGAATGTCCTAGAATGTCTCCAGGTGTGATCCCTTCCTCAGGGAAGATGGAGAGACCTCACCGGGGGAACAGCTTTCGGTGTTGTTCTCCTGAAGTAAGAGAGGCACTGGGTATGGAGTGCACAAGTTAGGATATCCCATTCTAACTGCCTTGGTGGTCAAAGTCAATTTATGGTCTTCGCTAGATCTATGTATACACAGCTCCAACGAAAACCTTGCTTACAGTAGCATCACAGGCACAAAGCATCCGATAAGCAATTTTCACATGTGAAACAGAAATTTAATATAAATTATAGAAAAGTACAGAGCATGAACAAGCCCTTTGGTCCACAATGCTGTTCTGAAATACTTCATTGTCTCACTAAATTAGTTCTTTCTATCTAAGCAATATCCAGAAAGGTTTATTATTGTTACATAAAGAGAGGTTCAGAGAAACACTTTGGTTTCTATGCTATCCATACAGATCATTTCATTACAACAGTGCATTCAGATAGTACAAGGAAAAACAATAACAGAATGTAGAATAAAGTGCTACAGCTAGAGAGAAAGTGCAATGCAGACAATGAGGTGCAAGGGCAATGATGAAATAGACTGTCCATTTTATATCATACACGGGATCATTCAATAGCCTTTACGAGCAGGGTAGAGGCTGTCCGTGAGCTTGATAGTATGTGATTTTCAAGATTGTGTCTGATGGAAGGAAGAAGAGGAAATGGTGTGCCTTGTCCCATGCTGAATGGGATGGACAACAAAGAGAATGAGTGGAAGGTGCATTTGAGGAGCAAAGGGCAGGTAAAGGCAATGCTTTAAGAGGAGGGAGAGGCGTTGGGACTACTTCTTCAATACTCTCCCTCCCCAGTGAGCTCACAAAGGGAGGTCTACCTCTCTGTGATGTCACCCAGCAGCAGGCAGAGAGGTGAAGTTTGAAATGGGCATTCCCTGGGTGAGCCCAGAGAGTGAGCCAACCTCAGAGCCTTGCCCCATCCAGACAAGACCCAGTTTAGAAATTGCCACCCAGCTTGGAAAACAAACTTGCCTCAGCTCTGACAAACCTGCCTTCCAGGACGCAGAGATAAGGTGAAGGAGCTGGACAGAGGAGTGGGTGGGGAATTACTGGAGGGGAGTGTTAAATGTCTGGGAGGGTAATTCTTGCTAAAGGGGAGAAGGAATGCATTAGCATTTCTATATGGAGGCAGAAAGTATGCTGTAGTGGATTAATGCATTTGGAGAAAGACCACATCCAACAGGACAAACAGATCGCAAAATAAACAAACTGCAAATACAGAAAGAAATAATAACACTAATACAGGCACAATAAAGTGACAAATATCATTCACTGAAATCTTGCTTTAAAATACAAACCTATAAAAGACACCATACTGTACCTTATTATAAATACAAGCCTGATCCAGTTATAGATAGATAGATAGATAGATAGATAGATAGATAGATAGATACTTTATTCATCCCCATGGGGAAATTCAACATTTTTTCCAATGTCCCATACACTTGTTGTAGAGTCAAGAGTCCTACAAATAATATTAAAACCTCTCCATTTATTACAGATAGGATAATCTATAATAACCGTCAGGATATAATATTACAGGATAAACAAGCAAGATCAACTCAAATCAAATCAAGTTTAATTATCATTCAACCATATATGGATACAGCCAATGAGACAGCATTCCTCTGGGATCAAGGTGCAAAAACATAAAACTCATTCAAAATAACAAGAAAGAAGAAAAAACCATGGTCATTGTGAAGGACCAGGGTAAGCATAGAACTAGGAGAGCAGGTAAAAGTGAAAAAAATAGGGGTTTTATTTACCCAAAATGTTTACAAACTCAACAGAGTAACATAGTAAATAATTCTCAAACCCAGAGGCACCACTCATCTCCTAACTGTGGGGTTATATTCGATACTGGCCAGTCCATAGTAAATTGCAGAGGAGAGAAAACATTCCTCTCTTTTAAAAGGTACCGCATCAATGAAGCAGCTCCAGAGAACACCCCTCTGGCTGTAGCAGAATGGCACAATCCAATTATCCAGTCCCATCTAACTTAGGATGTTAGTGCACCAATTTAGTCATTTGCCAGATTATCAGGAGGATGGTCAGCTACAGGACACTTTAATATGCCTGGTTGGTGGTGCGGCTGGTAGTTGCAGCCACCACAGTCATGCAAGAAAATACATTTCTAGTCCAAGACCCTGAATGACATGTCCCACAAATTAATTTGATGCTGGAAGGCAGCACCAATAGTAGAGACCACCTATGACTGACCATGCTACACAGTCCCCTGCATCTATCACCTGGACTGCAGCAGCAGGCAAGCCCGTGGCTTGAGGCCTCATCCTCTCTACAACTGAGGTGTCACTGCTGTCTTGCCACCTGTCTCAGCACCAAGTAAGGGAAACAGACCTGCGGCAATCAATATCCAACTGGGTCTTGCGATCACAAAAGAAATGTCCAAGACAGTCTCTCACGGCTTCACTGCATTCACGTTTGTGCACCAACTCTGTTTCTTTTCAGTAGCAGGCAACAGCACAGTCTGCACCCAGGTCAGCTCCTCTAATGGCCCACTGGCCAGCTCTGAACTTGTGCAAACCTGCTGTACCCATTGTTATTAGAGTCCAGTATAGTCTTATGCAAAAAAAAACAAAGAAAGATGTACCTTTAGTTGGCTCCTGAGAACTGCTGCATCTACCCGCACTGGCAACTTACTGGATGAACAAACTTACTTAATAGGCAGGACCATTCCAAAAACATAACATACAGAAATTAATAAGAGAAAAACACCAAAAATATGTAGTGTTAAAAGAGGAAATTGAAAGACTATGGAACATGAACAGAGTATATTTTGTCCCTATAGTAATATCTAATACTGGTATCATCCCAAAGTCACACAATAACATTAAACAATTGGGGCTACATGGCAATATTTACATAAACCTCCAGAAAACCACAATACGAAATACCACTGACTAGTCTGAAAATCTGAAATGAGTGTGCTTGTCTCTGCCCATACCTCAGGTTTTATCAACTTGAGCTGAGAAAATATACAAATAATAATTATAAATAAATAAACATCAAGAACGTCAATGTGAGTCCACAGTTTATGGGAATAGTTCAGTGATGGGGTGAGTAAAATTATCCCCTCTGGTTTATGAGTCTGATGGTTGAGGGGTAATTACTGTTCCTAAACCTGGTAGAGTGGATCCTGAAACTCCTATACATTCTTCCCAACTGCAGTAATGGAGGAAATGGCCAACAAAGACAATATCCATGTATCCTTCTTCTTCTTCCGGACTTTCAGTCAGACACACAGTTCTCTCCCCATCTGTGAGCAGATGCCAAACATACTGCCATCTCCCCCTCAGGGAATGAGTGCTGAAGATGCTGTCCTCTCCCCAGTAAGAGCATGTGCACGCTTTGCCTCTCTGATGGCCTGGGACAGTCTGGCCCTTGCTGTTGTTAGGGCTGCCTTGTCGCCTGCTCTGCAGGTGGAGTCACAGGTCCTCAAGAGCACACGCACCTTCACAGTCATCCATGGCTTCTGGTTGGAGCATGTAGTGATGGTCTTGGACACAGTGACGACATCGTTGCACTTGCTGATGTAGCTGGTCACTGATGCCGTGTACTCCTCTAAGTTGGTAGAGTTGCCATCGGTTGCAGCCTCCCTGAACATGTGCCAGTCAGTGTGCTCAAAGCAGTCTTGAAGAGCAGAGATGGCTCCTGCTGGCCAGGTTTTCACCTGCTTCTGAACTGGTCTCGAGCATCTGACGAGCAGTCTGTATGCTGGGATTAGCGTAACAGAGATCTGCTCTGAATAACCGAGGTGGGGGTGGGGCTCTACTCGGAATGCGTCGGGGATGTTTGTGTAAACAAGGTCCAATGCATTCGTCCCTCTCGTTGCAAAGTCCACATGCTGACTTGAGGATCATGTCCTGACCAATCAAAAATCTATCAACGCCTGCCTGAAATATACATAAAGACTCAGTCTTCACAGCTCCTTGTGGCAAAGAATTCCACACATTCACCACTCTCTGGTTAAAGAAACTCCTTCTCATCTCCATTCTATTCTGAGGCTGTATCCACTGGTCTTAGACATTCCCACCGTAGGAAACATCCTCTCCACATTCACTCTATCAAGGCCTTTCTCTAGTCAATAGGTTTCAATTAAGTCACCCCTCATTCTTCTGAATTCCAGTGAACACAGGCCCAGGGGCATTAAATGCTCTTCATATGACAAGCCATTCAATCCAGGAATCCTTTGTTCACATCAACCCTGGAGTGCCAGAGACATTAACAGCTTCCATATACCTGGTTTAGACCCACCTTGGGAGCACCATGCATGGTTGCCAACTCTGTATCCCTGAATCAGAACTACACTGTCAGCACTGTGCGTTGATCCTGTCTCTGTATCCCGTTGGTCCAACCCACACATGTGGGAATTGTGGACTTTTTAAAAATATTTGAACATCCTAACCTCTCTCTCCTCTCCAAGGATCTGACTGCAACTTGCTAACAACACTCCACCAATTGTTGTCATCCCTGGCCAGTCCACAGGACTGTTCACAGGGTTGGGATTATTCTCCAACACTGCTTGATGTTCCCTTTTGGTTGTTGTCAGGTGGCCATTTTATCTTAGGACTTCACAAGTCCTGGTGGTGAGGACAACATTGGTGACAGTACATGGCAGTTGGTTTGTCACCTCTGTCCTGACCCTCACCAAATATCCCCTACAACTGCACATTTCTCAGGAGTTACAGAATCCAGGGATACCTACAGTTGTGTTTTGGCCTTACTGGACCTACACTAGACTGGTTCAACATGGCAACGGGTCACCGGTGAGGCCTGACCCTCCGCATCTGAGCCCAGGATCGTATCTGCTGCCTTCCATCCAATGGAGGAGGGCCCACTGAGGTGCTAAGGAGAAAGGCCTAAACCCAAGCACAATTGATGAGGCCACCCAAGCCACCAACCGGATGGGCCAAATGATCTGGCCAAGGTTCACATCAAGGATTCCAGTTGCAAGAGCAGCCTGAGATAACTGCAGACAGGACAGGCCTCCATCATAACAACAATCTGGAGGAATAGAGGCATCGTGGAGGCTGCTGAGGTAGCACTGGCTGAAGGCCACAGCAACCTGGCAGGCTGCCAAGACCAGAGGACCCTGTAGGGTCAGGTCATAAGGGGGCCATTCCACAAAAGAACAGAACATCAGTGTAGGACTAATGTGGGACAGGGGAAACAAAGCACTGTTCCCTCTAAGTTGTACACTTGTGCCACTGCGCAGTAACTGAACTGTTCCCATATGCATAGCTTTTGTTTACGTGTAGCTGTAATTTTATTTTATATAATGTTAGTACAATTTTGAAATTTATGCTAATCTAATTTTGTAATCTATTTAAATGTACTTGTGAAATATCATGTACTTAACTATATGTTAACAAATATAATCCATAAATTTTCTACGTAATAAACATAACCTTTAAAAAATTTGAGCTTCAACTTTGTCAACTTTAATTTGTCAATGTTTCAAGTTATAACACTTACAAATTGTAACAATAAACACAGAATGGAAGTTCATTGTTAATAAATCACCGGCCTGCTAAACATCAATGCTGTCACACTAGAAAATGTTTATGAAATTATACTCTTCAATTAATAAAATCAAAAGCATGTGATTTTTCAATTTTCATTCTAAATAATTATAATATGCATATTAAAAAAACCAAAATGCCTCAGTTTTTAGGCCACGTAAAAATCCCCTGCTCAGAGAAACGATTGATTCATGGAGCTGTAAAAAAAGTGAGAACATTGGAGCAAAGCATCAGCGTCAGGCCCCATCTGAGACCAGTCAGCTGAGACTATAGGCTGCATTCTATTCTTGGTGACCCTCTGTGGGTTTTTCGGGGGTGGATGGGTCGGAGTTGGAAATGGTGATGGAGAGGGAAGCAACAGTGGTAGTGGTGATAGAGAGGTAAGATACTGTGGGAAGGGGTAGGAAGAAGGAGTGAGAAAAGCAGATGGAAGGGGGAGAAAGCAAGAGGGAGAGAAAGGGGAGAGGTAGTGGGAAGGTGGGATGGAGAGGGTGTACTAAACAGTAAACTGATTGATTGGAAGAAATGGCCTTGCCTGGTGTCTCAGGGTTGAGTGAGCTTGTAATTCTTCATCCCCCCCTGTCTTTTTTTCCTCATCATTCCTCTAGAACCTCTTCCCTCCTCACTGCCCACCCCTCCCTCAGTCTCCCTTGGCTGCCTCTCGGGGACAAGCTATGGATCATCCTCCCTCTCTCCCCATAAATAATGATGAGATGGGTGAGGGGTGAGTGTAGGAAGTGGACAATTCATCTGCCACACCTAAGGGGACCAATAAGAAGGGATGGGCCAAACTCAAGGTGGCAGCATTGCAGTGAAACAAAATATATATTTCAAAAAAGAAACCGATGCCCACCTGGTGCCACAATGGAGAGGCATTGTGCACAGAAATGTTAGCACTGCACTGCAGGGTGTCCCCGATGGACAGAGAAGGTACCAGTGGGGCAATGGACAAAGAAACTGGGATTCAGAACGGGACATCCCCAACCCATGGGACATCCTAGAGATGAAGGGCGAGGCAGAAGTAATAGAAATTATGGGAGAAACAGAGTGCAGGAGGCAGAGAGAGCTAGTGGGAAAATAGGAGAAAAAGAGTGAAAATGATAGGGGGGAGGGAATGGATATTTGTAGGGCAAGGAGAGAGGATGAACATACAGTACAGCACAGAACTAGGCCCATTGGCCTACAATGAACTAATTAAACTAGTCATTCAATGCCTAACTAAACTAATCGCTTCTGCATTCACATCCCTGCATTCCCTGCACATTCTAGAGTCTAAGAGTCCATAAGCCAATCACTGCAAACATATCAACACACTCATATCTCCGGTACCCATCTCAAACCACAATACATGGAGCAGAAATAGGCTATTCAGCCCATTGAGTCTGCTTTGCCACTCCATCATGGCTGACTTATTATTCCTCTTAACCCCATTCCCCTGCCTTCTCCCTGTTACCGTTGATGCCCTGATTATTCAAAAACATCAAACTCCACCTTAAGAATACCCATTGACTTGGCCTGCACAGCGATGTGATAATGAATTCCACAGATTCTTTGTGTGCATGGGTTTTCTCTGGGTGCTCCAGTTTCATCCCACGATCCCAAGACAAACCGGTTAATAGGTTAATTAGTCTTTGTAAATTGTCCTGTGATTAGGCTGGGGTTATATCGGTGGGTTGCTGGGTGGTAAAGCTCCATGGGCAGGAAGGGCTTGTTCTGTGCTGTATCTCTAAACAAGTCAATTAAGTGCAGCAGAAAACTATGAAGCATGGATTATGAGGCTGATTTTCATTACACCTCTCCCCCAGCACCACCACTTAATAAAAAAAATCTATCTGTGTATGCAAGTGGATGGATGGAGGTGTCATTTTCTGCTTTTGGTGCTGGAATGCAAGGTGACACCTGCAAGTGAACCACATCATATCTTTAGGTTGTGTTGGGTTCCACTTTGATTTATCTTACCTTCATATTTTACCTTTCACTCATTATGGCTTTTTAAGCTGCTTAATGGTAAAGCTTCCCTGTCCTTGTACATTCCATAATTTTTGCTCTATTATATGCCATGCCCTCTCTTTTTCTTTTAAGTTGGTTTTGACTTCCCTTGTCATCATGGTTACATCATCCTGCCTTTAGAATACTTCTTCTTTGGGATGTATCCATCCTGACCTTCCAATTTGCTCCCAGAAATCCAACCATTACTGTTCTGCCATCATCTCTGCTAGTGTTCCCTTCCAATCCACTTGGCCAGCTCCTCTCTCATGGCTCTGTAATTCCCTTTACTCCACTGTACTACTGATACATCTGACTTTAGCTTATCCTGCTCGAATTGCTGGGTGAATTCTATCATATTATGATCACTGGCCCCCTTAAACTCCCTAATCAAATCTGGTTCATTACCCAACATTCAATCCAAAACAGCCTTTCCTACAGTGGGCTCAACCACAAGCCAATTTGAAAAGCCATCGCAATGGCATTCCAGCAACACACACAAAATGCTGGTGGAACACAGCAGGCCAGGCAGCATCTATAGGAAGAAGCACAGTCAACGTTTTGAGCCGAGACCCTTTGTTAGGACTAACTGAAAGAAAAGATAGTAAGAGATTTGAAAGTGGGAGGGGGAGATCCAAGATGATAGAAGACAGGAGGGGGAAGGATGAAGCTAAGAGCTGGAAAAGTGATTGGCAAAAGGGATTCAGAACTGGAGAAGAGAGAAAATCATGAGACAGGAGGCCTAGGGAGGAAGAAAGGGGGAAAGGCATACTACAAGTTGTCTCCCTTGGGATCCAGCACCATCTGACTTTCTAATCTAGCTGCATATTGAAATCTCCCATGACTATCATAACATTACCCTTTTGGCATATGTTTTCTATCTCCCATTGTAATTTGTAGCATACATCCTGGCCTGTATGTAATTCCCAGCAGGATCATTTTTTACCCAAGCAGTTTCTTAACTCTACCCGTAAGAGTTCTGTATTTTCCAATCTTAAGACTTCTTTCTAAGGATATGATTTCACTTTTTTTTTTAACCGATTTATCTACCGCCACCTCCCTTGGCTTACCTGTCCTTTTGATTTAATGCATATCCTTGGATATGAAGTTCTCAACTGTGATCTTCTTTCAACCACAACTCAATGATGCCCACAACATCATACCTGCTAATCTCTACTTGTGCTACAAGATCATTGACCTTATCCCATATACTGCACACATTTTGAAGAGAGGTCTTTGAACAGCAAATGACCAGAGCTATTTGGTATGCCAAGACAAGTTAAGGATACAAACAAAGGGTTCTAGAATGACAAATATTATTGGTCAGATACTTTGCTAATTCTGAAGTATGATTGGCCTTTAACATGGAGTTTCTATTGGCTATTAATTACCTGCATTATCAGTGTAATTGGTTAATGATTATGCAACTAAGGAATTTGTTCATACACAAGGTTATCATTTAGTTATTATCAGAATCAGGTTTATTATCACCAGCAGGTGTCATAAAATTTGTTAACTTAGCAGCAACAGTTCAATGCAATACATAATCTAGCAGAGAGAAAAAATAATAATAATAATAAGTAAACAAGTAAGTTAATTATGTATATTGAACAGATTACAAAAAAAGTGCAAAAACAGAAATACTGTATATTAAAAAAAGTGAGGTAGCGTCCGAAGATTTAATGTCCATTTAGGAATCGGATGGCAGAGAGAAAGAAGCCGTTCCTGAATTGCTGAATGTGTGCCTTCAGGCTTCTGTACCTCCTACCTGATGGAAACATTGAGGAAAGGGCATGCCCTGGGTGCTGCTGGTCCTTAATAATGGACGCTGCCTTTTGAGACACCACTCCCTGAAGATGTCCTGGGTACTTTGTAAGCTAATACCCAAGATGGAGTTGACTAGATTTACAATCCTCTGCAGCTTCTTTCGGTCCTGTGCAGTAGCCCCTCCATACCAAACAGTGATGCAGCCTGTCAGAATGTTCTCCACGGTACAACTATAGAAGTTTTTGAGTTTATTTGTTGACATACCAAATCTTCTCAAACTCCTAATAAAGTGTAGCCGCTGTCTTGGCCTTCTTTATAACTACTTGGATATGTTGGGACCAGGTTAGATCCTCAGAGATAGAACCATACCATAGAACATTACAGCTTAGAAGCAAGCCTTTTGGCCCTTCTTGGCTGAGTTGAACCATTTCTCTGTCTAGTCCCACTGACCTGCACCTGGACCATATCTCTCCATACACCTCTCATCCATGTACCTGACAAGTTTTTCTTAAATGTTAAAAGTGAGCCCGCATTTACCACTTCATCTGGCAGCTCATTCCACACTCCCACCACTCTCTGTGTAAAGAAGCACCCCCCCCCCCCAAGTTCCCATTAAACTTTTCCCCCTTCACCCTTAAACCATGTCCTCTGGTTTTTTTCTACCCTAGCCTCAGTGGAAAAAGCCTGCTTGCATTCACTCTATCTGTACCCATCATAATTTTATATACCTCTATCAAATCTCCTTTCAATCTTCTACGCTCCAGGGAGTAAAGTCCGAACCTATTCAACCTTTCTCTGTAACTCAGTTTCTCAAGTCCCAGCAACATCCTTGTAAACCTTCTCTGCACTTTCAACCTTATTAATATCCTTCCTATAATTTGGTGACCAAAACTGCACACAATACTCCAAATTCGGCCTCACCACTGCCTTATACAACCTCACCATAACATTCCAACTCTTATACTCAATACTTTGATTTATAAAGGCCGCTGTACCAAAAGCTCTCTTTATGACCCTATCTACCTGTGATGCCACTTTTAGGGAATTTTGTATCTGTATTCCCAGATCCCTCTGTTCTACTGCACTCCTCAGTGCCCTACCATTTACCTTGTATGTTCTATCTTGGTTTGTCCTTCCAAAGTGCAATACCTCACAATTGTCTGCATTAAACTTCATATGCCATTTGTCAGCCCATTTTTTCAGCTGGTCCAAATCCCTCTGCAAGCTTTGAAAACCTTCCTCACTGTCCACTACACCTCCAATTTTGGTATCATTAGCAAATTTGCTGATCCAATTTACAACATTATCATCCAGATCATTGATACAGATGACAAATAACAATGGACCCAGCACTGATCCCTGTGGCACACCACTAACCACAGGCCTCCACTCAGAGAAGCAATCCTCCACTATCACTCTCTGACTTCTCCCATTGAGCCAATGTTTAATCCAATTTACTACCTCACCATGCATACCTAGCGACTGAATCTTCCTAACTAACCTCCCATGTGGGACTTTGTCAAAGGCCTTCTGAAGTCCATGTAGACAACATCCACTACCTTCCCTTCATCCACTTTCCTGGTAACCTTAAAACACTCTCATAGATTTGTTAAACATGACCTACCACGCACAAAGCCATGTTGACTCTCCCTAGTAAGTCCCTGTCTATCCAAATTCTTGTAGATCCTATCTCTTAGTACTCCTTCCAATAATTTACCTACTATCAATGTCAAATTTACCGGCCTATAATTTCTTGGATTACTTTTAGAGCCTTTTTTAAACAACGGAACAACATGAGCTATCCTCCAATCCTCTGTCACCTCACCCATAGATACTGACATTTTAAATATATCTGCCAGGGCCCCTGCAATTTCAACACTAGTCTCATTCAAGGCCTGAGGGAATACCCTGTTAAGTCCTGGGGATATATCTACTCTGATTTGCCTCAAGATAGCAAGCACCTCCTCCTCCTCCATCTGTATAGGTTCCATGACCTCACTACTTGTTTGTCTTATTTCCATTGACTCCACGCCAGTTTCCTTAGAAAATACAGACACAAAAAACCCATTTAAGAGCTCCCCTATTCCTCTATTTTTTTTTTGGCTTCATACATAGCCGACCACTCTGATCTTCAAGAGGGCCAATTTTATCCCTTACTATCCTTTTGCTCTTAATACGCCTGTAGAAGCTCTTTGGATTATCCTTCACCTTGACTGCCAAAGCTATCTCATGTCTTCTTTTAACCCTCCTGATTTTTTTCTTAACTATTTTTTGCACTTTTTATACTCCTCAAGCACCTTATTTGCTCCCTGTTTCCTATACATGTCATACATCTCTCTCTTCTTCTTTATCAGAGTTCCAATATCCCTTGAGAACCAAGGTTCCTTATTCTTATTCACTTTGCTTTTAATCCTGAAAGGAACATACAAACACTGCACTCTCAAAATTTCTCCTTTGAAGACCTCCCACTTACCAATCACATTCTTGCCAGAGAACAACCTGTTCAAATCCACACTTTTTAGATCTCGACACCCAGGAAATTGAAGCTACTCACTCTCTCCACTTCTGATCCCTCTATGAGGATTGGTATCTGTTCCTTCATCTTACCCTTCCTGAAGTCCACAATCAGCTATTTCGTCTTACTGACATTGAGTGCCAGATTGTTGCTGTGGCACCACTCCACTAGTTGGCATATCTCACTCCTGTACCACTCTCGTCACCACCTGAGATTCTACCAACAATGGTTGTATCATCAGCAAATTTACAGATGGTATTTGAACTACACCTAGCCACACAGTCATGGGTATACAGACAGTAGAGCAGTGGGCTAAACACACACCCCTGAGGTGTGCCAGTGTTGATCAATGGCGAGGAGGATTTGTAATCACCAATTTGTACAGATTGTGGTCTTCCGGTTAGGAAGTCAAGGATCCAATTGCAGAGGGAGGTACAGAGGCCCAGTGCTCCAACTTCTCAATCAGGATTGTGGGAATGATGGTATTAAATGCTGACCTATAGTTGATGGACAATATCCTGACATAGGTGCTTGTGTTGTCCAGGTGGTCTAAAGCTGTGTGGAGAGCCATTGAGATTGTGTCTGCCATTGATCTATTGTGGCAATAGGCAAATTGCAATGTATCTGTAACCAACTAGTCAATTACATGTAAAAGAGACATTTTGTTGTTCAGTTTTCTAAACAGTGTGGTAACAGGGGCCATGTAGTTTTTGTGCTCAGGTAAATACACTGAGTGGCCATTTTATTAGTTATACCTGTCTGAGGCCTCCATCGGTCAGAGGTGACCAGATATTGTGTCCTAGCTGTCTAGATATGCAAGCCCAGGCAGTACAATATGGAGAGCAAGCTGTTGCCCATGTAGCAACCTTCCACTCTCCAAGCAACTGATGAACCCAAAGGAATAGCAGAGACTGATACAGTTTGGCACCAGCAGTGTTGCAGCAGTTGGCAGTCAGTATTGAACTCAATGTACACCTGTACACTTGTTTATTAATGCAAATATCAAATCAGCCAATCATTTGGCAATAAATCAATGCATAAAAGACATGGTCTAGATGTTCAGACAAAACATTAGGATTGAGAAGGATTGTGATCTAAGTGACTTTAACTGTGGAATGATTATTGGTGTCAGATGGGTTGATTTGAGTATCTCAAAAGCTGCTGATCTCCTGGTATTTTCTTGCACAACAGTTTCTGGAGGTAACAATGCCATAAACAAAAGCATCCAGTGAGTGGCAGTTCTGTTGGCAAAACACCTTGTTAATGAGAGAGATCAGTGGAGAGTGGCTAGACTGGTTCAAGTGGACAGGAAGGCAACAACAGTAAGTCAAATACCAACACCACAACAGTGAAGAGCTGAAGAGCATCTCTGAATGCAAAACATGTCAGACCTTGAAGTGGATGTGCTACAGTAGCAGCAGACCAGGAACTTGCAGAAATACACTCAGTGTCCACTTTAGTAGGTACCCCCTTACCGAATAAGGTGGGCAATGAGTGTACAGTGTGAGTTTTCAGAATCCAGTTTATGGACGATGACACCAGCTCCTGCCTCATTCCATCCCTCTGGCTATCTCCCCCTTACAAACTCAACCTGTTGCTGAAACATCGACCATCCCTTTGCTTCTACAGATGCTGCTGATGCATTGAGTTCCTCAGTTATCTCATTCTATCCCTCAGTTATCTTGGAAATTCAGTCTTTCAGGCAGTATGACAGCATGATGTAAGCTGTCATGGATGGCTTAAACCTGCACCAAGACTGACCTCTGTTCTATTTAATTTACAGTCAGTGTGGCTATATTGCTGCAGGTACCATTTGACACTTTATTAGGTACACTTGTACACCTTCTCATTGATACAAATATCTAATCAGCCAATCATGTGGCAGCAACTCATAGCATAAAAGCATGCTGACATGGTCAATTGTTATTCAGACCAACCATTAGAATTGGGAAGAAATGTGATTTGAATGACTGACTGTGGAATGATTGTTGCTGCTAGATGGGGTGGTTTGACTATTATCTCAGAAACTGATGATCTCCTGGGATTTTAATGCATATTGCTCATGAGAGCTTACAAAGAATGGTGTGAAAAACCAAAAAGAAATTCCAGTTTTGTGGGCAAAAATGCCTTGTTAATGAGAGAAATCAGTGGAGAATGGCCAGACTTATTTAAGCTGACAGGAAGGCGACAGTAACACAAATAATTACCCATCACTACAATGATTTGCAGAGGAACATCTCTGAATGTAAGACGTGTCAAACCTTGAAGTGGATGGGCTACAACAGCAGAGGACCAGGAACATACACTCAATGCCTGTTTATTAAGTACCGAATAAGCTGCCCACTGAATGTTCATGTCAAGAAAAATAGAGTAGAGCAGAAAGGGCAGGGGAACATGATTAATTGGAAAGCCCTTATAAAAGCTAGCATAGGCACAATGGGACAAATGTCTTCCTGAGCTGCATCATTCTATGCTGCTGTTATGTTTCTAGGTTTTAATATTTTCCTTCTTGTTGGCTTAAAGAAGCTATTACATCATTTCCTTGTGAGGATTTTCTTTTTGGCAAGGGATCTTTACATCTGATCACTATTTCTGAAAGACAGTTTGCCACATCTAATTCTGTCAGAGATTTGCAAAATTTATGAAACCAGAATGGTCTGTTTTTCTCTCTGTCTGTACTACATATTTAATAACCTGCTTTTTTATCCTGATTCTGGTGACTGCTTTCTGTTCTACAATATATAATTTCTGTTTAAAAGGACACAAATCCTAATGTGACATGTAGAAATATTTTGTAGGGGATAATTTTAACTTGAACTCAATTGAAATGGAAATCGGGAGTTGTATAACAGATGATGGATCACTGTCACACTACTTGCAATGATGGATGGAACATAAATATCAGCACTGAAGGTATTGTTGCTTGGCCTGTACTTGTGCTGTAATTTGTATGTGAGAGACTCTTAGATCAAACCTACCTTTATTTATCTTTTTTTTCTGGCAAGGTTTCACCAATTTCATTTTCATAGGCCTTATCACAAGGCTTGTTCAAAGTACGTTTTTAAAATTTAGATCATTGATACTAATATGCAAGATAACAAGGCAGTGAATCCTTAGTTGACTATTTATTGATTATGTATTACCCATGCAGATGAAAGGCCTTGGCCAAACAAGTCCTCCTGCAAGGTGTGCACACATGATTTCGGATTCCATCCTTGTCACTAAATGGTACGTATGCACACAGCAAGAATGCCAACTGGACAGAGATTAAACTTCTGTATGAGTCATAGCGGTATCTGCCGGCAACTTATAGTGATGAACTAAGCCCACGAAGGCAAAATTATGACCACATGAAAGTTCAAGCCAAATACAGAGTACCCCCGAACGTAGGAGGCCCAAATGATTCACCATGCTAATGGCCACATGCGCGTTCGCCATATTTTCAAGGTGAAAGGAAAGCTTAAAGCTCACTTTACTCTCTCAAGTTTGTTTTAAAATAAAAGCAACTGCTTCTTAAACACAAGCCACTTCAAAGTTGTAGTTATCAGTGAGGCTAATAATCTCAGATAATAATAAAAATATACAATAAATAATTGCCTTGATGCCAAAAAGCTCAAAACCTAACTTTTTAATATATACAGTGGCATGCAAAAGTTTGGTCACCCTGGTCAAAATTTCTGTTACTGTGAATAGTTAAGTGAGTAGAAGATAAACTGATCTCCAAAAGTCATGAAGTTAAAGATGAAACATTCTTTCCAACATTTTAAGCAAGGTTACTGTATTATTTTTGTTTTGTAGAATTTTAGAGTGAAAAAAGGAAAGGAGCACCATGCAAAAGTTTGGGCACCCCAAGAGAAAGAGAGTGGGTGGAGAGAGAGAAAGGGGTGGGTGGGGGGAGGAAAGAGAGAGAGGAGGGAAGAGAGGGGGGTGGAGAGGGGTGGAGAGAGAAAGTGGGGTGGGGAGAGAGAGAGTGGGTGAGAGAGGGGGTGCAGAGAGAGGGGGGGTTAGGGAGAGGGGGTGGAGAGAGGGGGTGAAGAGAGAGAGATGGGGTGGAGAGAGAGAGCGTGGCTGGAGAGAGAGGGGGAGAGAGAGGGGGGGAGAGAGAGAGGGGGGGGTGGAGATAGAGGGGGTGGAAAGAGAGGGGGGCTGGAAAGAGAGAGAGTGCAGGGGTGCGGAGCGAGAGAGAGAGGGGTGGAGAAACAGAGGGGGTGGAAAGAGAGAGGGAGTGAAAAGAGAGGGGGGCTGGAGAGAGAGAGAGAGTGTGGGGGTGCAGAGCGAGAGAGAGAGAGGGAGAAGGAGGGTGGAGAGAGAGAGGGGTGGCGAGAGAGGGGGGTGGAGAGAGAGGGAGAGGGGGTGAAGAGAGAGGGGTGTGGAGAGAGAAAGGAGGTGTGGAGAGAGATGGGGTGGAGAGAGAGAGGGAGAGAGGGGGAGGGGGAGAGAGGGAGAGAGAGATAGGACAAGGAGAGAGGGAGATTGCAGGGAGAGCATGGGGTTGGTGGAGAGAGAGTGTGGTTGGGGAGAGAGATGAGGGTTCAGAGATGGAGGCGTCAGAGAACCAAAAGCTGGTAGAAAAGACACATCAAACATCAACAATGAATTTGCATGCTCTAATTCCATTAAGACTTTCAGTTTCACAGAGCATCACACATTCCGGAGTTGATTCCTTGCCAGGTGAGAACACAAGTGAAGATCGTCTTTAATCTGTTTGGATGCCCAGGCAAAAGCAGACAGGATTCCTTAGGGATTGTTAAAATTGAGCTCACACGCTGGCTTTGAACTCATAAATCCTTACATCCTTTGAAATGTAGGGTAGGTCTGAGTCCTGACTGGAAAAGATAACAGCTGATCAAAGAAATGACTGGTGTGGCCTTCAGGCAGGTACTGGGTGAAGTCTCAGTGGGACAGCTAGTCTTCTGCCTACTTAATCATTGCCAACCCTCAACGTAAAGCTAAAGACCAGCAAGGAAACTCCCACGTGTGGTATGTGAGGGGCAGTTTAATATCTAAGGTAGTCTTCACTGACAGTTTTGATTTATTGCATCCTCCCAGCCACACCTGACTCAAGACAGGGGAACATTGCCAGAGTCTTTTTTTAGGAGGTGCTTTTGAACAAGTTAGGCATGGGATTAGTTTCTTATCATTTCCCACTTTCTGCCGAGTAACTGCCTGTGATCTAAGCTTGTCAGTAGCTATTCCATCTCAATTATATTCACCAAAGCCTTGATCTTGACAACAGTGAGTACATTTGGACACCTTGAAACAGTATTGTAAGCACAGGACTTTGGAAGATAACATTTGCTGTGCATTTTTCCATTTGTCGCTCCCTACTAAACAGAATCTTTCAGTAAAAGGAGACACCAGGGTCCAGGACAGATTGTAAGGTCACACATGAGCACAGAAGAAATTGTTGAGGAATGAGAGGTGTACCATTTTGAAAGTTCCTTTCAAACATTTTCCTCCAGTTGCTCCAGGCAAAACAAGACTATTTTCATCAGAGATTGCAAGAGAATTATGAGCAGACTTATCTTATAAATAGTCATGACATATTTTACTCCTGTCGTTGGTTGTAATGCATCATCTGTCTCCCAATATGACTTAAGATCTGATGATTCATGAAAACAGATGGTGGAATGTCTTTTTTTAACCCCTGTAATCCCTTACAATTTTAGTTTATGTTGCTAAAATCTGTTTCAAATGATTTTAAAAGTTATAGGATGATAGTTTTACTCTGGGTGAGACCAGTTGTAGCTTGGATCTTAGATGTTGATTGATGTATTAAGCAGTATTCTATGAAACATTTGGTGTAATCAAGACTAGGAATGATCACAGTAGCATAGTGGTTCACAGATGTACTGGTTAGTAGGTTAATTGGTCATTGTAAATTGTTCTGTGATTATGCCAGGGTTAAGCATGTGGGTAGTTGGGTGGCACAGCTCATTGGGTCTGATAGACATGTTCTGTGCTGTATCTCTAAATAAAATAAATAAATAATAAATACTTCACATTTCTTGCAAGTTTACGTAGATTTGGCATGTCATCTAAAACTTTCATGAACATCTATAGATGTACAGTATTGACTGGTTGCATCATGGCTGGTATGGAAACACCAATGACCAGAAATGGAACCTACAAAAAGTCCAGTCCATCACAGGCAAAGCCCTCTCCACCATTGAGCACATACACACTGTGACAAGAAAACAGCATCCATTGTTAGGCGGCATTCTGGAGTTATGTGTGAATGTAGCAGATCTTAATACAAACAAGAACCAGTCTTCAGTTCTTAATGTTGTTATGTACCCCGTAACTGGGTGTCTGACCAGCAGAGAAAGAAGAATCCGTTGGAGTCTGGTGGTACCAAACTAAAGGTGTTTATTAGTAAACTACACAATACAATATCAAAAATGCAAATATACATATAAAACAAGTTAGCAGTAATAAACCTAAAAGTGTAGGAATAATAATAATCAATAATAAACAAGCTCTATCGATGTCTAGGGGTAAATGAATTGTCATTGGGAAGTATAGAGTTCAGTTCATAAATGCTGAAGTGGTTATGGTTGTTGTATTGAAATCGTTGGAGAGAGAGAGAGAGCAAGCGAGAGGTAACAGCTACAGCAGCCAAACTTCCGTTGCTTTCTTAATCCGTCGTATCGTTGTGGTCATTCAGTTATGACCCCTGTGGTCTTCAGCTAGACCGTTCTTCTGTGGTGGACTCATCACTCTGGCATGAGTGGACTCACACACAAGTCCCCACCAGCCCTGCTGTAACACTGTGAGCTTTATTGACCGATCTCCTGGTTCGGTCTCCGAAGCCCCCACCTTTCTGTGAGTTCCCAACACTCAATCAGTGTCCACTGGTGTGTCTAAAGGGTGTCTCTCCAGACCTGTCTTTTATCCCCACTCACGGGGTCTCAGCTATCCATCAACTCTGAATGACCGTGTCCATCAAATCAGGCCACTCCTGCAGTCTCCTGAGGAATGTTAACAAGCAAAGTAAAGTCCTTGTAGTGGAAGGTAAATAATCCAGGAAGAGTCATAATACAGTAAATCAACAGTCTCTCTCCCCTCTCTTATCTGTAGCAGATGTTCTTGCCTGGGCTTTATCTCTCTCTCTCAATAGCAGCATAGCAACAGTAATAGTTCGTGGTTCTTGGGGGGGGGGGATGGTTAACTCTGCACCCCATTGTCCATCAGGTCTGTCCATCACTCATAACAATGTAAATTGTAAACTGCAAGCAGTAAATTGAAGTTAAACTGGCCCACCCACAGATTAAGAGATATGGTTTGCAAAATGGTGACCATGAAATGTTTGCATATGCATCAGCCAGCCATTAAGACAACAGGCAAACACAAGGAAATCTGCAGATGCTGGAAATTCAAGCAACACACACAAAATGCTGGTGGAACGCAGCAGGCCAGGCAGCATCTATAGAAAGAAGCACTGTTGACGTTTTGAGCCGAGACCCTTTGTCAGGACTAACTGAAAGAAAAGATAGTAAGAGATTTGAAAGTAGGAGGGGGAGGGGGAAATCCTAAATGATAGGAGAAGACAGGAGGGGGAGGGATGTAGCTAAGAGCTGGAAAGATGATAGGCAAAAAGGATATAGTGCTGGAGAAGGGAAAGGATCATGGGACAGGAGGCCTAGGGAGAAAGAAAGAGGGAGGGGAGCACCAGAGGGAGATGGAGAACAGGCAAAGAATGATGGGCAGAGAGAGAAAAAAAGGAGGGGGGAATAAATAAATCAGGGATGGGGTAAGAAAGGGAGGAGGGGCATAAATGGAAGTTAGAGAAATCAATGTTCATGCCATCAGGTTGGAGGCTACCCAGATGGAATAAATAAATCCGGATCATGAAGGAATTAAGGTTTATAGGCATCAGGAAGATTAGTGGAGTTGAAGACAATTACTAAATGTTCTTTAGCCTTTTGAACAGCAAAAGGCCTAGATTCCCCCAGTCCTAGATTCTCCTAGTATAGTAAACATCTTCTCCACGACCATTCTATCTAGGCATTTCAATATTCAGTACTGGCAATATTCTTGTATTTTTCTGCACTCTTTCCATTTTAATAGCATCTTTCCTACAGCAGGACAACTAAAACTGAATATAATACTCCGAGTGCTGCCTCAGCAGCTTCCACTATAGCCACACTATGACAACCCATCTCTTATAACATGTGCCCTGACTTCTGAAGGCCAGCATGCCAGAAGCTTTCCTCATAACCTTCTCTACCCATGATTCCAGTTTCAGGGAACCACATACTTGAATTCTGCTCGTCCTCTCCAGAATTCCTGATATCTACAGCATGTTTGATTTTTTTTTCTAACTTCTCTAGGTTCTGATGAACTGGAGACCTTGCCACTTTTTCTCTTCAGGCAATGGTGACCGATTTACTGAGTACTTCCATTATGCACAGCTCTTTATTTTAATTTCTATCTTTTTTTCAAATAATTGGAGATTTCCTTCTCTAAAGAAAGGTTTCTATGATGATGCCATGGTCCCATGGTCACTAAGTATTCCAGCCTGTTTCACTTAATTAAATTTCCATTCTTAGTCATCACAGTGGGATTTAAGCATGTCTCCAGGTTTTTAGAGTGAAATTCTGGATTACAAAATTGAATAATTTTTGTACTGGTGCTAACATCAGGTTTCTCCTTCCCATGACCTACAAGAACAATGCAATTACAGTACATCCAGCAATTGGATAAATTAACAGCAAATTACAATTATTGATGAACCATTTACAATCTTTAGTTGGTAATTTAATAGGTAGTTGTTAATTTTATATGATCGCATTTTAACAGTGACCATAGAACATAAGACATGGGAACAGAATTAGGCTATTCGGCTCATCAAGTCAACTCCACCATTCCAACAATGCTAATTTATTATCCCTCTTAACCTCATTCACCTGCCTTCTCCCGTTAACCTTTGAAGTCCTTACTAATTAAAAACGTAACAAATTCCACTTTAAATATACCCAAATGACTTGGCCTCCACAGCCATCTGTAGCAATGAATTCTATGGATTCCCCGCCATCCAGCTAAAGAAATTCCTCCTCACCTCTTCTAAAGTGATGTCCTTCTATTCTAAGGCTGTGTCATCTGTTTGGACTCCCCCGCTATAGATTCAGATTCAGATTCAGTTTATTGTCATTTAGAAATCACAAATGCAATGCAGTTAAAAAATGAGACAACGTTCCTCCAGAATGATATCACAAAAGCATATGACAAAACAGACTACACCAGAAAATCCACATAACGTTTGGCAATCCCCAATCCAGAGTCCGGAGAGCCTGCTGCATATTAATATCGCGCTACCATCTGTAGGAAACATGCCCTCCACATCCACTCTATCCAGGCCTTTCAATACTTGATAGTGCTGCCAGCTCTGTGGTTCATCTTTATTTTTAGTTGTTCACAATGTTAAAAACAAACTCAAGGTTTTTTTTTCATCTGAGTTGAACTTGAATAATACAGAACAAAGTACTTGAAATGATTTCCAAGTCTAAATTGGAAACTTTTTAAATGAATCAGGACTTGGTACCCTAACATCAGACAAGCAGAAAAGAAGAAATTAAGTAAGTACTTACATTTACTGTTGCAATATTTGAGTAACAATTATGCTTTAACTTATTGCATTATACCCTGGCATGAATAATGAAGTAAAAGATGAAAATAGATTTGTAATGAAAAAATTTAACACACAGTAGTTAAGATAACCAGTGTTAGCTAAAGGGTTTATGCAAATTTAAGATGGGTTATGAAACACTTTGCAAGTGGAACCTTCCAAGAAACACATCAAATGCACAGGTTTAGCATTTTAATTTACAAATATTTTATTATTAGCCTACAGCTGCATAGATATGAACTAATTAGTCAAATGACACCAAACTTATTCAAAGTAAGATTTAGTTTAAACTCTTGATCAAGAACAAGATGGAAAAGTTTTTTTTTATTAAATTGTGGAATTATTCATCAGAGGAAAAAAAACATTTAGCCCATCATGCCAGTACCAATCTGTATAAGATGATAAGAGGCGTACATAGATTAGAGAGCCAGCGTCTCTTTCTTGAGGCATAAATGCGAAATACAAGAAGATATAATTTTAAGGTGATTGGAGGGAAGTATATGATAAAAGTCTGAGGTGCATAGATTCATTTTACACAGAGAGAGGTAAGTGCATTGAATGCACTGTTGAGAGTGGTCGTAGAGGCGGATATATTAGGGACATTTAAAAGACTCTTAGATAGACATGGATGAAAGAAAAATGGAGAGCTGTGTCAGGAGGAAGGATTAGATTGATCTTGAAGAAGATTAAAAGTTCGGAACAACATGGTGGACCAAAGAGCCTGTACTTTGTGGTATAATGTTCTGTTCTATATTCAATTCCTTTGAATTCATTTACCACCACAGGCCCTTTATTTTCCTTTGTTCCCACCATAGGTTTGCCATCATGCATAAATACAATTCTTTGTATAAACCCATTTCTGTTTATTTAGAGATACAGCATGGGCTAGCCCTTCCTGCCCTTCAAGCTGCACAGTCCAGAAACTCCCAGTTTAACCTTAGCCTTGTCCTAGGACAATTTACAATGACCAATTAATGGGTACATCTTTGGACTGTGGGAGGAAGACAGAGGAATTGGAGAAAACATTAAAACTATAGTGGATTCTGAACTGTAAACCTACTCTGAATTAAATTTAAATATTCTTATTCTTTACTTGTCTCTTCTCCTCACTTGCCCTGCTGCTCCTCCTTCTCCATGGTTCACTCTCCTCTCGGGCCAGATTCTTTCCTCCCTAGCCCTTTACCTTTTCCACCTATCAATTCCCAGTTTCTTAATTCATCCCCCTCCCCCACCCACCTGCTTTCACCTATCACCTTCTAGCTTGCATTCCTTCCCCTCCCCCTACCTTCTTGTTCTGGATCCCTCCCTATTCTTTTCCAGTCTTGATGAAGGGTCTCAGCCTGTAACGTTAACTGATTATTTCTTTCCATAGATGCTGCCTGACTTGCTGAATTCCTCCAGCATCTTGTGTTTAAAGAATATCCTTTTTTTTGCTATTTATTTCAGATTCATTGGTTTTTCTTTTAGCAAATCGTAGATTGTGCTTTATCCATTCGATTGAAACAATTGCTAAACGCACGTTTAAAATACAAAGAAATCAAGTTGAATGTAAGATTAAGTCAAGCAGATTACTGTTTAGGGAGGCAAATCTTTGTGCCTACTCACAACCTCATTTTGATAACATTTCCTGGAAGTTCATTCCAGTTGGTAATTCTAGAATCCCAGATCAATGTTGTTCATTGCAAGGTCTGGGAGCCATTAATACTTTCCATTCATACCCACTGTCTCCTCCTGACAAATGGTTTCTCTTCCAATTTATTTTATTTGTAAATTTGAGAGTGAACTGAGCCTATCAAAGTCTGACTTCTTCGAAACAGACAGTGCTGGAGACACTCAGCAGCTCAGGCAGTGACAGAGAGAAAACAAGAATAAGGTTTCAGGTCCAAAATCCCTTTCCAGAACTGGAAAAGAGAGGGGAAGAAAACCAGAAGAGATTCCGCAGATTCTGGAAATCCAAAGGAATACACACAAAATACCACAGGAATTCAGCAGCTCAGTTGACTTCAACTGTTCATTCCCCTCCTTAGATGCTGCTATAGAAAGAAAAGTTAGTGTAACAGAGAAGATGGGAGAGGGCACAAATGGAACAAATGGAAATTCTTGAAAGGGGAGTCAATATGACCTAATGTAAATGTTAAAGGACAGTTAAAATCAGATTAAACTTGTTTGTCACTGCATTGTGTTGTCAATGATAAGCTTATAAACATGTTCAACAGAATCAGCATCAGAATCAGGTTTATTTTCACCGGCATGTGACGTGAAATTTGTTAACTTAGCAGCAGCAGTTCAATGTAATACATAATCTAGCAGAGGGAGAGAAAAAAATAATAATAAATAAAATAAAGTATAATAATAAATAAACAAATAAATGAATTATGTATATTGAATAGATTATTTAAAAATGTGCAATAACCGAAATACTGTATATTAAAAAAAAGTGAGATAGTCCAAAGCTTCAATGTCCATTTAGGAATCGGATGGCAGAAGGGAAGAAGCTACAGGCAAGGCGATACAAAAACAAAGATGAAAAGGCAAAGCTGAAGCCATCTCCAACAGGATCCCACCATCAAACACATCTTTCCCTCCACCCTACTTTCTGCTTTCCACAGGGATCTCTCCCTACACAACTCCCTTGTCCATTAGTCCCTCCCCACTGATCTACCTCCTGGCACTTATCCTTGCAAGATGAACAAGTGTTACACCGGCCCCTACACCTCCTCCCTCACTACCATTTAGGACCCCAAACAGTCTTTCCAGGTAAGGCGACACTTCACCTGTGAGTCTGTTGGGGGTCATATACTGTGTCCGGTGCTCCTGATGTGGCCTCATGTATATCGGTGAGACCCGATGTAGACTGGGAGACCATTTCGCTGAGCACCTATGATCTGTTCGCCAGAAGAAGTGGATCTCCCAGTGGCCACCCATTTTAATTTCACTTCCCATTCCCATGCATGCAGTATATGTCAATCCATGGCCTCCTCAACTGTCGCAATGAGGTCACACTCTGATTGGAGGAACAACACCCTATATTCCATCTGGGTAGCCTCCAAACTGATGGATTGAAATCGATTTCTCAAACTTCTGGTAATGTCCCCCTCCCCCTTCACATTTCCCATCCTCTTTTCCCTCTCTCACCTTTTCTCCTTGCCTGTCCATTGCTTCTCTCTAGTTCTCCTGTGCTCCTCCCCACTTTTCTTTCTTCCACTGCCTTCTGTCCTCTTCCCCCTTCATCAGCCCTGTCTCTTTTTCACCAATTTCCCAGCTCTTTACTTCATCCCTTCCCCTCCCAGTTTCACCTATCATCTTGTGTTTCTCTCTCCCCTCCCCCCACCTTTTAAATCTACTCCTCATCATTTTTTCTCCAGTCCTGCTGAAGGGTCTTGGCCTGAAACATCAACTGTACTTTTTTCCATAGATGCTGCCTGGCCTGCTGAGTTTCCCCAGCATTTTGTGTGTGCTGCTAAGTTGAAACAAAATGTTGGAAGGAAAATATAGTCTGTTCTGAAACAAGCAAGAGTGCGTTACTAACACTGGAGAATTTGATATCGAGTCCGATGGGCCACAAGGTTCCCAGATGAAAAATGGGGCATTCCTCTCTTGGCTGGTGTTAGCCTCTGCAGGTGTGACCCTGAGCTTCTGGCTACTTGTCACTTTAATTCTCCATCCTACTCTCACTCTGACCAACCCGTCGGGGACTCACGGCACTGTCAATAATGAGGCTCAACACAAGCTTGAGCAACAGGACCTCACCTTTCAATATTTAAGATTATTTATTGTCATACTTCAGTAAAGGCCAACAAAATGATTATTACTCTGGATCCAAGGCAACATAAAAATCACAACAAGAACACAATAAATATAAATATAAAAGCAACCATATAAAGCACAATATACAAGTGATGTATATACTGTACATAGACTGACTGTATGTACATAATGTAGAAAGGGATACAAGCTGATGTATATGTAGTGGTGCTGGGAGGTGGTTGGGTGTGTTAACAGGTGGAAATATCAATGGCTTCCTTTTTGAGTGTAGTTGTCCTGGTGTGGATGCCTCTTCCCTGATGGCAGTGGAACAAATGCCCATAAGGAGGGTGGGTGGATTGGCCTTTTCCCAACACCTTTCTGAATATATGTCCTTGATGGCAGGTAACTGATTGCAGTGATACTTTAACTACCCATTGTGGAGCCCTCCTGTGTGCCACAGTGCAGTTTCTGTACCAAGCAGTGATGCAGCATGTTAGGATGCTCCCAACTGCTCATCAATAGAAGCTCATGATTATTGACGAGCATAGTCCAGCTCCTCAGAAAGTAGAGGTGCTGGTGAGCTCTCTTCACTGTTGCCAATGTGTTCTGGGAACAAGAGAGATTGTGCAAAATGTGCACTCCCACAAGTTTGAAACTGCTCATAGTTTCCACTGCTGTGCTGCTGATGTGAAGACAGGTGTGAGTGGTTCAGATCTCCATTTGTCTGAAGGATTCAACTCTAAATTCACCAGTGTTAGATAACTTGTCCTTTGGTTCTGCTTGTGTTAGAACTTGCCATTTAACTTACTGTCAGCTTTTCATCTTTTTTCCCTTTCTCATTTTGTTTTAGTGGCTTAGCTCTCTTGGCCTCTTTTGTTGCCTTATCATGAACAACACATTACAGAGCCAATCATGCTTAAAGTGATCTTAACCATCCCTTAAAACTACATTAGGGTATCCTGTCTGCATTAACCATCTTTGCTACCTAGACTAGGTTGCTTCATTTTTTCCCAGAACTGATCAGAGGCACTAGATCTGAAAAATCAACAGTTTCTAGCCAGAGCTCACCAACAAGCAGCAAGACCTCCTTTGGCTGACAGGGACAGGGATCATCTTGTCAGATTCTTCCTGCATGATCAGAGTCTCACTCCCTAAACAGAATGGCCAGAGATGGCTGTGAATAGGATGAGGCATTAGTTATCTCTTTGTGGACTGATTTTGCAAGGAAGATATGGATAAGGATGTGAGGGTCCCAATCGGCTATGTAAGAGGACTCTCTGCATGACATGTTGTTCCTACGATTGCATTGGAATTGGTTTATCATTAACACATATATCATATCTTGCCTACTATTCATACAGATCCATTCAGTACACAGTGCATTGAGGTAAAACAGTAATATGCAGAAAAAAGTGCAAGTAACAAAGTACAAGATCATAACAAGATAGAGCATGAGATGAAGAGACCATCTTATCGTGCAAGAGGTCCATTCAAAAACCTGACAATACCAGAATAGAAGCTGTTCTTGACCCTGTTGCTACTTGCATTCAGCTTCTTTTTACATTTTTTGCCTGATGGGAAAGGGGAGAAAAAAGAATGTCATGCTGTTGAAAGATCGTCAGCTTGGTTAAAATTGCATTTTGGACTGGCTAGGACTTGTTTGTGCAGTCACCATGAGGGAATATTACTGACTGGCACAGTTCAGACTGCAGAATTAACTGCTAAAGGGTACAATGAGTTCGGAGAAGACAACTCAGAAACTTCATGGGAAAAGGCTGCAATTTGAATCAAACTAAGACACCTAGGAGCAGTGTTCTATGTAACAGCTCCATCAACACAGGTTGCATTGTGTCAAAGAAGTCACATGAGTGGCATTGATATTTCGTACAGGAAATGAAGGAAATGTTATCTTGATGACATTCTGAATGTATAAACTCAACAGCACTATGAATGTTTAGACAGAACAGCACTGTGAATGCAAATGTATTCTTTTGTATATTGTGTATGTACTTTGCAGAGCAGACACAATGGGCCAAATGGCCTAATTCTGCTCCTATGTCTTATGATCTTTTGTTATGAATAAACTTTCTCTTTTCATAGAGATAGGCTGATCAAGAATGTTTAACTTCATTTCCTGTACGCAAGTACATAAGTGTAAGGAGAACTAAGTAATTGTTACTGCCATTCCGATGCAGCCCAAAAAAACAAAAGATAAAGAACACAACAATAAGACTAAAAAAAACAAAAATGTAGATAAATACACAAGATAGTTTCTATGCATAGATTGATTGTATGTTCATAAAGTGACCCTTGGCTGTACATAGGGTGACAGATGGGAAATTATAAAATAGTGCTGGAGTTAATGGGTGGAGGTATTTATCAGTCTTACTGCTTGGGGAAAGAAGTTGTTTGGAGTCTGGTGGTCCTGGCCTAGATGTTACATCACCTTCTCCCTGATGGGTGTGGGACAAACAGTCCATGAGCAGGGAGATCCTTCATGATGTTAATGATCTGCTGAGGGTTTTCAGCATTTTCTGAACTTATTTCAGATTTCCAGCATCTATTTTCTTTGCATATTATATTGAATACTTCAGACAATGAGCACTAAGTAAATTGTTAATAACAACTATGTTATGGCAGAAACCAACATAACAATCACACAGTTCAATCCCCTGCATTGCCCTATATTTTAAATGGCTGAATTGAGTTACTAGTATGAATGGTAAATGAGGTTGGGAAAAAGAACTCCAGGATGAGGTTACAAGTGGGCCACTCTCCCACATCTGAATTCTTCATTTTCAATATATATTTCCTCAATGCATCTTGGGTACTAACGTTCCTTATCAATTGAGCATCATATTACTGCATTCATCCAGAAGAACTTGACTTTGCAATAAAGAACTTGGATGAGAGACCCAAAACAAAGACAAATATATGTGTTATGATGAAATAAACCTGAAAGTTTAAAGAAAATGGAGTGATTAGATTTTCTTTTGTCTAATGAATGGATACAAAGTTTATTTTGGTAAACTATCACCACAAATATTGAGGAGGGGAGTGAGGGCGGGACGAGTTCAGGAGATGTGGCCTGCTGGTGCCTTGCAAGGTTGATGCACTTGAGTTGGAGCCATGCTAGTTAGAGTGAACAATTCAGAGAGGAGAAGCTGAGGCAGGGGAGTTCTGATGCCTATCCAACTAACCCAGTTGAGAGGGTGGTTGAGAATGGCTTCTTTGGCAGTGACATCTAGACCCAAAGCAAATCTCTGGGCAGTACATTCTAGGCCACGGCAGGACCCAGGTCCTAATGCGAGGTATGATTCATTGTTCAGACAACTTAAATGCCAGCCCAGATAGACTCGGGGCTCCTTTCTCCATGATGTTGACGCTATAAGACTGCCTTCGGCTGCAGTGTTTCGTATCTGTGAACTTTGCGGCTAATATGATGAACTGAATACCGAGGCTTTGGGCCTACTCCAGACTGCTCCAGGGACACAGTTGGTTTGGAATGCTGTTGTTGTTGCTCTCTTCTGTTGTTCACAAGATCTGTGTTTTTTCTCTTTCTCTGTGCACATTGGGGATTGGTGTTTATTTAAATTGGGTTCTATTGGGTATCTTGCTTTGCAGCTGCCTGTAAGCAAATAAATCTCAAGGTTATATAATTTATACATCCTTTGATAATGAATGTAGTTTGATAGCTGGATATTTATTCAGTTCAGCAGCAGCAGTGTTTTGCTCTTTAGCACAGTAATCTAGAACACCAGTGCATAATAGTGCATTCAAACTTCAGTGAAAGTAACCTGCATGAAAGTATCTTAATAAACATCAGTTTGCTACTTTATTAACAGAGCCACAAAAAGAAGTACAGAAATTGGGGTCCATTCCAGATATTTTTCAAAACTGGATAAATTTTAGCTAGACATACAGAGGTACTGACTGACACAGAGATGACAGAAGAAGTCAGTCCTGACGAAGGGTCTCGATCCGAAATGTCGACAGTGCTTCTTCCTATAGATGCTGCCTGGCCTGCTCATGTTTGAGATGATTGAAGAGTTTTATTTTTTGTTTTTGTAGAGGTCCTGTATGCTGATGTCAATAACAAAATATGCAAGAAGGCATGTAACCCTCTAAGAAAACTATAATATGAACAGAGAAAAAATTCAGAGAACATTCAACCACATATTTTGACAGCACTGCATTTTAGCAGCATGGTGGATAAAGGAATGTGAAGCCTCATAATTATGTGTCTGTGTATGTATGCACAAAAAAAAAGAATTATTTTGGGATGAGCTACGGTGTGGAATAACTTAAAAAAGTCAAATGGAAGGGGAAAATGACTTAAGGTCGTAAGATCATCAGGCATAGGAGCAGAATTAGGCCATCCAGCCCATTGGGTCTGCTCCGCCATTCCGTCATGGCTGATCCCGGATCCCACACAACCCCATACATTTGTCGTCACGTCATAGCCTTTGATGCCCTGACCAATCAGGAAACTATCAATTTTTGCTTTAAATATACCCACAGCCTTGACCTCCACAGCAGCCTGTGGTAGGACATTCCACAGATTCACAACACTCTAGCTAAAAAAGAAAATTCTTCTTTATCTCTGTTCTAAGGGGTTGCCCCTCAATTTTGAGACTGTGCCCCCATCATAGGAAACATCCTGTCCGCATCCATCTTATCTAGTCCTTTCAACATTTGGGGATCCCCATGCAATCGTTTAAATCCAGTGAGTATGGGCACAAAGCTGCCAAACAGTCCTCATACGTTAACCCTTTCATTCCCAGAGTTATCCTTGTGAGCCTCCTGTAGACTCTCTCCAATGACAACATGTCCTTTCTGTGATATGGGGCCCAAAATTGTTGACAATACTCCAAGTGCAGCATGACTAGAGTCTTATAAAGCCTCAGCATGACTTGTCTGCCATATTCAAATCTTTTACTGAGAAGCTGATTCAAAAAAATTTGATATCTGTATGTGCAGATGGTGCAGGGATTACAGGAGGAAAGTAGGAAAGTTGATTGACCTAATGTGTAAAGGGGAGAATATAAACAAATTCACCGTGTTTCCTTGTGTTCTACACCAAAAAGCAATTGGAGACCATTTTTTTAAGAAAGTGAAATGCTGAGTGCCATCAATCAGAGATTTATTTGGACAATACTGATGTTTCAAAAGCATTAAATCTTCTCCAAACTGAGCAATATAGTGATAAGTAATGAAAGGAAATAGTTATCTCATGATAGGGTCCTTAACTTCTCAAATTTCAAGGAGTATAAAAATCTTGAGAGAATAACTGAATTGGCAATTTTGACTAACATCACATGTCACTTGTTAACCATGCACTGAAGAGAAATATGCAGCTTGTTGTAGCCACTTAACAGAGCTAGATTATAACATTGAAAGACAAGAGACTGTAGATGCTGGGATCTGGAGCAACACACAATCCTCTGGACGAACCAAAGGCTGGGTTTTGAATTCAATCATTGACAATTCCTTTCCCCACACAGATGCTGCTTTGCTTGTTGAGTTCCTCCAGAGAAAGGTTGTGACGTTATTCATTTTCTACATGCAGTTTGTTTATTTCCCAAAAGTCAGAACAATCACTTCAGAAAATCCAATCATTTGAAGAATATTTCAATGTCCTTATCTTCTTATTATACAGAGAACACCATTTAACACATCTCTGCCAGCTTTCTGGAATACTCCCATCTCTCACAGTTTCCCATTTGTTCCCTATAAACCAGTGACTCCCAGTGTCATACTCTTGTCTGTGTTTTGCATCTCATCTATAAACCTGGGCAATGTACAGTACCAAATTAATCAACTAAAAACTGAGAGTAGAATTCCAGTCCAGAATGTTATTTATTTAGAGGCACAGCATGGTAACAGGACCTTGTGCTACCCAATCCACCCATGTGAACAAATAACCCAACAGCGCATACATCCTTGGAAGGTAGGAAGAACCCAGAGCACTCAGAGGAAATGCATGCAGTCATGCGAAGAATGTATAAGCTCTTTACAGACAGCGACAGGAATTGAACCCAGGTCACTAGCACTGTAATAATGTTATGCTAATTGTCACGTTACCATGCCACCCATCTTTGACTCAAAGATATAAAGGGGCTTCATAATTTTACTGAGGAATCCTTCTATGAATAAATGTCATCTTCATCATTAATCAGATGACTTCAAGCAGATTCCATAACTCAAGGAGAATTAAAAATTGACCAAAAATGTATCTGCAATTCTTTTTCCATTTATTAGACACAAGCAATTCTTCAGTAGCTATAAAACCGCTTCTGCCCCCTTCCTTTCCAGTGCTGATGAAGGGTCTCAGCCTAAAACGCCAACTGTTTATTCCTTTCAATAGATAATGATGGAACCAGAACTGAACACAATAGCCATTTTGATTGAATCCCCATGACTGCAATGACAGATTGCAAAGAGGGCACATAGAAAGTGAAGGAGCAACAGGTACACATTCATACACCCAGCTTTTAAGGTAAGTATTATACTTTTATGCTTTTAAAATGTACACTTGCAAAGTTCATTATATTTTCAATTTTTATACAGAATGAATATAATTTTTGATGTACAGTAATTTGATGTTGTATTTTTACATAAGATTTTTCTTCAAAAGCACCAGCAGAAACCATGAAATTATTTCAGTCTTTGATGTACTTTTTAAAGGCAATTCAGGCTTTAGTCACATGAATTGCCTATAAAATTATATCAATAAGAAACTATAAGCAATATTTTATTTTAATAGTTAAAAATGTCCCTTGTATTAAAAAAAATTGCAAAAGCGATCTCTTCTTAAAGAAATTTGATGCCCTACATAAAATCAATAGCCATACGAGCTCTGCCACAAAAAAGTTAATTGTGTGAACAAGAATAAAACATATGAATACGACTATACAGCTGATGTCCATGCTATCTTGTAGCTACCATCCGACAGGAGGTACTGAAGCCTGAAATCCCACAGCACCAGGTTCAAAAACAGCTACATTAATGTTGCTGTTCCCAGCAGGTGTCCATGGATCCTTTGCACAAGGGAATTCATGGAATTAAAAAATTGTTGGGAACCCCTGCAAAGGATATGATTGTTGGTGCTTATTTGATGGACTGAATGGCCTGTTTCCTTGCTCTACGTTGAACATATTTACATTGACAATTTCACAGGAAAGCAGCATCTATCATCAAGGACACCCACCATCCAGGCCATGCTCTCTTCTTGCTCTTGCCATCAGGAAAGATGTACAGGAGCCTCAGGACCTATGCCACCAGGTTCTGGAACAGTTATTACCTCCCAAGAATCAGGTTCTTGAACCTGAGGGGATAACTTCATTCCTTCACTGATCTGTTCCCACAATCTATGGACTCATTTAGACCATAAGATATAGGAGCAGTATTAGCCACTCGGCCCATCGAGTCTGCTCTGACGTTTCATGATGGCTGATCCAACTTACCTCTCAGCCCCCATCTCCTGACTTCTCTGGGTATCCCCTCATGCCCTGACCAATCAAGACTCAATCAACTTTTGCTTTAAATATACATAAAGAATTTGCCTCCTCAGCTGCCTGTGGCAAAGAATTCCACAGATTCAGCACTGTCTGGCTAAAGAAATTCCTCCATCTCTGTTCTAAAAGGACACCTCTCTATTCTGATGCTGTGTCCTCTGATCTTAGACTCCCCCACTATAGGAAACATCCACCCCACATCCACTCTGTCAAACCCTTTCACCATTTGATATGTTTCAATGAGATCACCCCTCATTCTTCTGAATTCCAGTGAATGCAGGTCCAGAACCATCAAATGCTTTTCATATGAAAAGCCTTTCAATCCTGGAATCTTGTTGATGAACAGCCTTTGAAACCTCATCCTTTCAAAGATAAGGAGCATAAATCTACTCACGATACTCCGAGTGAGGTCTCATCAGTGTTTTACAAAGTCTCAACATTACATCCTTGCTTTTGTATTCTTGTCCTCATGAAGTGATCACAAACATTGCATTTGCCTTCCTCACCACAGTCTGAAATCTGCAAATTAACCATAAGGGAATCCTGCACAAGGATTTTGCTGCATAGTTTTTTTGTTTTTTTTCTCCATTTAGAAAATAGTCAACCTTTGCATTTTGTCTACCAATGTGCATGACCGTACACTTCCCAGCACTGTATTCCATCTGCCTTTCCAATTCTTCAAAACTACCTGCCCCTCCACCTATCTTCATACTGTCTGCAAACTTTGCAACAAAGCCATCAATTCCATCATCCAAATCATTGACATATATTGTAAGAAGAATAGTTTCCAACGCAGACCCATGTGGAACACCAGCAATCCAGAAAAGGCTCCCTTTATTCGCACTCTTTGTCTTCAGCCAAACAGCCATTGTTTTACCCATATTAAAATATTTTCTGTAATACCATCGACTCTTGGGCTTGTTAAGCAGCCTCATGTGTGACACCTTGTCAAAGGTCATCTGAAAATCCAAGTGCACTACATCAACCAATTCTCCTTTGTCTATCCTGCTTGTTATTTCTTTAAAGAATTCCAACAGATTTGTCTGGCAAGATCTTCCCTTGAGGAAACCACACTGATTATAGCCTATTTTATCATGTGCCTCCAAGTACCCTGAGACCTCATCCTTAACAATCAACTCCAACATCTTCCCAACCACTGAGGTCAGACTAACTGGCCTATAATTTCCTTTCTTCTGCCTCTCTCCCTTCTTGAAGAGTGGAATGGTATTTGCAATTTTTCAGTCTTCTGGAACCATTCCAGAAGAATTTAGTCTTTCTTGAAAGTTCATTACTTCACCACCTCTTTTAGAACCATGGGGTGTACACCATCTGGTCCAAGTGAATTATCTACCTCCAGACCCTTCAGTTTCCCAAGAACCTTCTCTCTAGTTATGGTAACTTCACACACTGCATGACCCCTAACACCTGGACCTTCCACCATACTGTTAGTGTTTTCTACAGTGAAGACTGCTGCAAAATAATTATTCAGTTCGTCCACCATTGTGTTGTCCCCCATTACTACCTCTCCAGCATCATTTACCAGGGTCCAATATCTACTCTTGCCTCTTTTTTATACTTTGTGTATCCGAAGAAACTTTTGGTATCCTCTTTAATATTACTAGCCAGCTTAATTTTGAATTCTATCTTTACCTTCTTAACTTTTTCTTTTCCTTCTACTGGTTTTTAAAAGCTTCCTAACCCTCTAACTTCCCACTAATTTTTGCTCGATTATACACCATCTCTTTGACCTTTATATTGACTTTGATTTCTCTTGTTAGCCATGGTTGTGTCAACTTTCCTTTAGAATACTCCTTCATATCTGAGATGTATGTATCCTGAGGCTTCCAAATTGCTTCCTGAAATTCCAGCCGTTGCAGATCTGCTGTCTTCCCTGCCAGTGTTACTTTCCAGTCAATTCTGGCCAACTCCTGTTTCACACCTCTGTAATTCCCTTTACTCCACTGTAATACTGATACAATAGGCTTAACCTTCTTCTCAAATTTCAGGATGAATTTCATCATAATTTGCCCCTAAGGGTTCTTTAACTTAAGGTCTCGAATCAATTCTGGCTCATTGCACAACTCCCAATCCAGAATCGCTGATCCCCTGGAGGGCTCAACCACGAGCTGCTCTAAAAAGCCATCTTATAGGCACTTTAGAGATTCTCCCTCTGGAATCTAGTACCAACCTGATTTTTCCAATATACTTGCATATTGAAGTCCTCCGTGACTATTGTAACATTACCCTTTTGGTATGCACTTTCTGTCCCCCATTGTAATTTGTAAACCACATCTTTACTACTGTTTGGGAGTCTGTATACAATTCCATCATGGTTTTTTCATTCTTGCAGTTCCTTAGCTCTATCCAAAATGATTCAACAGCTTCCAACCCTAAGTCACCTCTTTCTAATGATTTGATTTCATTTTTTTACCAACACGGCAATCCCACCCTCTCTGCCTTCTTGCTTGTCCTTTTGATATAATGGTCATTAAGCTTCCATCTATAATCTCCTTTCAGCCATGTTTCAGTGATGCCTACAACATCATAACAGCCAACCTGCATCTGTGCAAGAAGTTCATCTACCTTATTTTGTATACTGTAAGCCTTCAGATACAACACCTTCAGCCCTGTATTCACCCTTTTTGAGAATGACCTCCTTTTAATTACAACTCATCCTGATGACAGCAATTTTGCCCTATCAACAGCCTCTCCTCACTGCACATTACCTGAGTTTGCAAACTAGCTATATCATTTTTGGCTCCATTATCTGCCTTTCCTACGATACTTCTTGCATTGAAATGTAGGTAGCCCAGGACACTAGTTGCACCATGCTCCAGCTTTTGATTCCTAACTTTAGTGAATGTGGGCTCACTTTTGACATTTAAGAAAATCTTGGATAGGTATATGAATGAGAGGGGTTTGGAGGGATATGGCCCAGGTGCAGGTCAGTGGGACTAGGCAGAAAAATGGTTCGGCACAGCCAAGAAGGGCCAAAAGGCCTGTTTCTGTGCTGTAATGTTTTATGGTAACTTTGTTTGAGGTCTTACATCTGCCTCCACATTCTCTCCACTAGCTGTTCTGGTACTCTGGCACCCATCCCCCGCAACTGTAGTTTAAACCCCATTGTGTAGCATTAACAAACATTCCCGCTGGGATATTAGTCTCTCTCCTGTTCAGGTGCAAACCCATCCCTTTTGTACAAGTTCAACCTTCCCTGCAAGAGAGCCCAATGGTTCAAAAATCTTATGTCCTCCCTCCTACACCAACTCCTTATACAGTTTAAAATGTGGCTTTCTAGTTCTGGCCTCACTAGCATGTTGCACAGGTTGCACATGTTGTGATCCTGAGATCACAACCCTGGAGTTCGTGCCCTTTAACTTAGCACCAAACTCCCTGAACACCCTATGCAGAACCTCGTCACTCATCCTATCCATGTCATTGGAGCACGATTTCTGACTGTTCACCCTCTCACTTAAGAATGCTGAAGACTTGATCCGAGATATCTCAGACCCTGGTGCCAGGACGGCAACAAACTATCCAGGAATCTCATTCTCACCCACAGAACCTCCTGTTCATTCTGCTACCTAATGAATCCCCTATCACCACAGTGTGCCTTTTCTCCCCACTTCCCTTGAGTCGCAGAATCACATTTTCCAAGACTCTTCATCTCATTCTCAATATTCATCATTTATGTATGTATGTATTTATTATTTCCTTTTAATCTTTCTTTTTGTATTGAACATTTTGTTGTCTTTTGCACATTTGTCATTTTTCCATTTTTCTTGTATTTATGGTGAATGCCCTCAAAAATGAATCTCAGGGTTGTATACGATGACATATATGTACTTTGATAATAAATTTAGTTTGAACTTTGTATGACTCTATAACTGAGCGTGAGCACCATACAAAAGTTATACAGCTGGACATTTACAACACTTTCTATTCTGACTGATGGACGTATGTATCAAAGAGAGGAATGTTGACATTGAAGTTAGTGAGTTCAGGGAGCTGTATGTGGATAACCTGAAAATGGTTAGTATTAAGGAGGAGGAGGTATTACATGTAATGAGATGCATGAGGAATATAGCCAAGTGGAACTTTATAAAAGTCATAGAAAGAGTAGATAGTCAGTCTTTTTCTCATTACAGGGGTATCAAAATCAAGAGAACTGAAGGTGAAAGGATGGAGTTTTAAAAGAGATTGAAGCAGAAAGTTGTTTTTACACAGAATGATTGACATCAGGAACTCATTGTCAAAGGAGGTTGTGGAGTCAGAGACAATGACTGCATTTAAGAGACATTTAGAAAGATACTAAATGGGCAAGGCATAAAAAGCATATAGACCTAATGCGGACATAAGGGAAAGAAAGGTTAGCAGGGACATGGCAAGTACAAAATACCTGTTTCAGTGCAGTACAACTCAATGAGTTTCTGATTCTATCAGACAGATATCATTAGTTGTGTGCAGAAAGAAGAGATTGATAGCAATTGTCTTGCAGCATTCTATATCTGTCTGGTTCAAACAAGACACCGACTGGGACACAACCTAAGGTTTGGACTTCAAAAGCATCTTTCATCAGCACTGGATGTTTTAAAGAATTTTACAGGCAAAGTACTTGTGACAAAAAAGAACAACACAATGTAAGAAATACAGCATTATTTCCTTTATTCTACTGCAAAAACCTGCAAGAAGATGGCCCAATTAACCTGAATATGCTGTACTTTGAAAGGGTAGTGCTACACTGAAGGATGAACTTGATTGTGTATCCTATGTCATGATGCAGAATGATATCTCTTAGCTTTTTTCTGCCATGAGGAGGTCTCTCTCAGATTGAAGGAGCAACATCTCATTCTGTCTAGGTAGCCTCTAACCAGAAAGAATGAACATCAATTTCTCCAGTTTCTGATATTTTTCCCCTCCCCTTTCCCTCTTACACCTTCTCCTCTATCACCCCCCCCCCCCCAGTGCTCCTCATCCTTCCCTTTCTCCCATGGTCCACTCTCAGATTTCTTTTTACTCAAGCCTTTTACCTTTTCAAACCTCTTACTCCAGCCCTTTGCCCTTTTCAAACCTCTTACTTCAGCGGTTTTTATCTTTTCGAGCCTCTTACTCCAGCCCTTTACATTTTCAAGCCTCTTAATTCAGCCCTTTACCCTTTTCAAACCTCTTACTTCATCCTCCCTCCCTCACCCATTCCTTGTTCTGGCTTCTTCACCCTTCCTTTGCAGTGTGTCGGCTTAAAGATGACTGTGTATCATTATCCATAGATGCTACCTGACCTGCCCAGTTCTGCCAGCATTTTGTGTCTATTTCTCATAGCTTTATGTCTTCACTATAACTGTATAACCTTTGAACCATAAGTGACACCGTGTTCTATTACCACTACTTTTGCAAGGTTTGGAAAACCAGAAATCCGAGGGAAAAGTTTGCTAGTGTTGGTCGCTAGTCTGATTAGATGGGAGATGATTTGTACACTGACCTCCCAGTTCTAGTGAGGTCATGGAAATGAAGACCAGGATTTTGGGCACAGTAGATTATTGCACACACCACAGATGAATTTCTCATTGTATCACCCAAAATTAAATAACCTGTGCCACGGGCTAGCAGTAGAGTCAGCAGAATTCTCAGTTCAGTTAATTAGAATATAGCAGTAAGAGATGAAAGTATGATGAGGTTTTGTGATGGACGTTGCTGACAATGCTAAACATGTCCCTGGCTCCTAGCAATACCATTTGTGCCAATTATTTCCTTTGATTGCTCAGTGGCCTGCAGTATTTACACTATATCATCATTTTATCTTCTTGTGAACTTTTCTGATACATCAATTAGCAGGAAGACTTCATAGAAAAATCAAAGGTATTTTAACCCGTGTACAGCCAGAAATCGCTTCTGTGTAAAGCAAAATGGCATTACTCTTCTGTTTCCCAAGAGGGGAAGAATAACATTAGTCACAGAATTATAGTACGGCAATCTGCAAGGCTATTGGGCCTATCAAGTGTGTGCCACTCTCCCATATTTTACCACATTCTTCAAATGTGGGACCTAGGAACTGACCGCAGAAAAGGGAAACCAGAGGTCTATGAGCCTGTCCTTCAGAGAATCAGAGGTGAACAAGGTCAGTAATTTTAAATTCCTGGGTGTTACTATCTCAGAGGACCTGTCCTGATCCATCATATAAATTTAATTGTAAAGAAAGTACAACAATGCCTCAACTTCAGTGGGAGTCTGTGTAGATTCAGCGTGACATCAAAAACTTCGACAAACTTCTAAAGATGTGTAATGAAGAGTATATCTACTGACTGCATTATGGCTGGTGTGGGAACCGCAATGCCTTTGAATGGAAAATCCTACAAAAGGTAATGGATGCAGTCATGTACATCATGGGTACAGCCCTTCCAATCATTGAGAACATCTATATGAGATGCTGTTGTGGGAAAGCAGCATCCATCATCAAAGACCCTCACCACCAAGACCATGTTCTTTTCTCACTGCTGCCATTAGGTAGAAGGTACAAGTGCCTCAGGATTCACACCACCAGGTTCAAGAACAGTTGCTACTCTTCAGCCATCAGGCTCTTGAACAAAAGTGGATAACTACACTCATCCATTGAGATATTCCCACAACAAATCATCTCACTTTAAGGATTCTCTATCTTGTTCTCAAGCTCCCATTATTTATTGCTATTTATTTATATTTGCATTTTCACAGTTTGTTTTCTTTTATGCTCTACTTGATCTTTCATTGATCCTGTTTACAGTTACTATTCTATAGATTTACTGAGTATGCCAACAGGGAAAAGAATCTTGGCTATATGTGGTGACATAAATGTACTCTGATAACAAAATTTACTTTGAAATTTGAACTTCTGAAATTCTGTTTCCTTCAACCATAATTTTTTGATACTGCTTGGAATCAGACTGCATCACTGATATACACTCTTTTTGTTAGGTACACATAGACACCTGTTCTATAATGCAAATATCTAATTACCCAATCCGGTGGCAGCATCTCAATGCATAAGAACATGCAGACATGTTCAAGAGGTTCAATTGTTCAGACCAAACATCAGAATGGATAAAAAATGTGATCTAAGTGACTTTGACTGTGGAATGATTGTTGGCGCAAGACAGGGTGGGTTGCGTATCTCAGAAACTGGTGATCTCTTTGACAACTGTCTCAAGAGTTTACAGAGAATAATGAGAAAAACAAATAGTTACCCAGTCCAGAGAGTGGCAATTCTGTGGGCAAAAATGCCTTGTTAATGAGAGATGTCAGAAGAGAATGACCAGACTGGTTCAAGCTGACTGGAAGGTGAGAGTAACACAAATAACCTCATGTTACCACAGTGGTGCACAGAAAAGCATCTCTGAATGAACAACACATTAGACATTGAAGTGGATAGGTACAGCAGCAGAACACCACACCAGGGTCCATTCCTGTTCCTAATAAAATGGCCACTGAATGCAGGTCTACTATTAGCAATTCTAAATGTGAATGGAAAAAGTTTATCCTTTTGTTGCATTTTGCTGTTATTATTGGCATTCTCACATTTGTGCTCCTTGTTGATTGACTAAACATCTGATAGACAAATTATTGTTTATTTACTCCACCTAAATCCTTATTTTTAATACTTCTCTTGGAATTCTTTTCAACACTCTCTACTCTGCAGAGAGCTATCTCTTTCTTCCAAGCCTCTCAATGTAATTATGCTCCCAGGCACCAAGAATAAGTCTGCTGCTTATCTTTAGCACCCTCACTGAAGTCTTCATGTTTATTCTAAAGCATTTTGTTTAGAGGTCAATGCAACACTCATATTAGGGTAGAAGTCATGTTTCATATGGTACAGTAGCATAGTGGTTACATTATCAGCACCAAGTTCAAAACTGGTGAGAATAGATTTAAGTATTCTAATAAGATAGGAGATGTTGGAAATCCAGAGCAACACACATACCCACACACACACAATGCTGGAGGGACTCAGCAGATCAGGCAGCATCTAGGAAGGGGAATAAACAGTCAATGTTTTAAACCAAGGCTCTTCATCAGAATTCATCAGTAATTAAAAAATCATGCAAAAATTATCAGAGATGGTAATTATGAAATGACTACCGTAGATTCCGGACTACAGAGCGCACCTGATTTTAAGCCGCTGGCTCTAATTTTAGAAATAAAATCATTTTTTTAATTGTAAAGGCCGCACCGGATTTTAGGCCGCACCGGATTTTCGGCCGCAGGTGTCCCACGTTGTAATATGAGATATTTACACAGAAAGATATTACACGTGAGGATTTTTTTAACTTTTAATTAAATCCATATGGTAACAAAAACAAATACATATTGCAAATGCTTTTTTTCGAACCGTGCCCGTACGCGGCTACTTTTAAATATACGTTGCGTATACTTCTTTACTGAACAACATTCCAATATCTCTTAACGACTGGTAAAAAATATATATACTGCAGCCTACCAGGAAAAGTTATTGATACCTTTAACTTAAAAGCAGAGTTCGCTCAGATCCAAAGCCGCTCGCGTAATGCGCTCCCCCCCTCCTTTCCGTTTCATCGCAAACGGCATTTAAAAGCAGAGTTCGCTCGGATCCAAAGCCGCTCGCGTAATGCGCTCCCCCCCTCCTTTCCGTTTCATCGCAAACGGCATTTAAAAGCAGAGTTCGCTCGGATCCAAAGCCGCTCGCGTAATGCGCTCCCCCCCTCCTTTCCGTTTCATCGCAAACCGGCATTTTCCCACAAGACACCGCGAAACCGGGTGTGTCGTCATAGCATCCCGCGATGTAGTACAGAAAACAAATATAGTTTAAACTAAGTAGGGTAGGTAGCACAATGCTTCGAGTGTTTTCCATGTTGATGAGGGTGAGTACAAATGACTGATTTACAATAATTTAATTGTGAAAGTGCGCTTGATTTATCGTACAATTTCATTGGACCTCTGTGAACTACTCATCAATTTTATTGGTCTACTGTTACGAGGCAAAATGTTTACGAGGCGGCATGAAAAAAATCATGCATTAGCCGCTTCGGATTATTGGCCGCAAAGTTCAAAGCTGTTCAAAATGTGGGAAAAAAGTAGCGGCTTAAAATCCGGAATCTACGGTATGTTGGAATTTATATAAAAATGACTGCTTCAGAGAAGGAAAATTTAGATCCCTACCCCGTATGTCATACATATCTCTAAACTGACCAATACGGTTGACACTTAAGGGCCTTTTCACATTTTGTGAATGGGGTATGGACACAAATTACCAGCAATATTTCATATCCTATGAATGAGTAAATAATTTTTAAAATATCAGATTTTAGAACACATCAAATAGAACATTACAGCTCAGTATGGGCCATTTGGCCCACAGTAATATAACCATATAACAATTACAGCACAGAAACAGACCATCTCGGCCCTTCTAGTCCATGCCGAACGCTTACTCTCACCTACTCCCACTGACCGACATTCAGCCCATAACCCTCCATTCCTTTACTGTCCATATACCTATCCAATTTTACATTAAATGACAATACCGAACCTGCTTCTACCAGTTCTACTGGAAGCTTGTTCCACACAGCTACCACTCTCTGGGTAAAGAAATTCCCCCTCGTGTTACCCTTAAACTTTTGCCCACTCTCAACTCATGTCCTCTTGTTTGAATCTCCCCTACTCTCAATGGAAAAAGCCTATCCACATGAACTCTATCTGTCCCCCTCATAATTTTAAATACCTCTATCAAGTCCCCCCTCAACCTTCTACGCTGCAAAGAATAAAGACCTAACTTGTTCAATCTTTCACTGTAACTTAGGTGCTGAAACCCAGGTAACATTCTAGTAAATCTTCTCTGTACTCTCTCTATTTTGTTGACATCTTTCCTATAATTCGGTGACCAGAACTGTACACAATACTCCAAATTCGGCCTTACCAATGCCTTGTACAATTTTAACATTACATCCCAATTCCTATACTCAATGCTCTGATTTATAAAAGCCAGCATAACAAAATCTTTCTTCACCACCCTATCCACATTTGATTCCACCTTCAGGGAACTATGCACCATTATTCCTAGATCACTCTGTTCCACTACATTCCTCAATGCTTTACCATTTACCATGTATGTCCTATTTGGATTATTCCTACCAAAATGTAGCACCTCACACTTATCACCATTAAACTGCATCTGCCATCGTTCAGCTCACTCTTCTAACTGGCCTAAATCTCTCTGCAAGCTTTGAAAACCTACTTCATTATCCACAACGCCACCTACCTTAGTATCATCTGCATACTTACTAAACCAATTTGCCACCCCATCATCCAGATCATTAATATATATGACAAACAACATTGGACCCAATACAGATCCCTGAGGCACACCACTAGTCACTGGCCTCCAACCTGACAAATAGTTATCCACCACTACTCTCTGGCATCTCCCATCCAGCCACTGTTGAATCCATTTTACTACTTCAATATTAATACCCAACGATCGAACCTTCCTAATTAACCTTCCGTGCGGAAACTTGTCAAAGGCCTTACTGAAGTCCATATAGACAACATCCACTGCTTTACCCTCGTCAACTTTCCTCGTAACCTCTTCAAAAAATTCAATAAGATTTGTCAAACATGACCTTCCACGCACAAATCTATGCTGACTGTTCCTAATCAGACCCTGTCTATCCAGATAATTATATATACCATCTCTAAGAATACTTTCCATTAATTTGCCCACCACTGACATCAAATTGACAGGCCTATAATTGCTAGGTTTACTCTTAGAACCCTTTTTAAACAATGGAACCACATGAGCAATATGCCAATCCTCTGGCACCATCCACATTTCTAATGATATTTGAAATATTTCTGTCAGAGCCCCTGCTATTTCAACACTAATTTCCGTCAAGGTCCTAGGGAAAATCCTGTCAGGACCTGGAGATTTATCCACTTTTATATTCCTTAAAAGTGCCAGTATTTCCTCCTCTTTAATTGTCATAGTTTCCATAACTTCCCTGCTTGTTTCCCTTACCTTCACAATTCAATATCCTTCTCCTTAGTGTATACTGAAGAAAAGAAATTGTTCAAAATCTCCCCCATCTCTTTTGGCTCCACACATAGCTGTCCACTCTGATTTTCTAAGGGACCAATTTTATCCCTCACTATCCTTTTGCTAGTAATATAACTGTAGAAACCCTTCGGATTTATTTTCACCTTACTTGCCAAAGCAACCTCGTATCTTCTTTTAGGTTTTTAATTTCTTTCTTAAGATTCTTCTTACATTCTTTATATTCCTTGAGCACCTCATTTACTCTATGCTGCCTATATTATTGTAGATATTTCTCTTTTTCCTAACCAAGTTTCCAATATCCCTTGAAAACCATGGCTCACTCAAACTTTTAACCTTTCCTTTCAAACTAACAGAAACATAAAGATTCTGTACCCTCAAAATGTCACCTTTAAATGACCTCCATTTCTCCATTACATCCTTCCCATAAAATAAATTCTCCCAATCCACTCCTTCCAAATCCTTTCACATCTCCTCAAAGTTATCCTTTCTCCAATCAAAAATCTCAACCCTGGGTCCAGTCCTATCCTCCTCCATAATTATATTGAAACTAATGGCATTGTAATCACTGGACCTGAAGTGCTCCCCAACACATACCTCCGTCACCTGACCTATTTCATTCCCGAACAGAAGATCCAACACTACCCCTTCTCTAGTTGGTACATCTATGTATTGCTGCAAAAAACTATCCTGCACACATTTTACAAACTCCAAACCATCCATCCCTTTTACAGTATGGGCTTCCCAGTCTATGTGTGGAAAATTAAAATCTTCCACAATCACAACCCTGTGCTTACTACAAATATCTGCTATCTCCTTGCAAATTTGCTCCTCCAATTCTCGCTCCCCATTAGGTGGTCTATAATACACCCCTATAAGTGTTACTACACCTTTCCCATTCCTCAATTCCACCCAAATAGTCTCCCTAGACAATCCCTCTAATCTATCTTGCCAGAGCACCGCTGTAATATTTTCTCTGACAAGCAACACAACACCTCCCCCTCTTGTCCCTCCAATTCTATCACACCTGAAGCAACGAAATCCAGGGATATTTATTTGCCAATCACACCCCTCCTGCAACCACGTTTCACTAATAGCTACAACATCATATTTCCAGGTATCAATCCATGCTCTAAGCTCATCCACCTTTCTTACAATACTCCCAGCATTAAAATAAATGCATTTAAGAAATTCTCCACCTCTTCCTCTCTGTTTATCTCTAACAGTACAAAGAACTTTACTGTCTTCTTTTTCTTCCTTCTCCCATACATCTGTTCCTACACTTTGGTTCCCCTCCACCCTTGTATCTGGTTTAAATCCACTGGAGCCTCTCTAGAAAACCTACCTGCAAGAATATTTGTCCCCCTCCAGTTCAGATGTAAACCATCCCGCCGGAACAGGTCCCACCTTCCATGGAAAACTGCCCAATTATCTATAAATCTGAAGCCCTCCCTCCTGCACCATGTCTTCAGCCATGTGTTGATCTGCACTATCTTACTATTTTTAAACCCACTTGCACGTGGCACTGGCAGCAATCCTGAGATTGCTGTCCTGGAGGTCCTGTCCTTTAACTTGGCACCTAGCTCCCTAAACTCACCTTTCAGGACCTCCTCACTCTTCCTACCCATGTCATTGGTCCCTACATGAACCATGACATCCGGCTGCTCACCCTCCCTCTTGAGAATACTGAGAACGCGATCCGAGATACCGCGGGCCCTGGCACCAGGGAGGCAACAGACCATCTGGGATTCTCGATCTCTTCCACAGAACCTCCTATCTGTCCCCTTAACTATCAAATCCCCTATCACTACTGCTCTCCTCTTTTCCCTCTTCCCCTTCTGAGCTGAGGGTTCTGTCTTGGTGCCAGAGACGTAACCACTGCAACTTGTCCCTGGTAGGTCGTCCCCACCAACAGTATCCAAAACGGTATACTTATTGTTGATGGGAACGGCCACAGGGGTGCTCTGCTCATTCTGTCTATTCCCCTTCCCTCTCCTGACAGTCACCCAACTACCTGTCTCCTGACTCCTAGGGGTGACTATCTCCCTGAAACTCCTGTCTATTTCTGCCTCTGCCTACCGAATGATCCGAAGTTCATCCAGCTCCAGCTCCAGTTCCCTAACATGGTTTGTCAGGAGCTGCAGCTGGATGCACCTTTTGCAGGTGTAGTCATCAGGGACAGCTGTGCTCACCCTGACTTCCCACATACTGCAAACGGAGCACTCAACTGCCCTAACTGCTGCCTCCATTACCTACTCTTAAGCTAATTAGATTAATTAAAGGAACTTACCAGGCCTTACCTCACCTTGAGTGAAGCTCGTACTCAGCCTCTGCTTGATTTTTAAAGTCCCCTGCTGATCTCAGAGGCCGACTTTCACATGCTTGTGCAGTCGTGCCCTGTTCAGCCTCGCCGCTGCCTGTTCTCGCTGAAGCCTGATTGGGCCAAAGCTGTCCCACTCTGCCTCAGTCCACTCCGACAATGGCTGCTACGACGATGGCCGTTGTATATGGCGGTCTTTCTTTTTAAACCTTTGGCGCGCTAAGTCACGCGCCTGTACAGTCTAGCCTCTTTGCCCCAATCAGTTAAAAAAAAGGTTCTCTCCGAGCTTCTTTTACCTCTTCCCTCTCCGCCTCTTGTTGCGATTTAAATAAACTGCCAACCTTTTAATGTACTCCAAGATTATTCTAACCTATCCCTCCAAATTAGGCCTCCATTTTTCTATCAACTATGTACCTATGTAATAGTTTCTTAAATGTCCCTAATATATCTGCCTTTACCATCATCCCTGGCAGGAACTTGCACTCTTTGCGTAAAGAACTTACCTCTGAAAACTGCCCTCTACTTTCTCCAATCACCATAAAATTATGCCCCATGTATTAGCCGTTTCTGGGGAAGATTCTCTGGCTATCCACTTGATCTATGCCCGTTATCAACTTGCATACTTCTATCTATCTCCTCGCTGCCTCCTTTACTCCAAAGAGAAAAGTCCTTGCTTGGTTAAACTAGCTTTGCAGGCAGCATCCTGGTAAATCTCCTCTGCACCCTCTCTAAAGTTTCCACATCCTTCTTATAATCAGATAATCATAACTGAACACACAAATTAGTGGGAAGGTAAAGGATTGGGAAGCTTTTGGAAACCAACAGAAGGCAATTAACAAGTCAGAAAAAGAGAAAATATGTAATATGAAGGTAAGGTAGCCAATATTATAAAAAAAGGATGCAAAAAGATTTTTTCAGATATACTTTGCTGAACAGTTAACTGCTGGTTAACTGTCAGCTAACTATTACTTGGATTGCACTACCTGTATGTATAATCTATATTTTCATTTATATTTATCATTATTATTGTTATGAGCAGAGAGACAACATCTGCCGGATGTAAATTCCTTGTATGTGCATAGGTACTTGGCGATTAAAGTCTGATTCTGATTCTGATTCTGATTCTGATACAGAAGTGAAGAGAGCTGAGTGTGGATATTGGACCACCAGAAAATAATGAAGGAAAGGTAATTATGGGGGAGAAAGAAATGGCTTAATAAGTATTTTGCATCATTATTCACTATGCAAGACAGTAATGGAGTGCCAGAAATGCAGGAGTGTCAGGGGGCAGAAATGAGTGTTACTGCTGTTACTAAAGAGAAGGTGCTTGGGAAAATGAAAAGCCTGAATGTACATAAATCACCTAGAGCAGATGGACTACACCCCAACATTTTGAAAGAGGTGGCTGAAGAGATTCTGGAGGCATTTTTAAGAATCAATGGATTCTGGCATGGTCCCTGAGGACTGGAAAATTGCAAATGTCATTCCACTCTTTAAGAAGGGAGTGAGGCATAAAAAACAAAATTATAGGCTATTCAGCCTGATTTCTGCAGCTGAAAAGCAATTGGACTTTTATTAAGGACGAGGTTTCAGGGTAGTTGGAAGCACACGATGAAGTAAGCCAGTCATTATGGATTTCTAAAGGGGATATCTTGCCTAACAGATCTGTTGGAATTCATTGAGGGAATAACAGGCACAATAGACAAAAGAGAGTCAGTGGGATATTGTTTATTTGGATTATCAGAAGGCCTTTGACAAGGTGCCATACATGAGGCTGCTAAGCAAGATAAGACCTCATTTTCTTACAGGAAAGTTACTAGCACAGATAGATAATTGGCTGATTGGCAGAAGGCAAGAAGTGGGAATGAAGGGAGCCTTTTCTGATTAGCTGGTGGTGACTAATGGAGTGCCCCAGGGGCCAGTGTTGGGACCTCTTCCTTTCATGTTGTATATCAATGATGAAAGGCAATTATGGCTTGGTGGCCAAGTTTGTGGACAATACAAAGATAGATGGTAGGGTAGTAGTGTTGAATCAAGGACTTAGATGGATTGAAGGATTGGGCAAAGAAGTAGCAGTTCGAATATAATGTAGCGAAGTGCATGGTCATGCATTTGGGAAAAAGAAGAGTAAAGGCATAGACTATTTTCTAACTGAACAGAAAATTCAAAAATCAAAAGCAATGGAACTTAGGAGTCTTTGTTCTGGATCTCCTAAAGATTAACTTGCAGGTTGGTCAGTAATAAGAAAGGCAAAAACAATGTAAGCATTCATTTTGAGAGGACCAGAATACAAAAGCAAGGATGCAAAGCTATGGCTTTCATCAGACTGCACTTGGAGTACTGAGAGCAGTTTCAGGCCCCTTATCTAAGAAAAGATCTGCCGGCACTGCAGCGGGTCTGGAGGAGGTTCACAAAAATCATTACAGGAATGAAAGAGATAACATATGAGGAGCATTTAATAGCTCTGGAGTTTAGAAGAATGAGTGTGATTGCATTGAAACCTATTGAATATTGAAATATCTGAATGAAGTGGATGTAGTGAGGATGGTTCCAATAGTGGCGGAGTCTAGGGCCAGTGGGCACAGCCTCAGAACTGAAGGATGTCCATTTAGAAAAGTGGTAAGTACAAATTTTCTTTAGCCAGAGGGTGGTAAATCTATGGAATTCATTGCCACAGATGGCAGTGCAGGCCAAGTCACTGGGAATACTTAAGGTTCATAGGTTGTTGACTAACCAGGGAGAAAAAGATTATGGGGAGAAGGCAGGAGAATACGGTTCAGAATGACAGTAAATCAGCCACATTGTAGTGGTAGAGCAATGGGCCAAATAGCCTAATTCTGCTCCTATGTCTTGTGGTTTTATGGTCTTAACAGAGCTCTAATATTATTTCACAGCTTTTGAATGCAATCCCCCAACTAATTTAAGCTAACAGAAACATACACCTTCTTAACTGTCCTATGGACTTGAACAGGGATCCATTTTTGTTGAGAATGGCTGGCAGCTACATCTACATTGGTGGTGGATAACATCTTAGACTGTAAGACCATAAGATATAGGAGCAGAATTAGGCCACTTGGCCTATTGAGTCTGCTCCACCATTTCATCATGGCTGAACCAATTTTCCTCACAGGCCCAATCTCCTATCTTCTCCCCATATCCCTTCATGCCCAGAGCAATCAAGTATCGATCATCCTCTGCCTTAAATATATATATAGATTTGGCCTCCACAGCTACATTTGGTAACAAATTCCATAGATTCATCACTCTCTGGCTAAAGAAATTCCTCCTCATTTACATTCTAAAAGGATGCCCCACTGTTCTGAGGCTGTGACCTTGGGTCTTAGACATTCCCATCATAGGAAACATCCTCACCAAATCCACTCTATCAAGTCTTTTCACCATAAAATAGATTCCAATGAGGTCACTCCTCACTCTACTGAATTCCAGTGAATACAGGCCCAGAGATATCAAACACTCTTCATATGACAAGCCATTCAAACCTGGAATAATTTTCATGAACCACCTTTGAACCCTCTCCAATTTAGCACATTCTTTATAACATAAGGGACCCAGAACTGCTCACAATACTCCAGTGAGGCCTCATCAGTGCTTTAGAAAGTTTCAACATTACATCCTTGCTTTTATATTCAAATGTTGACATTGTATTTGCCTTCCTCAGTTTTTTTATATTTTCTTTCCAGTTAGAAGATAGTCAAACCTTTCATTTCTTCTACCAATGTGCTTGACCAAACACTTCACGGCACTGTCTTCCATCTGCCACTTCCTTGCCCATTCTCCTAATCTGTTTAATTCTTTTTGTAGCCTGTCTTTTTCCTCAAAACTACCTGCCCTCCATGTACAGTGTCTATAAAGAGTATTCAATCCGCCTGTTGGAAGTTTTCATATTTTATTATTTTATAACATTGAAACACAAAGGATTTAATTTGGCTTTTTGACACTGATCAACAGAAAAAGCCCCTTTTGTGTCAAACTGAAAACAAATTGCTACTAAGTGATCTAATTACAAATATAAATCACAAAACAATTGATTGCATGAGTAATCACCCTTTAGTGTGAGACACCAAATCGTCACCGGTGCAGTCAATTACTTTTAGAAGTCACATAAATAGTTTAAATGGAGATCTGTTTTTGAGACCTGTGTGCAGTCAAAGTGTTTCAATTGATTGTTGTAAAAATACACCTGTATCCGGAAGGTCCAACTGCTGATGAATCAGGATTCTGACATCAACTACTACATGAAGACTAAAGAACACTCCAAGCATCTCTGCAAAAATGTTATTGAAAAGCACAAGTAAGAAGATGGATACAAGAAACATTCCAAGTTACTGAATATCCTTTGCAATACAGTTAAGTCAATCATCAAGAAATGGGTAGAATATCGTACAGCTGTAAATCTGCGTAGAGCAGGCTGTCCTCAAAAACTCAGTGACTGTGTAAGAAGGAGACTAGTGTGGGAGGCCACCAAGAGACTTATGACAATTCTGGAGGATTTTACAAGCTTCAGTGCCTGAGATGGGAGAGACTGTACATACAACAGCTGTTGCCCAGCTGCTTCACCAGTTGCAGCTCTATGGGAGAGTGGGAAAGAGAAAGCCAATGTTGAAAATAACTTGCATGAAATATCGGCTAGAGTTTGCTAGGAGACATGTGGGAGTTTCTGAAGTCTGTTGGAAGAAGGTTTTATGGTATGAGTTTTTGGCTGTTAGACTAAACGCTATGTTCGGCATAAGCCAAGCACCACATACTATCAAAAACATACTATCCTTACCGTGAAGTGTGGTGATGGCTGCATCATGCTATGAGGATGCTTCATTGCAGCAGGCTCTGGAAGGCTTGTGAAGGTAGAGGGTAAAATAAATGAAGCTAAGTGCAGGAAAATCCTGGAGGAAAACCTGATATAGTCTGAAAGAGAAATGCAACTTTGGAGAAAAAGAATCAGTCCTTACACAAACCCTCGTGGAATGCCACTAGTCACTGGCAATCAACCAGAAAGGCTCCATTTATTCCCACTCTTAGCCTCCTGCCCATCAGCCACTGCTTTTTGCATGTAACAATCTTTCCTGTAATATCATGGGTTTGTAGCTTGTTAAGCAGCATCATGTGTGGCACCTTGTCAAAGGCCTTCTGAAAATTCAAATACAGGTTTCCCCTGCTATTCGAAGGTAGAGCATTCCTATGAAACGGTTCAAAAGCCGGAATGTCGTAAAGTGAAGAAGCCATTACCATTTACTTACATGGGAAAAATTTGTGAGCGTTCGCAGACCCAAAAAATAACCTACCAAATCATGCCAAATAACACATAAAACCTAAAATAACAGTAACATATAGTAAAAGCAGGAATGATTTGATAAATACACAGCCTATATAATGTAGGAATACTTTTCTGCAATTATTACAGCACTGTCCACCGCAGCAAAAATCTCACGCAAGCGCTCTCGGCAGCACTCGCGGCAAAAACACACAACGCAAGTGCTCCCGGCTGGCAGAAACACTTTTTCCAGTAACCTTTAAGCTATGAAGTTACCGAATAACACATAAAAATACACAGCCTATATAAAGTAGAAATAATGTACGCCCAGTGTAGTTTCACTTACCGGAATCGGGAAGACAGTGAGGACACTGATGATGGTATGTTAGGCTGAGTCGTCGGAGGTTGGGGTGGTGGGACACTGGGGTGTCATCTCATTGTCGTCTGTTTCCATCAGGGCAGGCAGGTCACCTTCTTCTCTGTCTGTCTGCCTCAATGTCAAAGGTCGAGTTTCGTCGTCTACTGTGGCTGATGTGGAAGGCTTGAAAAACGACAGTATCCTTGACTGCTTAGCCTCGCGCATCTTTCTATCATACAGTTCTTTGTAAGCACTCAAACCATCCTGCAAACCTGCCCTAAACCTACATACCCTTTCAAAATTAAAGTCATACTTTTCTGCAATCATTGCAGAATTGTCAATCGCAGTGAAAATCTCACGCAATTGCTTCACGTTCAGATCATGGACGTCTTCACTTTCGGGATGTTCACTACTGCGTTCGGCTTCAATTGTTATCCCTTCCTCTTCATCAGCTCTTCATCTGTCAGTTCTTGGTCATGGGATGCCAAAACCTCTTCTACATCATCTTCATCAACTTCCATAAACCCTTAGCCAAACACACCATATCCTTATTTCGTTCACCACGATCGAAACACTTAATTATGTCTAGTTTTATGTTAAATGTAATACCCTTACGTGCTCTTTTAGGCTTTTCCGATACCTTAGAACTCATCTTGCAAAACGGATGCACAAAATAAATCGACATATTGGGCCCTTGAAGAATGAATTGGGTGAAATTGTTATGGGAAACAGAGAAATGACAGAAGAATTTAATAAGTACTTTAGATCTGTCTTCACTAGGGAAGACACAAGCAATCTCCCAGATGTATGGATGGGCCAAGGACATAGGGTAACAGAGGAAATGAAACAGATTGCCATTAGGAAGGAAACAGTGATGAGTAGACTGATGGGACTGAAGGCTGACAAATCCCCAGGTCCAGATGGTCTGCATCCTAGGGTACTAAAGGAGGTGGCCCTGGAAATTGCGAATGCATTGGTAATCATTTTCCAATGTTCCTTAGATTCAGGATCAGTTTCTGAGGATTGGAGAATGGCTAATGTTATCCCACTTTTTAAGAAAGGAGGGAGGGAGAAAACAGATAACTATCGTCCTATCAGCCTAACATCAGTAGTGGGGAAGATGCTAGAGTCCATTATTAAAGATGAAATAGTGGCATATCTAGATAGCAGTGATAGGATTGGGCCGAGCCAGCATGGATTTATCAAGGGCAAATCATGCTTGACTAATCTATTGGAGTTTTTCGAGGATGTAACCAGAAAGTTAGACAAGGGAGATCCAGTGGATGTAGTGTACCTCGATTTTCAGAAGGCATTTGATAAGGTCCCACATAGGAGATTGGTGGGTAAAATCAGAGCTCATGGCATTGGGGGGAAGATATTGACATGGATAGAAAACTGGTTGGCAGATAGAAAGCAAAGGGTTATGGTGAATGGGTGTTTCTCGGAATGGCAGGTGGTGACTAGTGGGGTGCCACAGGGCTCGGTATTAGGACCACAGCTGTTTACGATTTACATCAACGATTTAGATGAAGGCATTGAGAATAACATCAGCAAGTTTGCTGATGATACTAAGCTGGGTGGCAGTGTGACATGTGATGAAGATGTTAGGAGAATTCAGGGTGACTTGAATAGGCTGAGTGAGTGGGCAGATACTTGGCAGATGACATTTAATGTGAATAAGTGTGAGGTTATCTACTTTGGGAGTAAGAACAGGAAGGTAGATTATTATCTGAACGGTGTAGAGTTAGGTAAGGGAGAAATACAAAGAGATCTAGGAGTCCTTGTTCATCAGTCACTGAAGGTGAATGAGCAAGTGCAGCAGGCAGTGAAGAAGGCTAATGGAATGTTGGCCTTTATTACAAAGGGAATTGAGTACAAGAGCAAGGAAATCCTTTTGCATTTGTACAGGGCCCTGGTGAGACCACACCTGGAGTATTGTGTACAGTTTTGGTCTCCAGGGTTAAGGAAGGACATCCTGGCTGTAGAGGAAGTGCAGCGTAGATTCACAAGGTTAATTCCTGGGATGTCCGGACTGTCTTACGCAGAGAGGTTAGAGAGACTGGGCTTATACACGCTGGAATTAAGGAGATTGAGTGGGGATCTGATTGCAACACATAAGATTATTAAAGGATTGGACAAGATAGAGGCAGGAAATATGTTCCAAATGCTGGGAGAGTCCAGTACCAGAGGGCATGGTTTGAGAATAAGGGGTAGGTCATTTTGGACAGAGTTAAGGAAAAACTTCTTCTCCCAGAGAGTTGTGGGGGTCTGGAATGCACTGCCTCGGAAGGCAGTGGAGGCCAATTCTCTGGATGCTTTCAAGAAGGAGCTAGATAGGTATCTTATGGATAGGGGAATCAAGGGATATGGGGACAAGGCAGGAACCGGGTATTGATAGTAGATGATCAGCCATGATCTCAGAATGGCGGTGCAGGCTCGAAGGGCCGAATGGTCTACTTCTGCACCTATTGTCTATTGTCTATTGTGACATAAAGCACAGATGCTCACAGGCAGGTGTTTAAGCAATGCCAGCTAGAATGCAGTTCCGAGGGAGGAGCTAGTCTGCTCGGCACGTGCTGCCTTTTTTCACAACAGTGAAAAAACCTTCTGTTAGCGAAAACATGGAACTAATGTAGGACTTTCGTAACAGCCAGTTGATGTAAAGTAAACATGCGAAAAATGGGGGACACCTGTACACATCAACTGATTCTCCTTTGCCTATCTTGCTTGATATTTCTTCAATAAATTCCAACAGATTTGTCAGGCAAGAATTTTCCCTTAAGAAACCATGCTGACTATGGCCTAGTTTATCATGTGTTACATACCCCATGGTATCTTGTGACTGTCTTTTGAACATGATGTAATTGAGTATCTTGTGAGCATGATGTAATGGTCTTGTGATGGTGGGGTGATGTAATTTTCCCACCGGTGTGAGGTCATGTGATGGCATGTTCTAATAGGTATATAAGGGAAAACTCCTGTTGTCACATGGTTAGCTCGTTAGTTAGTTTTGCTGCATATTCGTCTCATGATGCAGTTTAATTTTAAAGTGGAGTTTTTACTTTCTATTGTAAGGTGCAAAACCGTTGTGCTGGCAGTTTCATCAATCGCTGCCAGTTCTTGTTTGTTGCACCTTTATTTTACTTCCACGGTCTAGTGAAGACTACCAAAGTACGGGAACCCAAAGGATTGAGTAAAGTTGGTGTCGTTCAGCGGTTTTGTAAAGGATCAACCTTATTGAATCTTCATTCAGGAATAGTGGCCTACATCTGAGCTAACCCCTGCAAGATCAGGAAGGTTTGTGCAGTGTTCACCCTCCAGCAAAAAGGTCAGTTCCTTTAAGCCATTTTATTTCCTTCATCATGAATCCTTTGGAAAAGGCAGCGCTCAGCTAGGATCAGCAGTAACATCATATCTTCGAAGAAAACAGTTTTCAGGGAAGTCTCTTCTTACTGATATAAATCACTTGGACTTTCGAGTTTACCACTTTAAGACTGTGTTCGAATTTACCACTTTAAGAACTATTCCAGAGTTTGGCTGTTTGTTAAGTTGCTGTATAGCAATTAACTTCGGGTTAAGTTAGTCATTTGTTTACTTTTCACTTTTGTTGAGCAGAGTTTAATAAACGTTCATTTTTGTTTATAAAACCTGACTCAATTCTATATTCATAACAGATGTACATCCAGTATACTGAGATCGCATCCTTAATAACCTATTCCAACATGTTCCCAACCATTGAGGTCTGCCTCTTTCTGTTCTTGAAGAGTAGAGTGACCTTTCCAATTTTCCAGTCTTCCTGAACCATTCCCGAATCTACTAATTCTTGAAATATCATTACTAATGCTCCACAGTCTCTTCAGGCACATCCTTCAGAACTTTGGGGTGTACACCATCTGGTGCAGGTGACTTACTTACCTTCAGACCTTTCAGTTTCCCCAAGAACCTTCTCTCTAGGTATAGTAACTTTGCACACTTCATAACCGCTGATGCCTGGAACTTCCGTCATACTGCTAGTGTCTTCCACAGTGAAGACTGATGCAAAATACTTCTTTAGTTCTTCTCCACTTTCTTCTCCCCATTACTACCTCTCCAACATCTTTTTCCAGTGGTCCAATATCTACGCTTGCCTCTCTTTTACAATTTATGCATCTGAAGACACTTCTAATATCCTACTTAATATTATTGGAAAGCTTACTTTCATATTCCATCTTTTCTGCATGGCTTTTTAGATCCTTTCTGTTGTTATTTAAAAGCTTCCCAATCCTCTAACTTCCCATTAATTTTGTTCTATTTTATACCCTCTCTTTGGGTTTTATGTTGGCTTTTACTTCTCCTATTGGCCATGGTTGTGTCATCTTGCCATTAGAGTACTTCTTCCTCATTGTCATGTATCCTATGCCTTCCAAATTGTTTCCAGAAATTCCAGCCGTCATCCCTGCCAGTGTTCTTTTCCAGTCAGTTCTTGCCAGCTCCTCTCTCATGCCCCTGTATTTAACTGTACTCTACTGTAATACTGATAAACTGACTTTAGCATCTACTTTTCAAATTTCAGGGTGAATTCGATCATATTATGATCACTTTCTCCTAAGGGTTCTTTTACCTAAAGCTCACTGGTTGATTTTGATTTATTGCACAACACCGAATCCAGAACAGCTGATCCAGAATATCTTATTCAACAGCGACAATTGTTTTACTGTACCTCAATAACTCACTGCATTGAAGATAATGGGTAGAATTGTGTTTGATCTACATCCATCAAGCAAGCCAGCTAATCCTTCATTGGAGCTCTCTACATTTCCTGTTGCGTTGGAAGTGCAACCAACATTATCAAAAAACCCACATCCCATCTTCACAACCCTTCCCATTGGGCGTTGATGACTTTTAGCTGCTATTTCAATCTTTTGTATCCTCTGCCTGACATGAGGTGTGAGAAGAGAGAAGCTTTGTGGCAGTCACGACCATCAAGGCGCCTGCATCATATTCAACAAACAGGTGATCAGAGATACTTATGCAAAGCTTTGAAATAGAGATATAAACATTAAAACATAGACACATAAAATTATTTTAAAACTGAAGTAGAAAAAGTATAAATAAATGTAAGCATAATAAAAGAAAAACAATAAGTAAAAATAATAATAAAGACATGAATCCGTTTAATAAAGGTTCCTGACCTGGGATTATACTACTTTCAACAGCTATGCCTGACAAAAATGGTAAGAGGTTCATATGTGAAGAGTACGCAGCCCCTTTTCTTGGTGAGAGGGTCTTGCAGTGAAATGGAAAGTCAGTTGTGTGGAACTTTGAACTTATGCATTTTGATATGCAGGCATGGAACTCAGAGATTACTTGACCATGAACAGGATAGATTTAACTGGTGGCATCAGCAAGGTATAATCTGACCTGACGGAATGAATTTCAGAACCAGAATACACACCACGTCGATGCTGCAACTAGATATTACTAGTTCCTCACATTACCAGTTGTGCCACTCTTTACGAAGCCCACAATGCAATATTTGCGCAGCATTTCAGTAAGCCTGTTCCAATATCATGTGGCTGGTTGACCCAGAGTTTCTACTTGTGGTAATAGAGCTGGTGTCAGCTGTATTGTCAATAAATAAGCTGAGCGTATATAGGTCATTGCACTGCATTTAGTATTTCAGTAATACTTGAGTAATATTGTAAACATATTGTTTGATTAAGCATTCTTTGTTTAGATATTTCACTATGGGTTATATGTAAGAAGTACGTGAATGGCTTACGTCATTATGCCTCCAGGTCATATGTCCAACAATCGATGGTACAGCAATGTACAGACACACACAACCCATCCTGTAATTCCACCGCTCGAACACAGGAGGGCAGCACCTACATGCGAGGCCAGACCCCAGACGACCTCCACCACATGTAGTGCTTCCCCATCGCTCAACTGGTCTGCAGCAACAGGCAAGCCCGAGGCCTGAGGCTAGTTCTCATTGTAGCTGAAGTTACACAAGATAGATGCTTTTGATTGCACAACAGATAACTGGATGATGTATATAAATGAATTGAGCAATATTGACCCTCCTGACGAAGGGTCTCGGCCTGAAACGTCGACAGCACTTCTCCCTATAGATGCTGTCTGGCCTGCTGTGTTCCACCAGCATTTTGTGTGTTATTTTCAAAGGTTTCAAAGGTACATTTAATGTCAGTGAAATGTATACAATATACACAAGTTCATTGGTGAAAGAGACAGGCCATGGAAGAAAGAAAAAGCGGGGGGGGGGGGTTGGAGTACTATATGGAGGCAATGGGCAGGCAAGGAAATAACATGAGAGGGGGAAAAGGGGATGGGAAATGGTGAAGGGGGGGAGGATTGTCAAAGCGGTCTCCCAATTTACATCGGGTCTCACTGATATCCAGGAGGCCACACAGGGAGCACCAAACACAGTATATGACCCCACAGACTCATAGGTGAAGTGTCGCCTCATCTGGAAGGACTGTTTGGGGCCCTGAATGGGAGAGGAGGAGGAGGAGGTGTAGGGGTAGGTGTAGCATTTGTTCCACTTACAAGGATAAGTGCTGGGAGGGAGATCAGAGGGGAGTGATCCCTGAGGAAAGCAGAAAGAGCAGGGGAAGGGAACGATGTATTGGTGGTGGGACCCTTTCCCTCAAAACCACTTCATCCGCCAGAACAAGCCCATTTTAATTCCACTTCCCATTCCGGTATGTCCATCCCTGGCCTCCACCACTGTTGTGATAGGACCACACTTCACTGGAGGAGCAACACCTTATATTCCGTTTGGGTAGCCTCCAACCTCATGGCATGAATATCAATTTCTCAAACTTCCAGTAGTGCCTCCCCTCCCACACCCCCCTCCACCAGTTCCCATCTGCTTTTCCCTCCCTCATGTTATCTCCTTGCCTTCCCATTGCCTCCATCTGGTGCTCCTCGCCCCTCCTTGTCCCTTATTCTTTCTTCCATGGCCTTCTGTCTCTTTCACCAATCAACTTCCGAGCTCTTTGTTTCATCCCTCCCCCTCCAAGTTACACCTGTCACCTGGTGTTTCTCTCTCCCCTCCTCCTGCCTTTCAAATCTACTCCTGAGCTTTCTTCCTCCAGTCCTGTCGAGGGGTTTTGGCCCGAAACGTTGACTGTGCTTTTTTCCATAGAAAATGCAACAAAGTAGGACACATACAAAGAGCATGTTGGGGAGGCAAAATAAATGGACCTCACAGAGAAGAACAAAAAGATAGAGTCAAGTGCACGTTTCAAAAAGTGCACTAATTTGCATGCTACTGATGAAAAGTCTGATAATGATGAGAGTGACTCGGGACTGGCTAGCCTTGAGACTAACAATGTGAAAACTAGCAAGAGAAAAGCAATACCGCTTACATCAGAAGTGAATGGCAAATTAATTAAAATGGAATTACAAACGTAGACACTTGCTTGCTCTTTCAGTCATTCCATGAAATAAGTATACACAGCATTTCAAAGATACTCAGCTGAAGCCTACAGATATCAAACTGAGAACATATTCTGGAGAAAAGATAACTCCTGTAGGATTAACAGTGACATACAACAACCTGTGGTGATTTTAAGGAAACCATCAATCCAGTACCAAATGCAGATCAATTCCCTCTGCCCATGATAGAGCACATCATTGCAAACCTTTCTGGAGGGAAACACTTCCACACGGTGGATTTAGATGAGGCTGACCTACAGATGGAGGTGGAAGAAGAGTCCAAAGTATTTCTCACAAAAAGCACTCAAAAAAAGGCTTTATCGCTAGAATAGGCTTGTTTTTGGAGTAGCATCTGCAACTGCATTTATTTATTGATGGATTGATTGATTGACATTCAGTGCAAAATAGACTCTTCCAGCCCCTTGAGCCCAACAATTTCCCAATTTAATTTTAGCCCAATCATGGGACAATTTACAATGTCCAATGAATCTCAGGGTCATATGTGGTGACATGTAAGTACTTCAATAATAAATTTTACATTGAACTTTGAACCTAGCAACCAGTACATCTTTGTAAATCTCCTCTGAACTCTCTCTATAGTATCCACATTCTTCCTGTATTGAAGTGACCAGAACTGAACACAATAATCCAAGTGGGGTCTGACCAAGGTCTTATATAGCTGTAACATTACCTCACAGTTCTTGAACTCAATCCCATGGTTGACGAAGGCCAACACACCATACACCTTCTTAACCACACTGTCAACCTGCGCAGCAGCTTTGAGTGTCATATGGACATGGACCCAAAGATTTTGCTAATCCACCACATTGCCAAGAATCTTACCATTAATATTATACTCTGTCTTCAAATTTGACCTACTGAAATGAACCACTTCACACTTATCTGCATTGAGCTCCATCTGCCACTTCTCAGCCCAGTTCTGCATCCTATTGATGTCCCGCTGTAACCTTCTGACAACCCTCCAGACTATCCACAACAGCCCCCCCCCCCCAACATTTGTGTCATCAGTAAACTCCCCTTCTATTTCCTCATCTAGGTCATTTATAAAAATCACAAAGAGGAGGGGTCCCAGAACAGATCCCTGAGGCACACCACTGGTCACCGTCCTCCATGCAGAATACGAACCACCCACAGCCAGCCTTTGCTTTCTGTGGTCAAGCCAATTCTGGATCCACAAAGCAAGGTCTCCTTGGATCACATGCCTCATTACTCTCTGAATGAGCTTGTCATGGGGAACCTTATCATATGCTTTACTGAAATCCATATACACTACATCCACTGTTCTACCTTCATTAATGTGTTGTGTTACATCCTCAAAGAATTCAGTCAGGTTCATAAGGCACTACCTGCACTTGAAATGCCATGCTAACTATCCCTAATTGGATTATCTCTCCAAATGCTCTTAACTCCTGCCTCTTCGGATCTTCTCCAACAAGTTTCGCACCACTGAAGTAAGACTCACTGGTCTATAATTTCCTAGGTTACCTCTACTCCTTTTCTTGAACAAGGGAACAATGTGTTCAACCTTCCAATCATCTCCCATCCCTATTGATGATGCAAAGATCATTGCTAGAGGCTCAGCAATCTCCTCCCTCACCTCTCACAGTAGCCTGGGATATGTCTTGTCCGGACCCGGCAACTTATCAAACTGAAAACCTTTCAAAAGCTCCACCACATCCTCTTTCTTAATGCCTATACACTCAAGTATTTCAGTCTGCTGTAAATCATCCTCACAATTGCGAAGGTTCTTTTCACTAGTGAATACTGATGCAAAGTATTCATTAAGTACCTCCAGCTCTATACACATGTTTCTACTCTCACTCCTGATTGGTCCTATTCTCACAGGGTTCATCCCCTTGCTCTTCATGTACTTGTAGGATGCCTTGGGGCTTCCCTTAATCCTGCTCACCAAGGCCTTCTCATGGCATCTTCTAGCTCTCCTAACTTCATACTTGAGCTCTTTCCTGGCACCCCTGTAATTTTCTAGATATCTAACAGTACCTAGTTTCTTGAACCTTCCATAAGCTTTTCTTTTCTTCTTAACTAGATTTTCTACGTCCTTCATACCCCATGGTTTTTTACCCCATCATCCTTTGCCTGCCTCAATGGAAAGTTCCTATGCTGAACATTTACCACACTTAAATGTTTTCCCAAATTATCTGCTCCTATACCTCTCCATTGCCATGGTAAAGGAGATAGAGTTTTGATCACTACCTCCAAAATACTCACCCACTGAGACATCTGACACCTGACCAGGTTCATTTCCCAATACCAGATCAAGTACAGCCTCTCCTCTTACCTGTACTTGACCTCAAGGAAAGTTGAAATAACCCATCACAACAGATGTATTATTATTGCGCTGTTCCAGAATCTGCCTCCTTTTCTGCTCTTCGTTACTATTGAGAGGTCTGTAAAAAAAAAACACCCAGTAGAGCCATTGTCCCCTTCCTGTTTCTGACTTCCACCCACAATGACACAGTAGACAATGCCTCCCTGACTTCCTCCTCTTCTGGTACTATCCCAGATTAGCATTGCTACTCCCCTACCTTTTTTGCCCCCCCCTGTCTTTTTTGAAACATGTAAAGCCTGGCACACTCAACAGCCATTCCTGCTCCTGAGACATCTAAGACTTGGTAATGGCCACAACATCATAGAACCATAGAACCATAGAGCACTATAGCACGGTACAGGCCCCTCAGCCCTCCATGTTGTGCCGACCCATATAATCCTTAAAGAAAGTACTAAACCCACACTACCCAATAACCCTCCATTTTTCTTTCATCCATGTGCCTGTCCAAGAGGCTCTGAAATACCCCTAATGTTTTAACCTCCACCACCATCCCTGGCAAGTCATTCCAGGCACTCACAACCTCTGTGTAAAAAACTTACCCCTGATGTCTCCCCTAAACTTCCCTCCCTTAATTTTGTACATATGCCCTCTGGTGTTTGCTATTGGTGTTCTGGGAAACAGATACTGACTATCCACCCTATCTATGCCTCTCATAATCTTGTAGACCTCTATCAAGTCCCCTCTCATGCTATGCTATGCTCTATGCTCCAAAGAGAGAAGTCCCAGCTCTGCTAACCTTGCTTCATATGACTTGTTCTCCAAACCAGGCAAAATCCTGGTAAATCTCCTCTGCATCCACTCCATAGCTTCCACATCCTTCCTATAATGAGGTGACCAGAATTGAACACAATACTCTAAGTGCGGTCTCACCTGAGATTTGTAGAGTTGCAACATGACCTCTGTACTCTTGAACTCAATCCCCCTGTTAATGAAGCCTAGCATCCCATAGGCCTTCTTAACCACCCTATCAACCTGTGCAGTGACCTTGAGGGATGTATGGATTTGAAACCCAAGGTCCCTTTGTTCATCCACACTCTTAAGTAACTGACCATTAATCCTATACTCAGTTTTCTGGTTTGTCCTTCTAAAATCCATCACCTCACACTTGTCCGGATTGAACTCCATTCTTCAAAAAACTCAATCAGGCTCGTGAGGCACGATCTTCCTTTCACAAAGCCATGTTGACTATCCATGAGTAGACTGTACTTCTCCAAATGCTCGTAGATCCTATCCTTAAGGATCCTTTCCCTTAGTTTGCATACTAAAGACTCACCAGTCTATAATTCCCAGGTTTCTCTCCATTACCTTTTTATTAACAAGGGAACTACATTTGCCATTCTCCAGTCCTCCAGCACTTCCCCTGCAGCCAGAGAGGATTCAAGAGGATCATAGCTCCATGTTTTGATCCACACTCTAAGTTTATCCACCCTGCTTATGATACGCCTTGGATTAAATTAGGCACAACTCAAACCATCTGGCTGAGTGCTTCTTCACTCTATCATCTGCCTATCCTTCCTCATAAACTCCCTACAAGCTGTCACTACCTGTTGATACTACCCTCTTGATATATTCGCCATAATGCAAATCAAAAGACTCCCTATTATGGCAGAGGTAATCCAGAGGGAAAGCAGAAAAGACCCCAGTGTGTCAGGTCTACATGGCAACCCAATAAGGTTGGAATATGCATCAGGATTTCCAGCTTCCCCATTTTTACCTGCACTGGGATGAACTTGCTCTCGACAGGTCTGACATATGTGAAATTGAGAGTTATTTTATCGTCCAAGCTGAGAACTTAGTGTTGGAGGAGCTACATGCCAGTCAGTTCAGTGTGGTCAAAATGGTTTGAAACTATATACACACACACACACATTTTAATAATATTTGAGAAATATAGTAAATATAGTGTTTGCATTCTTTGTTTGGTAACATGATTTATTATGGATTATATGTAAGAAGTACGTGAATGGCAAAAGTCATTACGCCATCGTGTCATATGTGGGTGCCTCACTAAATCAAAGCTAAGTAAAGGAGTTTGGCTCCTGTGTTTTTCTTTCAATTAGTTTCTGGAGGTACAAAACATAACAGTAGTGGTGGAAAAATTACATATATTACATTAGTGCATAATCACCTTGAATTCATAAGGGGGTACCAGATGGCTCATCTTCTATGAAATAGTATCTCATAAACTCATTTGAAAGCACACACATGGTAGTCCAGTGAGGGAGGCATCACGATAGGGTACAGAAATTACAAGGCATCTGACCACAAGTCTCTGCAAAGGATTGTCAGGATTGCTGAGAAGATCATCGGGGTCTCTCTTCCAACTATTAGAGGTATATAGCAGGAATGCTGTGCACGCAGGCCCCTTACGATTGTTAGTGATCCCTCCCACCTGTCCAACCAGAAGTACAGAAGCATTGGGACAAGAACTGTTAGGATGAACAACAGCTTCTTCCCCAGCCATAAGACTACTGAATTCCCTGCCACCCTGCAGGTCTCATCACATAAGAAACACCAGTAGTGTTATACTGTTTACTTTTTAACTTATGTTGTATATGCATCTGGATGAGAAAATCTGCAGGTGCTGAAATCGAATACACACAAAATGCTGGAGGAACTCAGCAGGCCAGGCAGCATCTATAGAAAAGAGAGTCCTGATGAAGGGTCTCAGCCCGAAACATCTACTGTTTACACTTTTCCATAGATGCTGCCTAGCCTGCTAAGTAACTCCAGCATTTTGCATGTGTTGCTTGTATATGCATCTTATAAGAATCTCCTATCAGCTGGGAACAAAGGAATGCAATGTTTTGTGCTTCATGGAGACCTGGTTGATGGAGATACTGGATCATGCTATCAAGCCATTTTGGTTCTCCCTGTTCTGGGCAGACAGGTGTAAAAACTTCTCTGGGAAGAGTAAAGGAGGTGGGGTATGCTTCATGGTCAATAACTTTGGTGCGACTCCCGGAATGTGCATGCCCTCAAATCTGTTTGTTCTCTGGATCTGGAGTACCTGGTGCTGCTGTGTAGACTTTTCTGGCTGACTAGAGAGTTCATGGCTGTTATTATCACAGCTGTGTGTATTCCACTGCAGGCTGACACTGACCTGGCTCTGAAGGAACTGTCCGAGACCATCAGCACCCCGGAGACTGCCTTCATCGCCACTGGAGACTTTAATCGAGCGTTGCTGTCTAAAGTCTCTCCGAAGTTTTGTCAACACTTCCAGGTGAGCATACAGGGAGATGGGATACTCGAACATCGCTACTCTCCCTTCCGGAACACTTACAAAGCGCTCCTCAATCCGAGGCAGCCATTGTTAAAACCGTCCACTGTTGGTCTGACTAATCGGCCTCCAAGCTATAGGACTGCTTTGATGCTGTCAGCTGGAATGTCTTTCACGATGAGGATGTCTCCGAGTTCATGAAAGGGTTTACAACCTTCATCCAGAAGTGCATCAAGGACGTTGTCCCCCGTGTCTATCCAAACCAGAAACCCTAGATCAACAGTTCCGTGTGAGCAGCACTAACTGCGCGAGACAGGACTTCCACCGCCAGTAACCACCAGGAACTCCAGAAATGCAGCTACGATCTACGCTAAGTCATCAAGGCAGCGAAACAACAATACAGGGTCAAGATCCAGACACTACTCTCCACCAACAACACATACAGCTTATGGTAAGGTCTGCACACCATCGCAGACTTCAAAGCTAAACATCACTGCCTCTCTCCCAGATGAGCCAGATTTTTTTTGCCCTCGGTTCCACATCACCAACACAGAGCCCCCAAGAAAAGCTGCCAATGCGACCTGCACCTTGGTCATCTCTGAGGCTGAAGTATGCAGGTGTTTCCAATGACTGGACAGTCGCAAGGCTGCGGGACTGGATGGCATCCCAGGGCAAGTATTGAGGATGTGTGCAGCACAACTGGCAGTTGTGTTTACGGACATTTTTAATCTCTCCCTCTCCCACTGTAGAGTGCCCTCCTGCTTCAAAACATCCACCATTGTTCCTGTACTCAAAAAGACCAACGTAACATGCCAGAACGGCTGGCGTCCTGTCGCACTCACCTCAATAATAAGCAAATGTTTTAAGAGACTGGCCAAGAATTACATCTTCAGCATGCTACCACCCACACTGGACCCCTACAATTTGCCTACCAACACGACCGATCGGCAGATGACGCAATAGCCACAGTTCTACACACTGTCCTTACACATCTGGAGAAGAACGCTTATGTGAGAAGGCTGTTCTTGGACTACAGCTCAGCATTCAACACCATAATTCCAGAGGGTTTAAACTAATTTGCAAGTGGGATGGGACCCAGAGTGATAGAGCAGTGAAAGAAGTGCATGGAGTAAAGCCACATCTAACAAATAGAGAGGCTTTGAGGAAAGAGAAGCAGAATAAAGGGTGTAAACGTAGTAAGGTAGAGGGGCTAAAGTGTGTGTACTTCAATGCAAGAAGCATCAGGAACAAAGGTGATGAACTGAGAGCTTGGATACATACATGGAATTATGATGTAGTGGCCATTACAGAGACTTAGCTGGCACCAGGACAGGAATGGATTCTCAATATTCCGAGATTTCAGTGCTTTAAAAGGGATAGAGAGGGGGGGAAAGGGGAGGAGGAGTGGCATTAGGGGTCAAAGATACTGTTACAGCTACATAAAGGGTGGATAATGTAGCAGGATCCTCTTTTGAGTCAGTATGGGTGGAAGTCAGGAACAGGAAGGGAGCAGTTACTCTACTGGGGGTATTCTATAGGCCCCCTGGTAGCAGCAGAGATACCGAAGAGCAGATTGGGAGGCAGATTTTGGAAAAGTGCCAAAATAACAGGGTTGTTATCATGGGTGACTTTAACTTTCCTCATATTGATTGGCACCTCATTAGTTCCAAGGGTTTAGATGGGGCAGAGTTGGTTAAGTGTGTCCAGGATGGATTTCTGTCACAGTATGTTGACAGGCTGACTATGGGGAATGCCATACTAGATCTAGTATTAGGTAATAAACTGGGTCAGGTCACAGATCTCTCAGTGGGTGAGCATCTGGGGGACAGTGATCACCACTCCCTGGCCTTTAGCATTATCATGGAAAAGGATAGAATCAGAGAGGATAGGAAAATTTTTAATTAGGGAATTGCAAATTATGAGGCTATAAGGCTAGAACTTGCGGGTGTGAATTGGGATGATGTTTTTGCAGGGAAATATACTATGGACATGTGGTCGACATTTAAGGATCTCTTGCAGGATGTTAGGGATAAATTTGTCCCAGTGAGGAAGATAAAGAATGGCAGAATGAAGGAACCATGGGTGAAAGTGAGGTGGAGAATCTAGTCAGGTGGAAGAAGGCAGCATACAAGAGGTTTAGGAAGCAAGGATCAGATGGGTGTACTGCGTATGTTAATCAAAATGGCTTCTTTGTTTGTTAAAAGTAAAAATGCTTCTTTGTTATACTAACTGGTGAGAGAGTGCTTTTCTTGCAGAGCACTCTTGAAGCTTCTCGAAGCTTGTTTGGGTTATAGTTACTCATAACATGGGATTGTATTCATTTGTTAACCAATTGGGTTAGATGTTATTTTCTCTTGTCAGTCTGTGAGCCGTGATCAATTTTGGGACTTTTGGGAGTCGAAAAGAAGACCACGAAGACGGTGGACGGGTGTGGAACTGCTGGTCGATCACCAAGGGTGGTCCCAGGTGTGTGGGTCGTGGAGGTCAGAGAAGATCGAAGAGTGGTCGGAGGATTCAATGGTTGAGCTCCAACGATGTGTACTAATTGACTGAACTCTGATAAGTTTTGGCGCCTTTTCTTTATTTTCTTTCCCTTCATATATATTGTATTGTTATTAATCACTTAGTTTATTAATCACTTAGTAAGATCTATAAAGTGTATTCTGTAAACGTACCTGGTGTGAGCTTGATATTGTGTGTGCAAGTTTGTATTAGCATGTATTTCACAGCATCCATGTATAAGGCTGGCGTGGTTTGGTGGGTGGACGAATTTTCCCCTAGACATACACCAGTCAGTCGTGTAAGCGTTACATGGGTCTATTGAGGAATATAGGGTAGCAAGAAAGGAGCTTAAGAAGGGGCGGAGAAGAGCAAGAAGGGGGCATGAGAAGGCCTTGGCGAGAAGGGTAAGGAAAAACCCCAAGGCATTCTTCAATTATGTGAAGAACAAAAGGATGACAGGAGTGAAGGTAGGACTGATTGGAGATAAAAGTGGGAATATGTGCCTGGAGGCTATGGAAGTGAGCAAGGCCTCAATGAATACTTCTCTTTGGTATTCACCAGTGAGAGCGAACTTGATGACGGTGAGGACAATATGACTGAGGTTGATGTTCTGGAGCATGTTGATATTAAGGGAGAGGAGGTGTTGGAGTTGTTAAAATACATTAGGACGGATAAGTTCCCGGGGCCTGACAGAATATTCCCCAGGCTGCTCCATGAGGCGAGGGAAGAGATTGCTAAGCCTCTGGCTAGGATCTTTATGTCCTCGTTGTCCACAGGAATGGTACCGGAGGATTGGAGGGAGGCGAACGTTGTCCCCTTGTTCAAAAAAGCTAGTAGGGATAGTCCGGGTAAATATAGACAAGTGAACCTTACATCTGCGGTGGGAAAGCTGTTGGAAAAGATCCTTAGAGATGGGATCTATGGGCATTTAGAGAATCATGGTCTGATCAGGGACAGTCAGCTTGGCTTTCTGAAGGGCAGATCATGTCTAACAAGCCTGATAGAGTTCTTTGAGGAGGTGACCAGGCATATAGATGAGGGTAGTGCAGTGGATGTGATCTACATGGATTTTAGTAAGGCATTTGACAAGGTTCCACACAGTAGGCTTATTCAGAAAGTCAGAAGGCATGGGATCCAGGGAGGTTTGGCCAGGTGGATTCAGAATTGGCTAGCCTGCAGAAGGCAGAGGGTTGTGGTGGAGGGAGTACATTCAGATTGGAGGGTTCTGACTAGTGGTGTCCCACAAGGATCTGTTCTGGGACCTCTACTTTTCATGATTTTTATTCACAACCTGGATGTGGGGGTAGAAGGGTGGGTTGACAAGTTTGCAGACGGCACAAAGGTTGGTGGTGTTGTAGATAATGCAGAGGATTGTCAAAGATTGCAGAAAGACACTGATAGGATGCAGAAGTGGGCTGAGAAGTGGCAGATGGAGTTCAACCCAGAGAAGTCTGAGGAGGTACACTTTGGAAGGACAAACTCCAAGGCAGAGTACAAAGTAAATGGCAGGATACTTGGTAGTGTGGAGGAGCAGAGGGATCTGGGGGTACATGTCCACAGATCCCTGAAAGTTGCCTCACAGGTAGATAGGGTAGTTAAGAAAGCTTACGGGGTGTTAGCTTTCATAAGTCGAGGGATAGAGTTTAAGAGACACGATGTAATGATGCAGCTCTATAAAACTCTAGTTAGGCCACACTTGAAGTACTGTGTCCAGTTTTGGTCGCCTCACTATAGGAAGGATGTGGAAGCATTGGAAAGGGTACAGAGGAGATTTACCAGGATGCTGCCTGGTTTAGAGAGTATGGATTATGATCAGAGATTAAGGGAGCTAGGGCTTTACTCTTTGGATAGGAGGAGGATGAGAGGAGACATGATAGAGGTGTACAAGATATTAAGAGGAATAGATAGAGTGGATAGCCAGCGCCTCTTCCCCAGGGCACCACTGCTCAGTACAAGAGGACATGGCTTTAAGGTAAGGGGAGGGAAGTTCAAGGGGGATATTAGAGGAAGGTTTTTCACTCAGAGAGTGGTTGGTGCATGGAATGCACTGCCTGAGTCAGTGGTGGAGGCAGATACACTAGTGAAGTTTAAGAGACTGCTAGACAGGTATATGGAGGAATTTAAGGTGGGGGGGGGGTTATATGTGAGGCAGGGTTTGAGTGTCGGCACAACATTGTGGGCCGAAGGGCCTGTAATGTGCTGTACTATTCTATGTTCTATAATTCTATCCAGGCTCGACAAGAAGCTCAGAGACCTTGGCCTTGACCCTGCCTTGTGTAGCTGGATCCTGGACTTCCTGTCAGATTGCCGGCAGGTGGTAAGAGTGTGTTCCCTCGCCTCTGACCTTCTGACCCTTAACACAGGAATCCCACAGGGCTGTGTCCTAAGCCCCCTCCTTTACTCTCTGTATACCCATGACTGTGTCGCCACCCACAGCTTGAATCTGCTTATTAAATTTGCCGACGACACTACATCGATTGGCCTTATCTCAAATAATAACAAGGCAGCCTACAGAGAAGTCATCACCCTGACACAGTGGTGTCAAGAAAACAACCTCTCCCTCAATGTCACAAAAACAAAGGAGCTGGTTATGGATTACAGGAGGAATGGAGACAGACTCACCCCTATTGACATCAATGGATCTGGGGTTCATAGGGTGAACATATTTAAGTTCCTCAGCATACCCACCACTGAGGATCTCACGTGGTCTGTACATATCGGCTCTGTGGTGAAAAAAAGCACAACAACGCCTATTTCACCTCAGATGGATGAAGAAGTTTGACATGAGTCCCCAAATCCTAAGGACTTTCTACAGGGGCACAAATGAGAGCATCCTGACTGGCTGCATCACTGCCTGGTATGGGAACTGTACTTCCCTCAATCGCAGGACTCGGCAGAGAGTGGTGTGGACAGCCCAGAGCATCTGTAGATGTGAACTTCCCACTATACAGGACATTTACAGAGACAGGTGCATAAGGATCACTGGAGACCTGAGTCACCCCAACCACACACAGTTCCAGCTGCTACCATCTGGGAAAAGGTACCACAACATAAAAACCAGGAGCAACAAGCTCCCGGACAGTTTCTTCTACCAGGTCATCAGACTGATTAACTCATGCTGATCCAACTGTAATTATATGCTATATTAACTGTCCTGTTGTACATACTATTTAGTACAAATTTATAAATTGCATATTGTACATTTAGACGGAGAAATACTGTAAATATTTTAACTCCTCCTATATGTGATATAAGAAATAAAGGCAAATCAACTCAATTCAAATTGTTAATTTATTTGTGGTAATATTACTTTCTGTGTTACATGTATGAGTTATATACACCCTTGTCAGGAGGAACGTTGTCTAGTTTGGCAGTATACATATGTATGGTTGAATGACAATAAAGTTAAACTTGAACCTGAGTTATTGATATTAGCTGAGTGCGTAGCTAGAACTCTTCTTACATATATCAGAATGCAACAAGGCATCAAGACCAAGAGGACTTGAGTCTCCTGCTGAAGGTCACCATCACCAGCAGGCAAGGGAAACAAAGAGGCTGACAAATATTCAAAGAGCAATTCAGACACCTTGCAAACAAAAATTGAATCCCCTCCAAAAATATGCAGCTATTATAAAGAGAGTACTCACACTCTGCTGTGCATTTTCCCAATCTCAGTGACACTTCATCCCAGGCAGGCAGTCAGATTGATATTTTATTGGCTGTTCTGCAAGTTTGAAGAGATCCCTTGTGAGCTAAAAGCTGAATGAAGTTGTAAGCCAGCCAGGACCTTCTGTCTAGGAGCATCAGTAAGTTACTTTGAAACACCATCCATCCAGTCCAATTACAAAGAACAACCTCCCTAAGGGGCTTATTAAAAAGTCTTCCGAACATTTATCAACAGCAGCACATTTGTACTTCGTGTGAGTTTTTGTTCTGTTGAATTTGATTGGTGAATGCTTTTGCACAAGAAAAAGATCAAAAACTCAAAGTGTGTTAAAAGAAATCAAATAAACATGGCTATTGTGAAAAATGTCTTAGCTCTCCTGATAATCTGTGTATTTAAATATGTGTCCATGGATTTACCATAGTGCTTATTGCGGATGTTTCATTTGACAAATACAGTGGCTTTTCAGCAACATGGACAGCAGGAGCATTCCTCTGAGATTGGTCAAAATGGGAGCTCGTTTTTAAATCAACTGCTACTCTCCACCTCATCCTCACAGTTAATGAAGCTGTTGTTGATGACATTTTGTTACACCTCTAGTTATTCATCTTGGCAAAGAACAATTACACCAAGCACAATCTCATCCAGAGTACTCACGGAATCAGGCCCTTCGGCCCTGCTAGTCCATGCTGACCAAGGTGCTTCATCCAAGTTAGTCACAATTACCAGCATCTGATCCATAACCTTCTAAAAGGATTAGACATAGTAGCATAGACGTTAGCTTAATGTTTTACAGCATCAGTGTTCACCAATCGGGATTTGAATCCTGCAACTGTCTGTAAGGATGTATACATTTTCCCCACAACCGCGTGGGTTTACACTGGATGGTCTGCTTTCCTCTCATATCCAAAGTACGTACAGATATGGTGAGTGAGTTGTGGGCGTGCTATGCTGGCAACACTTGCAGGCAGTCATCAGCATTATCATCAGACTGTCTTGGTCATTGATAATTTACTGTATGTTTTGATATTTGCACATACTGTACACGTGACAAATAAAACTAATCTTTGAACCTTGCCCATCCAAGTACTTTTAAAAGTTGATCTTGCACCTGACTCAACTACTTCCTCTGGCAGCTCATTCCATATAGATATTCATCACCCTTTGTGAAAATAATGACCCCTGAATTTCCTATTAAACCCATTCTTTGTCACTTTAAAGCTATGCCCTCTAGCTCTTCATAAACACAAGCAATTCTGCAGATGCAGGAAATCCAGAGTAACACTTACAAAATGCTGGAGGAACTCAGCAGCTCAGGCAATAGCTATGGAGGGAAATGAACAGTCAGCACTCTGGGCCAAGATTGCTCATCATGTCATCATGACTGGAATGGAAGCCAGAAGAAGGTGTGTTGAGGGGGGGAGGGCAGGAAAGCAGAACAAGCCAGCAGGGGACTGGTTAAACCAGGTGAGGGTGGAGGGCTGAGAGGTAGTAGCTGGAGGAAGACAGGGTGGCTTTATAGAAGAAATCTTTATTGGAGGGAAGAAAGGAAAGGAGGGGAACCAGAAGGAGCTGATGGGCAGATGAGAGGAAGAGAACAGGTAGGAGCAGAGCCAGAACGGGGTGTGGAAAAAGAGAGAAGGAGGAGGGTTAAGAAATTGTTGGAAATTAGTTCATGTCAGCAATTGGATGATACCCAAAACCCCACCCTTGGAAAAGAAACGATTGCATCCACCCTATTTATGCTCTTCCTTTTCCATCTAACCATGTTGCAATTAACATTAGCTCAGAAGTCCTCTGACACGTATTAGGACAAGTTCTGAGATCTTGCGATCTTAATGATGTAATTAAGTGTGTGGTAGCAGAGTGGATCAATTGCTGAATTAAATATCCAGAGTAAATTGTTACAGCTTCTTGGCTAATTGACATTCCGAATTCTGAAGGTTGCATCAGTGATGGTGACCATGAAACTTCCAGATTACACAACACATCTGGTATATTAACATCCTTAAGGGAAGGAAATGTCTTCCTTAATCAGCCTGATGTCTTGCTGAGAAATTGCATTTCACTTTCAGAGCTATAAATACATGCTGTAAAGTATTAAAGCCCCAAAATTTGCAAAATTGAACAAAAGTTTGTTCAAAGCAATACAGTGGTGTCTTGCACACAGGATTAGACACCAATGTAGGCAGGATTGCTGATTAACTGGACTCTGAAAACTTGCACTCTTTCCTCAATCATACCTCATTTTACTTGTGCACAAGGAGAACAGCTTGGCCACTGTAACCTGCACTGTTCAGAAATCTGAACACAGAAATGCCATTTTTATACAGAATTGACTAGCAGTTACAGTTATTGACCACTTGGTAAACTGTGTATGTTTGAATTCCATACTTGCAAGATGAATTAACATTCACAAAACAGGTGTAAAAAGTCACTAGAAACTATAAGTTGACAACTGATGATAATTTGAAGTTAGTAAAATAATTATCCCTTGCTTGGTGTGTGTATTTGACATCCTTTCATTACATTCTTATCTTGTCTCTAGTAAGCAAAATGGCTCTGGTAACCTGCTATACAAAGGGAAGATGAGCTCTTCAGGACCTTTCTTGTCTGGGTGGTCTGTACTCTGTCCTTGCCTGGACATTATGTTAATTCTTGCCTTACCACAACTTCCATATAGGACTTAAGCATTTAACTTCAGCGGTGCTAAGATCTTGGCCATGCTGATCACTAGAATAGACAGCATGATAGAGTAGTGGTTAGCATAATACTTTACAGCACCCAGGATTGTAAAAGAGGTCCAATTCCCACTACTGTCTGTAAGGAGTTTGCATGTTCACCCCATGACTGCAGGGGTTTCTTCTGACTGCTCCGGTTCCCCCCACATTCCGAAGCTGAGTGTATTAGTCTTAGTAGATTGTGGGCATGCTGTGTTAGCAGTGGAAGCATTGCAACATTTGTGGGCTGCCTCCAGAACAATCCATGGACTGTGTTGGTCATTGACATAAAATTATATGTTTTACTCTATGTTCTGATGTTTCAAATTACATATAATAAATAAAGTCAACCTTTATCTTTAGAAAGGTCATCATAACTTAAATGAACATTCCCCATGGATCACAGAGTAGAGGCCTGGAAAGAGTGTTATGGAGCTGGGGAGGATTATGATGTTCTCCTGCTTGTAGTATCCTGTCTGATTGAAATCTCTGCCTTAACGGCCCCATGTTACCGAAAGGTGCAGGCTTTCCATGGGATTTGTACAAAAGGGCTGCAAGCAATGAAGGGACCATGAGTAATACAGTTTCCATTCTCAAGAGCATGAAATTCTGATAGATATATATGAGACATCCACATCAGAATGGAAAGATTTAAACATTGAACAGTACAGCATAGGAATGGACCATTCGGCCCACAATGTTGTGCTGAACCAGCTAAACAGCAAATCAAAAACACTCAAACACTAATCCCCCATGTCCACATCCCTCCACCTTACTTACATCCACGTGCCTATCCAAACATCTCTTAAAAGCCTCTAATGTATTTGCCTCTACCACTACACCAGGCAGTGCATTCCAGGCATCCACCACTCTCTGAGTAAAAATCTACCTCCTCTCAGCTTCAATACATGCCCTCTGGTATTTGATACTTCAACACTAGGAAAAGATACTTTCTCATAATTTTGTAAACCCCTCAGCCCTGCCAGCATCCTGGTAAACATCTTCTGCACCCTCTCCAAATCCTCAACATCCTTCCTATAGTGGGGCGCCCAGAACTGTACGCAATACTCCAGGTGTGGCCTAACCAGAGTTTTATAAAGCTGCAGCATAACCTCTTGACTTTTAATCTCAATGCCTTGATTAATAAAAGCAAGCATTCCATAAGCCTTCTCACAACCTTATCGAACTGTGTAGCCACTTTCAAGGAACTATGAACTTGACCCAAAATCTCTCTGCTCAGCAACACTGTTAAGGACCTGGCAATAAACAATGAATTGTCTCTTTGCATTTGCCCTACTGAGATGCAACTCGTCACATTTATCTGGGTAAGCTCTACCTGCCCTAGTCTGCGGCTGATCTATATTGTGCTATATTCTTTGCCATTCTTCTACATTATCCACAGCTCCACCAATCTTGGTAACATCCACAAAATAACTAACACACCCATCTGCATTTTCATCCAGGTCATTTATATACATGCCAAACAGCAGAGGTCCCAGCACAGATCCCTGCAGAACTCTACTAATTACAGAGCTCCAGCTCAAATAAGTTCCTTCAACCACTACCCTTTGTCTTCTAAGTACAAGTCAGTTCTGAATCCAAACAGCCAATTTGTCACAGACCCTATGGCGAATCTTCTGGATTAGCCTCCCATGACGGACTTTGTCAAACGCCTTACTAAAATCCATGTAGGCAACATCCACTGCCCTACCCTCATCAATCTCTCTCATCACCTTGTCAAAAATCTCTATAAGTTGGTAACAAAAACCACCCGCCCAGCACAAAGCTATGCTGGCTCTCCCTAATTAGGCCATGGATTTCCAAATGCTCATATATCCTATCGCTAAGAAATTTCTTCAGCAATTTCCCTACAATTGATGTGAGACTTGCCTGTCTATAGTTCCCAGAATTTTCCCTTGTTCCCTTCTTAAATCGAGATACAACATTAGCCACTCTCTAGTCCTCCAGGACATTGCATGTGGTTAGAAAGGATACAAATATACTAGTCAAGAGCCCAGCAATCTCATCTATTGCCTCTTTCAATAACCTAGGGTAAATCCCATGAGGCCTTGGGCACATATCTACCTTAATATTTATTATGAGACCCAACACTTCCTCCTCCTTGATCTCTAAATGCCCTAATATATTTATACACTCAGTACAGACCTCGTGGTCCTCCATGTTCTTTTCCTTGGTAAATACTGAAGCAAAGTGTAACGCCTGTGTAGCACTTGTCTTATTGTGTGACTAGTCGCTGGACTCTGAGAGAATCACATTACACAAGGTGCTAGTAGGCCATCAGAAGATTCTGGTATCAGAAGGAGGCAGTGAATAAAAACCGCACACTTCTGGAAATAAGGTAAAAAAACAATACTGTATGTACAAAATATTTACATGACCAAGAACAATTTAAAATTCCAACGTTCTGTTTAGGTTCCAAATCTTAGATATCAAACCAAAACAAATTCCTTTTGAATTAGAATCAGTGAGATTCCTTTATTACTCTAATCTAACCAATTAGATCTAATGTTATTCCCTATTTAAAAGTTTACAGACTAAACTTTGTTTTTTTATTATCCCTAGTTAGTTAGAAAACCAAATATAATTCCTATTCTTAAGTATTATAGTTAACTTCAGTTTCTGTTCCAACAGTATATCTACAAGTTTAAATTCAAATTCAAAAATTATATATATATACAGTTTAACTCCTTGCACAACAACTCTCCAACATCACAACTTTTAAACAAAGTAAATCTCATTCAGTACCTTATCAAAGTCTTTGAAAAAATAATCAGTTCTTGCAGAACATCAAATTCAGATTGTTCGAATGAAAATAAACTTGTACATCCAACCGTATTGAATGCTCTGCATCATTACACGTTTCATTCCTGCGTTGGTTCGTTGATTCTTGGGTAGCTCACCATTTTCTCTCTTGGTCTGGCCCTGTAGCTCAGAAGGGTAGGGAAAGGAAGTGGAAGGCAGTAGTGATAGGGGACTCTATAGTCAGGCAGGCAATTCTGTGGATGCAGGAAAGAAACTCGAATGGTAGTTTGACTCCCAGGTGCCAGGGTCCGGGATGTTTCTGATCGCATCCAAGATATCCTGCAGTGGGAGGGAGAACAGCCAGAGGTCGTGGTACATATTGGTACCAATCACATAGGCAGGAAAAGGAAAGAGATCCTGAAAGAAGACTACAGGGAGTTAGGAAGGAAGTTGAAAAGCAGGACCTCAAAGGTAGTAATCTCGGGATTACTGCCTGTGCCACACGACAGTGAGAACAGGAATAGAATGAGGTGGAGGATAAATACGTGGCTGATGGAATAGAGCAGGGGGCAGGTATTCAGATTTCTGGATCATTGGGACCTCTTTTGGGGCGGGTGTGACCTGTACAAAAAGGACGGGTTGCACTTGAATACAGGGGGACCAATATCCTGGTGGGCAGGTTTGATAGAGCTGTTGGGGAGGGTTTAAACTAGTTTGGCAGGGAGGTGGAATTAGAATGTAAGTGCAGGGATTAAGGTAGAAGGACAAGGGCATGATGCTAAGAGTTCTGAGTTAATGAGGAAGGACAAGCAGAGGACATAACATGATTGTAGCCAGTTAAAGGGGTTGAAATGTGTCTATTTCAATGCTAGGAGTATTAGGAACAAGGAGGATGACTTTAGAGCATGGATTAGTACATGGAACTACGATGTTGCGGCCGTTACTGAAACTTGGTTGGAGGAAGGGCAGGATTGGATGATGCAAGTCCCGGGGTTCAAGTGTTTTAAAAGGAATAGGATGGGAGGTAGAAAAGGGGGCGGAGTGGCATTGCTGGTCAGGGATAGTATCACGGCTATAGAAAGGGAGGACGCTGCAGAGGGAGTGTCCACTGAGTCAGTCTGTGTGGAAATCAGAAATAGGAAGGGATCAATCACTGTGCTGGGAGTAGTCTATAGGCCCAAAAATAGCCCTCGGGACACCGAGGAGCAGATAAGCAGGCAGATTTTAGAATGGTGCTGGAAATACAGGGTAGTAGTTATGGGTGATTTCAACTTCCTTCATATTGACTGGCATCTCCTGAGTGCAAGGGGGATAGGTGGGGCTGAATTTGTCAGGTGTGTTCAAGAAGGATTCCTGACACAGTATGTGGACCGGCTGACGAGAGGAGAGGCTATACTGGATCTAGTTCTGGGTAATGAACCTGGTCAGGTGACAGACCTCTTGGGGGGGGGGAGCATTTTGGTGAGAGTGACCACAACTCCCTTAGCTTCAGCATAGCTATGGAAAGGGATAAAATCAGACGAAATGGTAAAGTGCTTAACTGGGGAAGGGCTAACTTTGAAGGGATGAGGCAGGGACTAGCGAGAGTAAATTGGAAACAGATGTTCAAAGGGGACAGCACAGAAGTAATGTGCGAGAAGTTTAGGGACCACTAGAGCTGAGTTCAGGATAGGTTTGTCCCACTGAGGCAAGGAAAAAATGGTAGGAAAAGGGAACTGTGGCTGACGAAACACGTGAGGCAACTCGTCAAGAGGGAAAAGGAAGCATATGTTAGATTTAAGAAACAGGAAGTAGGAGGGGCTCATGCGAAGTATAGGGTAGCCAGGAAGGAGCTAAAGAAGGGTCTTAGGAGAGCTCGGAGGGGGCATGAGAAAACCTTGGCATGTAGGATTAAGGAGAACCCCAAGGCGTTCTATGTGTATGTGAAGAACAGGAGGATGATGAGAACGAAGTTGGGACTGCTAAAGGATAAAGAGGGCAACATGTGCCTGGAGGCAGAGGAGGTTGGGGAGGTCCTAAATGAATACTTTGCTTCAGTATTCACAAGTGAAAAGGATCTTGATCAGGGTGAGGTCGAAATAGAGCAGGCCTGTGTGCTGGACAATGTGAAGATTATGGAAGAAGTAGTGCTGGATCTTCTTAAAAGCATTAAGATTGATAAATCCACAGGGCTGGATATGATAAACCCCAGGTTGTTGTGGGAATTGAGAGAAGAGATCGCAGGAGCATTAGCTATGATCTTTGAATCCTCTTTGGCTTCAGGAGAAGTGCCGGAGGACTGGAGAATGGCAAATGTAGTTCCCTTGTTTAAAAAAGGTAATAGGGAGAAACCTGGGAACTATAGACCGGTGAGTCTTACGTCAGTGGTATGCAAACTACTCGAAAGGATTCTTAAGGATAGGATCTATGAGCATTTGGAGAAGTACAGTCTACTCATGGATAGTCAACATGGCTTTGTGAAGGGAAGATCGTGCCTCATGAGCCTGATTGAGTTTTTTGAAGAGGTAACAAAAGAAATTGATGAGGGTAGGGCAGTGGATGTGGTCTACATGGACCTTAGCAAAGCATTTGACAAAGTCCCTCATGAGAGACTCATCCAGAAAGTCATGAGGCATGGGATAAGTGGAACCTTGGCTGTTTGGATAAACAATTGGCTTAAAGGAAGAAAGAAGAGGGTTGTTGTGGAAGGAAAGTACTCTGCCTGGAGGTCGGTGACTAGTGGAGTGCCGCAGGGATCTGTCCTGGGACCCCTGCTATTTGTGATTTTTATAAATGACCTGGATGTAGAGCCGGAAGGATGGGTGAGTAGGTTTGCAGATGACACGAAGATTGGAGGAGTTGTGGATGGAGCTGCAGGTTGTCGAAGATTACAAGAAGATATAGATAGGCTGCAGAGTTAGGTGGAAAAATGGCAGATGGAGTTCAATCTGGAATAGTGTGAGATGATGCATTTTGGAAGGACAAACCGGAAGACTGAGTACAGGATTAATGGTCAGTTACTTAAGAGTGTGGATGAACAGAGGGACCTTGGGGTTCAAATCCATACATCCCTCAAGTTCGCTGCACAGGTTGATAGGGTAGTTAAGAAGGCCCATGTGATACTAGGCTTCATTACCAGGGGGATTGAGTTCAAAAGTAGAGAGGTCATGTTGCAACTCTACAAATCTCTGGTGAGACCGCACTTAGAGTATTGTGTTCAATTCTGGTCACTTCATTATAGGAAGGATGTGGAAGCTACGGAGAGGGTGCAGAGGAGATTTACCAGAATTTTGCCTGGTTTGGAGAACAAGTCATATGAAGCAAGGTTAGCAGAGCTGGGACATTTCTCTTTGGAACATAGAAGAATGAGAGGGGACTTGATAGAGGTCTACAAATTATGAGAGGCATAGATAGGGTGGATAGTCAGTACCTGTTTTCCAGGGCACCAATAGCAAATACCAGAGGGCATATGTACAAAGTTAAGGGAAGGAAGTTTAGGGGAGACATCAGGGGTAAGTTTTTTTACACAGAGGGTTGTGAGTGCCTGGAATGACTTGCCAGGGATGGTGGTGGAGGTTAAAACATTAGGGTTTTTAAAGAGCCTCTTGGACAGGCACATGGATGAAAGAACAATGGGGGGTTATGGGTTAGTGTGGGTTTAGTACTTTTTTTTAAGGATTATATGGATCAGCACAACATGGAGGGCTGAGGGGCCTGTACTGTGCTGTAGTGTTCTATGGTTCTATGGTTCATTGGAATGATATACAGCATCCACGGCAACTCAATTTACAAAGTTGTACAAAATATTGACCAGATCCCTGGGTATGTTTTTCCAGAACTAACTCCTGACTACACGGTAGGGATTTTGGAGACTTGTCTCTGCCGATATTGTCTTGTTAAAGCTGCTGCGTGTTATAGCCGGAGCTTCAATAAATCTTTTACCACTGTTGTCTCTCCTTCAAGTTTTACCCTGAGGTTTACAAGTTGGTAGGGTAATGATACTCACTACTAATTCCATTCTTATCAGTTCATGCCTTCAGCTTCTAATCATTGCTTCGTTTCTCTCCTTGTCCATCTTGCGTCAAGTCCCTCGCATAATATTTTTTTTCAAATTCTCTTTCTTTTTAAATCGGTAAATCTTTTTTCATCCCTCCGCAGGTAGAACTTTCTAACATTACATCTTTGGGTTTAGTTACAAAAGTACTCATTAAGTACCTCTCTCATGTTCTCTGCATCCAAGGAGCAGACAGGAAAAATCATTGCGGACAATACCCAAGCAGCAAACTGCCTTCCCCAAAAACTCCCTTCTGGAAAGCACAAAAGGGCTATTAAAACAAAAACTTCACGTCATCTTAAAAGTTTCTTCCCCCAAACAGTTAATCTGATCAAGCATTCTAGTTGGACACTCCTCCAGCTTCTCTATTATCTCAGTCACTGCACTGCACTGTAAACACTTTAAACCACATGTTATAACCTGTTTACATTGAAAATACATGCCAGGATTCATGTTTATGCACATTTCACTCCATATCTGTATTTTAACCTCTAACTTCACTTTATTCTTTAATATTCTTGTATATTCTTGTTTTTTTTGCTGTACATTACACCAACACACCACAGCAAATTCCTGATCTTGTAAATATATATGGTGAATAATGTTGATCCTTGATCAATGACATCTTGATTTAATTTCCCAATTGGGAGCAAATTCACTTGGGACGACTGTGCAGCAAGTAGAACCATTGCCGAAATGCTCGAGTAATCCTGTCATCCTGTGCTGTTTATGTGGAATTTTCATGTTCTCCATTACACTTGCATTTCTTATAAGTGCTGCTGTTCCCCTCCCCCATGGTCTAAATGTTGGTCATTTAATTCTCCACTGTAAATTGCCCCCCAGCTGAGCAGTAGAATCTTGGGAGGACCGAGCTGATGGGAAAGTGGGGAAAACTGGAATTAGCATTGTTTGATTATTGTCACATGTGCCAAGATAGAATTATTCTCTATCAGTGTCAGGACTGCAGGAAAGCTCAAATCAAGAGATACTCAATATTTTGTTTACCCTTGAGATTAGGTTACTTTTGGTATTTATTTATTATTGTTGTCACATGTACCAAGAAACCATGGAAAGCTTGTCTTATATCATATCATAACGCATTGAGCTTGAATAAGCTAAAACAATAACAAGTAGAAAGAAGTGTAAAAGCTACTGGAAGAGTGCAGTGCTGGTAAATGATAAAATTCATGGTTATGAAGAAGCAGATTGTGAGGCTAAGAGTCCACTTTATTATAAAGTTGTCCTTTCGACAGTCTGGCTACAGTGGGGCAGAAGGTGTCCTTGAGGCTGGTGGTATTGTACCCTCTGCCCAACAGGAAATGAGATGTGAAAGAATGTCTGGGGAGGTTTGTGGAGGTAAAATATAAATAAGACCATAGACATAGAAGCAGAATTAGGCCATTTAGCCCATTGGGTCTGCTCATGGCTGACTTATTATCCCTCTCAGCTACATTCTCTTGAGCATACGATGGTCAGTGTAGACTTAGCGAACTGAAGGATCTATTTCTGCACCATATGATCTGTGTGCCAGCCGGTGGTGTGAAGTTTGGAGTGGCTTCAGCACCGGACTTCAAGGCACGTGGTCATGGGTTCAAATATGGCTGGCCACTTGCATGCTTTCCATCCTTGCTTGGTTGAGCATCAAGCTAGCAACTCAGCCTAATAAAAAAACAGACAAATGCTAAGGAAATGGCAAAAAAGCTGTCCGATGTGCCACAAGGCTTGAAAAGGAACAATGACTCCGTGAATCTTTGACTTTAACTGATTAGCAGCATGACTTATGTAGCTAAGATCACTTCAGTTCATGACTTGTATACAGAAAAAAAGAGTTTGTGGAAGATCATTTTTAGACCTATGTGTGACACTAAGCTCCAAGTAATTGTCTCCTTACTACACTCTGAAATGGCTGAGCATACCATTTATCTCATGAGCAATTAATAATGAGCAATAATGAGTAAGCCTTTCTAGTGATGTTCACGTACAGCAAATGATCAAATAAAAACAATACTATTGATAACATCTTTATTTATCAAGCACTTTTCATACAGATGATGTGGTTCAAAGTGTTTCACAATGGGATAAGGTGCAAAAATAAAAAATAAATATGAAAATAAAGGATAAAAAGATGTTTGTCAAAGGAAATGTTAAACGAGTAGGTTTTTAGCTGGCACTTAGGAGTGTTAACTGAGTCTGCATCCTTTGCAATTTTAAGTATTGAATTCCACAGTTCAGGAGCATCATTCAAAAATACTGAGCTGCCAAATATCTTTTGAGAGAGATTGTTCAAATCTAAGAGACTGGCAGAAGAAGACCTTAGAACAGTTCACAACCTTTTATATGATATGGATCAATACCATTAAGCAAAGGGTCCATGGACCCCAGGTTGGGAACCCCTGCATTAGAACAATGGTTCTAAGGACTTCACCGGTGAGTGATAATCTTTCTCTTTTAGAAACCAGTCGAGTGCTTCAGAATCAGAATCAGGCCATGGGCATCTTGCTCATTATCCCACTCATTGAGGGTGAGGTATGGGAGTTGCACAAGGCCAAGTAGAATAATCAATGGTACAAATTTTGGAGGCAGTATATAACATGCTGACACTACAGAGCATTTAGCACTACCAAGCAACAAATGAATGTCTAGGGATTTTTCTCTATATGACCTTTAATCAACTCCTTTAATCATGTTAAGCACTTTAAATAGATCGGCACTTAATTCTTTTACACACAGGGGAATTCAATCTTGGTTTATGCATCCTGTCCACAGACTTAACCTCTTCATAGAAACATAGAAAACCTACAGCACAATACAGGCCCTTTGGCCCACAATGCTGTGCTGAACATGTACTTACTTTAGAAATTACCTAGGGTTACCCATAGCCCTCTATTTTTCAAAGCTCCTTGTAGCTATCCAGGAGTCTCTTAAAAGACCCTATCGTTTCCGCCTCCACCACTGTCGCCGGAAGCCCATTCCATGTCCTCACCACTCTCAGCATAAAAAACATACCCCTGACGTCTCCTCTGTACCTACTCCCCAGCACCTTAAAACTATGCCGTCTCGTGCTAGCCATTTCAGCCCTGGGCAAAAGCCTCTGACTATCCACACGATGAGTGCCTCTTATCATCTTGTACACCTCTGTCAGGTCACCTCTCAGTTCCAAAATTACTCTGATGAACTGACATTTCACTCTGCTTCATGCTCAATGGGTTCCTTTTAAGGTTTCTTCACAGCATTCAACACAGTAACCAAAGGGGGGTCCAATTTGACCATTTCTGCTTGGTGGAATGAAAACAGGTAAAATCAAACAATGGCATAGAATGAGCCAGTGTGATCTTCCATCCATTAATTTAAATTAGAAGGAAAATCTGGCTGAATCAGTGACAGAGCAGAAATTTTCACGCACAAACACTGTTGTAAAAAGCTGCCCGAGTATGTGAGGAATAGAATAACAAAACTATCCCACTAAAAATAAATCCTAAAATCTAGAGCAAAACACACAAAATGTTGGAGAAGCTCAGCAAGTCAGGCAACATCTATAGAGGGGAATAAACAGTCGACACTTCAGGCCAAGACTCTTTAACAGGACTGAAAAGGAAGGGTGCAGAAAGCCAGAAAAAGAAGATGGGATGAGTACAAGGAATACATTCTGGCAGGTGATAGGTGAGACCACATGAGGGGTAGGCGTGGAGGCCTGATGAAATAAGAAACTGGGAGGTGACAGGTGGAAGAGGTAAAGGGCTGAAAAAGAGAAAGAAATTTGTAGGAAAGGGAAGTGGGACCATCGAAGAGAAGAAAAGAGGTGAGACACTAAAGGGAGGTGAACAGAAAATCTAACCTAGATTTTGAAAGAATAAGGGAGCTGAGCTAAGATGGCCCCAAGTGGCTGCTTCTTTGAATTCATCTGTGGAAACAGCGTAAACTCCTCTCTTTAATGTCTCTTTCTCCCCTTTCAGGATAGCTGGGGTTCTGTTGAAGTCCCTGAGTTGTGACAACACTCAGACTATGGCTTTTCAAGGCGGATGTATTCCCAGTTCACTGCCTGGCTGTTTCATGGCAATCTGCAAGAGTGGCCTGGACTGCAGTCTGCACAGCCCTGTGAATGACCCACGCCAGGCTGGTGCCACCGACTGAGGCAGTGCGGGTGAAGGAACATCAGGATTTTACTGCTATGGATGATCGTCTCTGTAGTCAAGTGATCGCTCTCTCATTTTCTGTTTCTCTCATGGGGGGAAGGGGGGAAATTTGTTACTAATTCATGAATTGGAGAATCTCAGAATAAAAAGCAATGCGGCAGACTGAAATATTGTAACAGCAACTGTCGGTCTCCCCTTTTGCTGTGAGACAGGAGATATCGCTCTGTCCCTTGTAAGTGAGAGAGAGCCTGTGGTATGTCAAACTGTCAGGAAAACTACTGTTTTTGTTGGCTGCAGATTTATGTTATCTGGGGGCTTTGCTGTTGCTTGGTGGATGGTGGGGGCTGACAAAAAGTGTGGGGGGTGGTGGGGAGGTTGGTGCTTTCCTGTTGCTTGTGCTGGGGAGTGGGCGAGGGGCTTTGGATTTCCAACATTTTCCTGTTGTTCATTCTTTTATGGTTCTCTTCTGTTTTTCATGGATGTCAGTGAGGAGTAAGAATTTCAGGTTGTATACTGTATACATTCCCTGATATTAATATGGAACCATGTGAAATATAAAAGTATTGATCTTGTTTCATTTTGCTGCTTATCTTCCTTAGCGTATGTGTTCATCTCTAGTATTTATTGGCACTTTCATTACTACTGGGAGTGAAGCCCCTATTTGCTCTCACATGTGCAACGGCTTTGGTACAGGATGCTGGTGAGTAGCAATAGTACAAATAACAAGTTTCATTCTCCATGAACCATCCTACAGCTCAAGTAGTAAAGAGAGAGGTTATGCAGCTTTTCTTTCATACAAATGTATCTCTTTCAAATTATCTCCGGTTGTTTGGGACTTTTATTCATTGAATTGTATTTTTGCATCATCTGGACAATTTTGCATGAAGTTATTGATGAACTCTGTAAAGACTCCTGGCAAATGGCTAGTATATACATACAAGTTATTAGTAAAGCTGGCAAGATGTTATTGTGCATTGCTAGGGGAATTCAAAATGAAGGCGATTATACTTCAGTTCCATTAAGAATCAGTAAAACCACATTTGGTGTAGCATGGACTGTATTGGTCTCTTTATATAGACAGAGATATTAAAGTGAAGAGAACACTTCAGCAAAGGGATACCTGGAATGGATGGGTTATACGGAAAGGTTAAACTAACAGCATGGAATTTAGTAAATTTAAGCTGCCTAGATGGAAATACACAAGTCCCCAAAGGTAAAATAAATAAAACTGAAGATTCTGGAATCTGAAGCAAAGGCAGAGATACTGGAGAACTCAACCAGCCAGAGTGAAAGAGTACAGGGAAAATTTACAATGATGTTCTCAAGACTTGAGGACCTGAGTTATAGGGAAAGGTTGTAAAGGTTTGGACTTCATTCCCCGGAGTGTAGGAGAATGAAAGGAAATTTAATAGAGGTATAAGAAATTCTGCCTGGTATAGACAGAGTATATGCAAAGAAGCTTTTTTCGAGGGGTTGAATGAGACTATAACTAGAGGCCTTGAGTTAAAAGTGGAAGTTGAAATGTTTAAGGGGCACAGAAGGGTGAGGGTGTGGAAAGAGCTCCCAGTGGAAGTGGCGGATGCGGGTTCGATATCAACACTTAAGAGAAGTTTGGGTAAGTATATGGACAGGAGGGGTATGAGGGCCCTGGCCCAGATGCAGGTTGATGGGACTAGAGAGAATAACGGTTCAGCACAGACTAGATGAGCTGAAGGGCTGTTTCTGTATTGGAGGACTCAATGACCCTTCATCAGAAGCTAAAGGGTTAGACTGGGAAAGATACTCAACCTGCAGAGTAAATGGAATCAGGGACTATGCCGAATGGTAAAGGTTATTCTAGTTATGATATAGATGTGGCCTTTTTCTCCCTTGGACAATGGTTCAAATTAATGTCAGAGAATGTATACAGCATACAACCTGACCTCTTTACTCTTCACAGACTTCCACTAAGCAGAGAAAAAAAAACAAAGAATGAATTCAGAAAAACAATTAGAACCCAAAGCCCCCACCTATCCACAAGCAGCATTAAAGCATCAACCCTCCCCCCACTCTTGTTCCAGAAAAAAAGCATCAATTATTTCCCCCCCTTCCAGCACCTACAATGTAAGCAACAGCAAGCCCCAAAGCCCTAAAAGACTGTGATCTATGGTCAATGAAAACTACTGTTCATCCCAGCACCTCAACATCTCAATAGGCCCTCTCTCTCACTCATGAAAGAGGGAGAGAGAGATGTCACTCTTGCAACAGCACGAGAGGTGACCAACCACTCATTGTTTGATCTTATGGTCCACAGCTTCGCTTATTTTGAGCTTGTCCAGCTTGAGAACTGGCATATTCTCTCTCACCATGGAGAGAGAGAGGGAGAGGGAGAGAGATTCCTCGAGTGCACAGAGGCCTCCGACAGCCATACCTGCTGCTTCAAAGTTTCGATCTGCCATTCCACTTCAGTTGTTGACTTCAGCAAGGAACTGGGTCATACTCAGGACTGCACCCTGAAGGTGCATGTCTTCCAAGCCACTCCTATAGATCGCAAAGCACAGGCCACTTGGCAAATCCCAAAGAGTAAGAATCATGAAGAATGTAGCTTGAATGCAGCTACAACAGGACCCCAGCCACCTTGAAATGGAAAATTCAGACATGAGAACAGAAGATTTAAATTGTTTTGTGAACTTGAAGAAGTTGCACAGGTAAACGAAAACCTCTGGTGCCACCTTTAGCTCCTAATTGTGCGCGAATCTCTTGATTTCTCTTTCTCAAGGGGCCGTGGAAATGGTCTGGATATTTTCAAAGTGGAAGTAAGTTCTTGATGAACAAGGTAATGAATAAATGGGAATGCAGAGATGAGATTAAGGACAGGCAAACACAATATTACTAAATATGGAAGTAGGCTTGAGGAGCTGAATGGCTTTCTCCCACTCCTGATTCAAATCATATAAGGAGATAAAATTTACAAAGTGTTCAAAATACATTCAATGGCCACTTTATTATCTACAAATGTACACCTGCTCATTAATGCAAATATCTTATCACGCAATCGTGTGGTAGCAACTCAATGCATAAAAGCATGCAGACGTGATCAAGAGGTTTAGATGTTGTTCAGATTAAATATCAGAATGGGCAAGAAATGTGATCTAAATGACTCTGATTTAGGAATGATTGTTAGTGCCAGATGGGAGGGTGGTGTTGAGTATCAGAAACTGCTGATCTCTTGGGACTTTCATGTACAATAGTCTCTAGAGTTTACAGAGAGAATAGTGCAAAAAAAACCATCCAGTGAGCAGGAATTCTGTAGGTTAAAGTGCCTTGTTAATTGGAAAGGTCAAAGGAGAATGGCCAGACTAGTTCAAGCTGATGGGAAGGAGACAGTAATTCAGATAGCCACACATTACAACAATGATGGGCAGAAGAGCGGCTCAGAACACACAACACCCCAAACCTTGAAGTGGATGGGTTACAACACCAGAAGAACACAAATATACACTCAGAGTTCACTGTATTAGTTACAGGAGGTATCTCATAAAGTGGCCACTGTGTCCATGTACTGGCATGGATAAATAATATCTCATTTGTTATGTACGTGTTGTGTGGCAGTGGATGGTTATGTTCTTTCCAAGACCATGATTGTTCCTGGCAATTTTTTCTGCAGAAGTGGTTTACCATTGCTGCCTTCTGGGTAGAATCTTTACAAGGTGGGTGACCCCAGCCGTTACCAATACTCTTCAGAGAATTTCTATCTGGTGTCAATCATTACATAACCAGGACGTGATATGTACCAGCTGCTCCCATAGCTTCATGTGGCCCTGATCGGGGGGCTAAGCAGGTGCTACACCCTGCCTGCAGACTAGCAGAGGGAAGGAGCACCTTGCACCTCCTTTGGTAGAGATGTTTCTCCACCCTGCAACCCAAAATAATATCTCACATTCAATTTTAATAAGAAAAACATAACTCATGTATTGTGGTCATATTCTGATTAGCTGAGCTGGAGGCTGTAGGCAGCAACATGAAGTAATTCATGGTTTGATTGTTGATTACTGTGCTGAGGGATTCGTCTCCATCTGCCTTCCCCATGTGACATAAATTTGAGCATGTAGTTGAAATTAAAGATTGTGTGCCACAATTTAAAGACCAGGCTACAATCCCAGCTAACAATGCATATTTCAGTCAAGATTACTGGACCATTTACCTCGATTGCCTCGATAGGATTTAAATGTGTACAAATTTACCTTCATAACAGACACTACAATTCAGAATCATTTACTTCACAGCTATCAGCAAAATCTTATGGGTATTTATTGCCATATTAATGGAATTACTCTTCTCACTAAATCTGGTGCAAAATTGGAAATTATTACTACGCAAACAAGGTAACTAAAACATAAAACATAGAATATTAGAGTAGTACAGCACCGGATCAGGCCATTTGGTCCACAGTGCCTGTGCCGACACAATGCCAAATTAAAGGATATATCTTCACTGCCTGTACACAATCCATATCCTTGCCTCTGCACTGATGGAAGAGTTATGGAGGGTGCAGGCTGATGGGGCTGGCAGAATAATGGGCCGACAGGACTGGTTCTCTGTTGTAGTGCTCTATGGCTCAATATTCACGTCTATCTAACAGCCCCTAAAACACTGCTTCCACAATTACACTCCGCAGCCTGTTACAGGAACCTTTGAAGCATTTCAAAGAGCAAAGGAAATGCTTCAAAGACAACATCAAAATCAGCCTAAAGTAATTCAATATTACTTTTAAAACTAGGAAGACTTTGCACTAAATACATACGCCTGGAGGAAATCTATTTGAGGAGCTGCGCTACATGAGAACGATATCTGCTGTGTTGCAGAGAACACGCAGCACCTGCGAAAGGAGAGATTGAACAACCAAAAAACCCACCCACTAATACAGCTACCACCTACTCACATCCACGCTGTACCAGAATATGTGGTTCCCAGATTGGCTTCTACAGCTAACTGAGGAGCCACCATAGACAGCTCCTTAGGAGAATATCATACTTGACTCAAGTAATTGCACTTCTGCAGGCACCTATCACTCCTGGTTAAAATGCAACTTGCCCCACACATCTCCCTTTAACTTTCTGCTTCTCATCTTAAATGCAAATCCACAAGTATTTGACATTTCTAATCTGGGGGAGAAAGATTCCGACTGTCTCACCCAATCTAAATCTCTTATAAATAGAAGGAAGTTCTTCCCACTACCAGATGGTTGAATGATCAAGGCACACAAAATTAAGATTGATGCAAAAGATTAATGTGAGAAAAATATTATTTTGAACAGACATTGGTAATTATTTGAAATCTACTGCCTCTCGGTGTAGCACAAACAGAAACAATGAGAGTTGGCTGATGTGGCATTTGAAGACAGTACAATGCAGGATGGGGAATGAGATCGATTAGATTGATCAGAGCCAGCAATGGTTTTCATTCTATTGACGATGCTCCAAACCTCACCCTCAGTACAGTAAATATAGATCAAGTCATGGGCAACTTTTTAGATGGTTGTACAATTTATAGTTTTTATTTTGAGATACATTGTGGAGCAAGTCGTGCTACCCAGCAACCCATTGATTTTAACCCCAGCCTCATCACAGGACAATTTACAATGATGAATTAACCTCCGAAACTGTATGTCTTTGGACTGTGGGAGGAAACAGGAGCAGCCGGAGGAAACCCATGCACACAGGACAAGGATGTGATGCAAGATTCCTGACTCAAAATTGTTTAATGTCATTTCCAGTACACAAGCTTAAAGGAGAACAGAGTAATTCTAATGCCAGATCTGTTGCAGGACAACAACTCGATAAGTCAAAGAACACAATATTAAAAATATAAAAAATATTCATATATAAGATAGCTTATATTTATATAGATTGACTATAAGTACACCCATAACATGATGCTAGGTATTTGTGAATCAGATGACTGACAGGAAATGATAAAGTAGTGGTGGGGGGAGGGGTCAGTGGGTGGAGGTATTGATTAGCCTCACTACTTGGGGAAAGGAACTGTTCCTGAGGCTGGTGATCCCGGACCCTGCATGGAAGCAATGTAGCGTCTCCTCTGTTAGGAGTGGGACCAACAGCCCATGAGAAGGATGGGTAGGATCCTTCATGATTTCGCTGGTCTTCTTCCAGCACAGTGATCGTAAGAATGTTGTCAACTTAATTTTAAGTGACATCAAGCCAAGAGTAACAAGATTATTGAGGAAGCGGAAGCAGGTGCCATAAGCTCCACATCAACAGCAATGAATACAAGGGCAATTTTATCTCATTGCATGTGTGCACTACATATGGTATAACTCAAGCCTGGGATAAAATTCAACATTAAAAGTGATCTTTTGAATCTCCCTAGGATTTTCTGGTTGCAATACTCTAACGGAAAGTTTATTTGTGTTGAAGCTCTGTAAACTTCAAAATAGTTGCCTGGGGAATGGTCTCTCCCTGAGTATCCAGGTACACAAGCACAGCATTCATTTATCACTGACCTCTGTTTGCAGTATGATTCAGTGAAGGACCCTGATTTAGATACACACTCTTAGATAATAACAAATACTTTTATCTTAATCTCTGGTGTATCAGAAGGTGTGAAACAGCTACAGGCACAAAAATTAGCTTGGATATAATTCTGCTCAGAAGAGCTTCTGTTAGTAACAGGAAACCAAAAAAAAGATAATAAGACCATAAGACATAGAAGCAGAATTAGTCTATTCAACCCATCGAGTCTACTCCCCCATTCCATCATGGCTGATTCCCAGATCCCACTCAACCCCATACAACTGCCTTCTCGCCATATCCTTTGATGCCATGACTGATCAGGAAACTATCAATTTCCACTTTAAATATGCCCACAGACCTGGCCTCCACTGAGTCTGTGGCAGAGCATTCCACAGATTCTCTACTCTCTGGCTAAAGAAAATCCTCCTTACCTCTGTTCCAAATGGTTGCCCTTCAATTTTGAGGCTGTGCTCTCTATTTCTGGACAGCCCCACTGCAGGAAACATCCTCTCCACATCCACGTCATTTAGTCCTTTCAACATTCGGTAGGTTGCAATGAGATCCCCACACGTTCTTCTAAATTCCAATGAGTGCCTCTTTCTAAAGACCAATAGAGCCACTCTACCACCTATGCCTTCCTGCCTATCCTTTTGATACAAAGTATATCCTTTCATGTTAAGCTCCCAACTACGGTCTTCTTTCAGCCATGACTCAGTGATGACCACAACATCATACCGACTAATATCTAATTGCGCCACGAGTTCATCCACCTTATTTCGAATGCTATGCAAATTTAAATAGAGCACCTTCAGTGCTGCATGCAGTTGGCTTTTGGGCTCAATACTCTACACTCAGTGGCCACTTCATTAGGTGTCTCCTGTACCTAATAAAATGGCCACGGAGTGTATGCTAGTTATCTTCTACTGCTGTAGCCCATCCACGTCAAGGTTTGATGTGTATTCAAAGATGATCTTCTGCACATCATTGGCATAAGCATGGTTATCTGAGTTACTGTCACCTTCCTGTCAGCTTGAACCAGTCTGGCCGTTCTCTTCCAACCTCTCTCATTAACAGGGTGTTTTCACCTACAGAACTCTAGTTCACTGAATGTTTTAGTTTGTTGCACCATTGTCTATAAATTCAAGATTGTTGTGCATGAAAATGCCTGAAGATCAGCAGCTTTTGAGATAATCATACCGCCCTCTCTGGCAACAACAGTCATTCCACAGTCAAAGACACATAGGTCATATTTCTTCCCCATTCTGATGTTTGTTGTGGATGACAACTGAACTCCTTGACCATGTCTGCATGCTTTTATGCATTGAATTGCTGCCATTTGATTGACTAAATAGAAATTTCAATTAATGAGCAGGTGTACCTAATAATATGGCCACTGGTTGTAATTTTAATTGTGTGCTGTGCATTCTGTATGCTTGAATATTGAAGCTTATGTTTTTGCACATAACTTGCAAATTCCAGCATCTTTGTTCTTTCAGAAATGTATGTTCAGCTTGTTCAACAAGCCACATATGGGGTTCACTGATTATAGCCTATAAACTTAAGGATTTTGTCGGCTTGTGGTGTGATAATTATTTGATTTTGCTGGGTATATCAACAATGCCTTTGCAGGTAGCATACTGATTCCTACCTTACAGTTATCGAGCACAAAAAAATTGAACTATCTCTCCATTGCTAAATGTAGAGCACTGTTGTTTGAGTCAGGAATTGCATTGTTTCCCCTTGTACTATAATGGAGGTGGATAGATCCATTTCTGCTAAGACAGGTAGAGAGATCTGATTGCACTACTTGGAAGTACAGCAGAGAGTTACTTCAGCTGCAGCTACTAGAAATTTAAAATATAATCTGATGCCTAGTCTCTATCCAAATTTGTGATAATTCTCTTCATGTTCAAGTTCCAGTTTATTGTAAATGAAACAAAGTTCCTCCAGACCAAGGTGCATAACACAGTACATATAATTGACACAGAAAAATATTAGGTAATATTACCATGAAGAAATTAACAATAATTAGGTGAATAATAAGACACCCCCCACCCTGCAGATGCTGCTCAACCTGTGCTCAATGTTGTTGCAGAGGCTTGAGGATCTGAGTTATAGGGGAAGGTTGAATTGGTTAGGACCTTCTTCCCTGGAGTGTAGGGGAATGGTTGATGAGGAAGATTTAATAGAGGTATATAAACTTATGAGGAGTTTAGAAGGGGTAAACACAAGCAGACTTTTTCCACTGAAGTTGTGTGAGAGTAGAACTAAAGGTTAAGGGTGAAAGATGAAATATTTAAAGGCTACTTGAGGGGTAACTGCTTCTCTCAGAAGAGTGTGGAACTAGCTGCCAACAGAAGTGGGTGTGATTTCAACACTGAAGAGAAGTTTGGATCACTACATGGACAGGAGTGGTACAGAGGGCTCTGGTCCAGATGCAGGTGGAAGGGACTAGCAGAATAAAAGTTCAGCATGGACCAGATGTGCTGAAGAGCCTTTTTTTTTTGCTATAGTGCTCTATGACTTTAACTTGTTGAGTTACTACAGCAGAAATTTGTTGTATGAAATCTGAAGTTCAAAACACTCAAATTAAAGGTCTTCGATGTGAAGACCATAAGACATAGGAACAGAGTTAGGTTATCCAGCCCATCGACTCAGTCCACCATTTCAATCGTGGCTGATCCTAGATCCCACTCAAGCCCATACACCTGCTTCTCGCCATATCCCTCGATGCCCTGACCAATCAGGAATCTATCAACTTCTGCATTGAATAAACCCATGGACTTGGCCTCCACTGCAGTCTGTGGCAGAGAATTCCACAGTTTCACCACTCATTGACTAAAATGAAAATCTTCTTTACTTCTGTTCTAAAAGGTTGCCCCTGAGTTTTGAGGCTGTTTTCTGGACACCCCCACTGAAGTAAACATTCTCTCTACTTCCACCTTATCTTGTCCTTTCAACATTCAGTCATTTTCAATGAGATCCCCCATGCATTCTTCTCTTTTCCAGTGAGTACAGCCCCAACTTACCAAATGCTATGGTCTTTGGGTTTTATGGAAACTAGCTCTGTCCACTGTCCATTGATGTGGCTTCAATATTAGTAGAATGTTCCTTTCTTACCTGGTCATCTCTGTAGATTATAAAACCTTAACAGATAGGAGCAGATTTGGGCCATTTAGCCTAAATTCTCTCCACATACATTGTATCTTGGACATTTAATCTTTGATATATTTCAATGAGATATATCTCATTGATATATCTCCCCACCATTCTTCCAAATTCCAGTGAGTACAGGCCCACAACCATCAAACTCTCCTCATACAATGAACCTTTCATTCCCAGAATCATTCTCGTGAGTCTCCTCAGAATCCTCTGCAATATCAACACATCCTTTCTTCTGAGGGACACAAAACAGCTCACACTACTCCAAAGTGAGGCCTTACTTTGCCTTATAAGGAGTCAGCATTGCATCCTTATTTTTATATTCTAGACCTCTAACAATGTAGTTGCTTTCCTCACCACTGACTTAAGCCACAAAAGTTAACCATTAGGGAATTTTGCACAAGGACTCCCAAGCCCCTATGCACCTTGTGGGTTTGAATTTTGTGCCCTTTAGAAAATAGTCATCACTTTTGTTCCTTCTACCAAAGTGCATGACCATACACTTCCCAACACTGCATTCCATTTTCCACCTCTGCCCATTCTCCTAATCTGCACTGACAAGCTTACATGTTGCTAAAACCAAACTAGAACAAAGTTTAATGTCACTGATATGTATCAAAAATTTATTGTTTTGTGGCAACATTACAGTGCAATACATTAAAATTTCTATGTTATGTAAATAAATAATGCCAAAGATGAATAATGAATTTGTTTCCATGAATTGATGAATCATTTAGAAATCTCAAAGTGGAAGCTGTTTCTTAAAATGTTGAGTGTGGGTCTTCAGGCTTCCTTGTTGCCTCTCTGATGGCAGTAAGATGGAGAAGGCATGTCGCAGATGGTGAAGGTCTTTAATGATGAACACTGCCTTCTTGATGCATGACCTTGATGGAGAGGGTTGAGCCCATGATGCAACTGAGTCTACAATCCTCTGCAGTCTCTTGTGATCCTGTGCATTAAAACCTCCATACTAGATTGTGATGCAATCAGTCCGAAATTTCTTCACCGTGCATTTGGTAGAAATTTGTAAGTTTTTGGTGACATATCAAATCTCATAGAAACATAGGAAACCTACAGCACAATACAGGCCCCTCGGCCCACAAAGCTGTGCTGAAAATGTCTTTACCTGAGAAATTACCTAGGGTTACCCATAGCCCACTATTTTTCTGAGCTCCATATACCTGTCCAGGAGTCTCTTAAAAGACCCCATCATATCTGCCTCCACCACCATCACTGGAAGCCCATTCCACGCACTCACCACTCTGAGTAAAAAACTTACCCCTGACATCTCCTCTGTGCCCACTCCCCAGCACCTGAAACCTGTGTCCTCTTGTGGCAACCATTTCAGCCCTTGGAAAAAGCCTCTGACTATCCACACGATTAATGCCTCTCATCTTATACACCTGAAACTCCTCAAACTCCTAAAGAAATGGAGCCTCTCTGAAGCTTTCTCCAAAATGTATCCACTTTAAAATAATCACTAATTTATCATCTACTGTATCATAGTCTGTAACACACTTTGAAAGGCTTTAGAATCAGAATCAGGTTTAATATCATTGGCATCTATTGAGAAATGTGTTGTTATGCTGCAGCAGTCCATTGCAATACATAATAATAAAAAAATTAAGATATAGTAAATATATATATAGTGCCTATAAAAGTATTCCCTCCTCCCCCCCCCCCCCGAAGATTTCATGTTTTATTGTTTTACAACACTGAATCACAGTGGATTTAATCTGACTTTTTTTTGAGACAGAGAAAGACTTATGTCAAAGTGAAAACAGATCTCTACAAAGTGATATGAATTGATTACAAATACAAAACACAAAATAACTGATTGTATAAGTATTCACTCCCTTCAAGTCAGTATTTAGCAGATGCACCTTTGGCAGAAACTTCAGCCTTGAATCTATGTGGATAGGTTTCTCTCTGCACATTTAGTCAAAGCAGCATCCTTACAAAACTGTTCAATCTCTATCAGATTGCGTTGTATCATGAGTTAACAGCCCTATTGAAGTACAGCCACAAATTCTCAATTGGTTTGCAGTCTGAACTCTGACTTGGCCACTCCAGGACATTAATTTTGTTGTTCTTAAGCCATTCCTGTGCAACTTTGGCTTTATGCTTGGGGTCATGGTCTTGCTAGAAAGCGAGTCTTCAACCAAGTCGCAATTCTTTTGCGGACTATGCCCGGTTTTCCTCCAGGATTTCCCTGTATTTTGCCACATTCATTTTACCCTCTCCTTCACAAGCCCTCCACATCCCCACAGCTTGCTGCAGCCACCGTCATGCTTCATAGTAGGGTTATATGTTTCCGATGGTATACTGTCATGAGCTATATAACTGACCACCTTAAGCCAGAAGAGCACAAGAGATAGGAGCAGAATTAGGCCTTTTAGTCCTTCAAGCCTGCTCCACCATTTCATCATGGCTGATCTATTTTCCCACCTGCCTAGCTGACCAGTGATTCTTTTAACAATGTGCAAATGCTGGGGACTTGTATTTGAGACAGATACAAAAAGAATAAAGCTAAATAAAGTACCAAGTAATGATTCTGAAATTGGCTTGGAAATGACAAGCTCAGTCCAAGCCCAATAACTCTACGATAGAACAGCGTCCATTAAGTTGGAAAGAGCTCAGAGGGTATTTACAAGGATGTTGCTGGGACGGGAGGGACTGAATTATGGGAAAAGGTTGAATAGGTAGTGATGCACCATCAATAACTCTCGGAGATGGGAGGCAAACGATAGGCTTTTATTAGCTGCAAGAGACCACGATTAGTAGCAAGAGACCACCACACAACATCCTGGAGACTGAGGAAGGAGCAATGCCTCCAATCGCCTTCATACAGGGGTCTGTGGGAGGAGCCACAGGAGCAGTCAGCAGAGGGGCGTCTCCAGACAGGTATACATAGTTTACCACATTCACCCCCCCTTTGTTTTAAAAGAGAGTCCCCATGGGGTGAAGTTTCTTACAAGTATGTTTACAGGTTAAGTCTATCAGGTGGTCGAATCTGATCTTGAATCGATCTACGTAGCACCGGTGGTGATTGCACCAGTACCAGTGGTGATTGCACCGGTGACAGTGGTTGTGCTGGTTCCGGCCTGACTTGAGGTGCCAGCCCATTAGTTGTCAGTAATCCCTCATGTGTGTGCGAGGCGCCCGGTATGGGAGTGTCATGAGGAGTCTGTGTAGAGCTTGGTGTGTGCGATGTCTCGTGGGTATACACCTCGGTGGGTACGGGGTTCATAGTCACCGTGGAGTGTTCGGGGTAGGTGTCTGGTACTCCTGCGGGCGCCAGGTCGCGGACGGAGACACTGTCCTCCCGCCCATCAGGTAAGACCACGTAGGCATACTGGGGGTTCGCATGAAGTAGGTGAACCCTCTCGACCATCGGGGAGTATTTATTGCTCCTCGCATGTTTCTGGAGCAGCACTGGCCCTGGGGACGTCAGCCAAACCGGTAGGGTGGTCCCAGTGGCAGACTTCCTGGGGAAAATAAAGAGTCGCTCATGAGGGGTGGCATTGGTGGACGTGCATAACAGGGAGCGGATAGAGTGGAGTGCCTCGGGGAGGACCTCCTGCCAGTGAGAGACCGGCAATCCCTTTGACTTAAGGGCTAAGAGTGTGGCCTTCCACACAGTGGCATTCTCCCTCTCCACCTGTCCATTCCCCCGGGGATTATAGCTCGTGGCCCTACTAGTAGCAATGCCCCTAGCCAGCAGGTACTGGCGCAGCTCGTCACCCATAAAGGAGGACCCTCTATCACTGTGGATATAGCAGGGATATCCGAACAGAGTGAAGAGCTGGCGCAGGGCTTTTATGATGGACGTGGCAGTGGTATCAGGGCAGGGGATGGCAAAGGGGAACCGCAAGTACTCGTTGATTACGTTAAGAAAGTAGACATTGCGGTCAGTGGAGGGAAGGGGGCCCTTAAAGTCGATATTCAGTCGCTCAAAGGGGTGGGTGGCCTTGATAAGTTGTGCCTTTTCAGGATGGTAGAAGTGCGGTTTGCACTCAGCACAGACTTGGCAGTCCCTGGTCATCGTCCTGATGTCCTCAAGGGAGTAAAGCAGGTTCCGGGCTTTCACGAAATGGTAAACTCGGGTGATCCCCGGGTGGCAAAGATGTGCATGGAGGGCGTATAGTTGGTCGAGCTGTGCGCTGGCACACGCTCCCCGGGATAGGACATCAGGGGGCTCATTGAGCCTTCCAGGCTGGTACAGGATATCATAGTTGTAGGTGGAGAGTTCCATTCTCCACCGCAAAATTTTATCATTTTTGATTTTGCCCCGCTGTTGGTTGCTAAACATGAACGCAACTGAGCGCTGGTCGGTCAGCAAGGTGAACTTTTTGCCGGCGAGGTAATGCCTCCAGTGCCTAATAGCTTCCACTATGGCCTGGGCTCCTTTCTCCACCACGGAGTGCCGAAGTTCAGGGGCCTGAAGGGTACGAGAGAAGAATGCTACTGGCCATCCAGCCTGATTGAGGGTAGCAGCCAGCGCGAAGTCGGAGGCATCACTCTCTACTTGGAAGGGAATGGTCTCGTCCACCGCATGCATCGTTGCTTTGGCAATGTCCCCTTTAATGTGGCTGAAGGCCACGCGGGCCTCGGCTGAGAGGGGAAATGAGGTGGACTTGACCAGGGGGTGGGCCTTGTCTGCGTAGTGAGCGACCCATTGGGTGTAATAGGAAAAGAAGCCCAGGCACCTTTTGAGAGCTCTGAGGGTGGTGGGAAGAGGGAGTATACGGTCGGGGTAAGGGCCAATGACCCCGTTCTCCACGACATATCCAAGAAGAGCAAGTCGGGTTGTTCCGAACATACACTTGTCCCTGTTATAGGTGAGGTTAAGAGCTTTGGCCGCTTGGAAAAATCATTGGAGGTTGGTGTCGTGATCCTGCCAGTCGTGACTGCAGATGGTGATGTTATCCAGATATGGGAATGTGGCCTTCAGTTGGCATTGGTCCACCATCCAGTCCATTTCCCTCTGGAGGACAGAGACACCATTCGTGACACCAAATGGGACGCGCAGGAAGTGATAGAGCCTGCCGCCCGCCTCAAAGGCGGTGTAGGGGCGGTCCTCCGGGTGGATGGGGAGCTGATGGTAAGCGGATTTCAGGTCTATGGTCGAGTACACCTTGTACTGAGCTATCTGATTGACCATATCTGAGATGCGGGTTAGGGTGTACGCGTCAAGCTGCGTGAACCTATTGATTGTCTGGCTATAGTCCACGACCATCCTATTTTTCTGCCCTGTCCGAACAACGACCACCTGGGCCCTCCAAGGACTTGTGCTTGGCTCAATGATCCCCTCCCTGAACAGCCACTGCACTTCCGACTGAATGAAGGCCCTGTCCCCCGCGCTGTACTCCTGCTTTTAGTTGCCACAGGTTTACAGTCGGGGGTCAGCTTGGCGAACAGCGGTGGGGGAGGGATCTTGAGGGTCGAAAGGCTGCAAGTTGTATCAGTAGCGCGGCTGTTGGCATGGTGCTGGGTGGGATGTGTGGGTCGGTGTGTGTGTGTGGTCAGTAGCGGGGTATATGACCACAAAACTGAGGATTTCTGACAGTGATTGGTGGGAGGGCCCCTTCATACTCCATTGTCACACTTTTCAGGTGGCTCTGGAAGTTGAGCCCCAATAGCACAGGCGCGCACAGTTGTGGCATGACCAGTAGCGCAAAGTCCCGATATTCTGTGCCCTGCACCACCAATGTCGCTACACAACCTCCCCGGATGTCTGTGGAATGCGATCCAGAAACCATGGTGACCTTCTGGCTTACCAGCTGTGTCACGAGTCCGCAGCATTGCACCGAGTCCGGGTGAATAAAACTCTCAGTGCTGCCCGTGTCAAACAGGCAGCTGGTCCTGTGCCCCTCCACCAGGATGTCCATCATTGACCTTGCAAGCTGGTGTGGGGCGCTTTCGTCGAGGGTTACGGAGGCCAGAGTTGAATCGCTGTCTTGGTGCCCGGTAAGCACCTGTGGGTCGGAGGCGGGGCGAGAAGGCGCCGACAAAGATGGCTGCCCCCCATGCCTCGCACGCGGCGCTGCTCAACCCCGCTTGTGGTTTAGACTCACAGGCCTTGGCGAAGTGGCCTTTCTTTCCGCAGCTGGAGCAGGTCGCTTCTCGGGTCGGGCAGCATTTTTGGGGGTGCTTTTCGAGTCCGCAGAAGTTACACTGCGTGGACTTGCGACTGGCAGCAGCTGCGGTCGATTCGCCGGAGGGTTGCGGGGAGATCACGGACTTGCGAGTGGTCGATTCGCCAGTGGGTTGCAGGGTCTGCAGCATCTATGGGACCGGCAGGAGATCGCGCTGCTGGACAGCGTCAGTGTTGTGCAGAGCAGCCTCCAGAGTGCGGCCAGCTCGATCGCCGACTGTAAGGTAAGATTGGCGTTTTCCAGCAGCTGCTGGCGCACGTACACTGTCCTGATCACGGTAACGAAGGCGTCTCGTACCAGGAGCGCCGCATGCTGTTCCGCCATCAGTCCCCTGCAGTCGCAGGCCCGCACGAGTGTGGGGCTCGGACAAACTCAGCGCTCGACTCTCCAACCTGCTGCCGCCGCATCGCTAAATGATGTCTTGCGTAGATGGTGTTCACCGGCCGCAGGTACTGTCTTTTGAGGGTGTCCAGTGCCCCTTGGTAGGTCGGCTGGTCTCTTATAAGGGAGTACACCCACGGACTGACTCTGGAGAGGAGAACTCTGTGTATGATGGCAAGCTCAGTCACGGGAATCTCTTTCAGGTACGCTTGGAAGCATGCAAGCCAGAGTTCAAAGGCAATGGCTGCTTCGGGAGGTTGAGGATCAATGTCCAATCTATCCTGTCGTAAAATGCTCTTCATGTTTTAAAATTGCAACTAATAAAATTGATGCCCCATCAATAACTCTCAGAGACGGGAGGCAAACGATAGGCTTTTATTAGCTGCAAGAGACAACGATTAGTAGCAAGAGACCACCACACAACATCCTGGAGACTGAGGGAGGAGCAGTGGCTCCAACCACCTTTATACCGGGGTCTGTAGGAGCAGCCACAGAAGCAGTCAGCAGTGGGGCGTGTCCAGACAGGTATATGTTGTTCACCACAGATAGGAACTTCATTCTCTAGTTCGGAGCATAGAAGAATAAGGGGCACTCTTACAGAGGTACGTAAAATTTTGAGGATCATAGATGGGATGAAGGTACACAGTTTATTTCCCTGAGATGGAGAATCAAGAATTAGGGGACATAGGCTTAAGGTGAGAAAGGAGCAATTCGATAGGAAGCTGGCAAATAATGTTTTAACCAGAGCGTGATAAGTATTGTTACGAACCCCGTAACTGGGTCACTTACCAGCAAAGATAGAGAGGTCCGTTGAAGTCTGATGGTACTATTTTTAACAGTATTTATTGGTAAAAATACACAAAAATAATATCAATGCAAACATACAGATACTATACGTCGTCAATACTAGATCTGAAAGTGCGAGTATAATAATAATCAATAAGAAATAGCTCTATCGTTGTCTAGGGGATAATGTATTGTCCGATGGAAATATAAAAGTCACTCAGTTCATTCAGGCTGCAGCTTTTTGGTTGGAGAGAGAGACAGATTTTTGAAACTTGCCAGCTTTCCTTTATCCGATCTTGATCTGTATTCGTCCTTTAGCGAGGCCGTTCTGTGGAAGACTTGTCATCCGGGCAAGGATGGACACACACAAGCCCCCACCGGTCTCATACATTTCTCCTAGTGCGTCTAAAGGGGTTGTTCCCCAGACCCCCTTTTATTCCTTACTCACGGGGTCTCAGATGTCAATCAGGTTGGGATGATGCAATCCCTCAACCAGCCCACTCTGGTCATTCCCTGAGGGCTTCAGTGAATAGTACAGTACTTAATACACAATTCCGTCTCCAAGAGACAATGGCCGTTATCAATGGTTCCGCCTTTCTGGGGCCAGGACACACATTCCAAAACCTATGTATTCGGGACGTCTCTCTCTCATTTCCTGGGTCCCAGACCCGAATTAATAGCGATCTTGCGATTCTCGAAAAGGAGGGGGCTACTTTGTACCCTTCAGCCCCTCAGAGTTGTGGCACATTTTTAACACCCCTTTCTTCAAAGCGTTTTTACCATCGGTAAAAACGAAGTAAATCAGAGTCTTACAGGATTTTAGAATCTAACACAATACAAAAGTTTTTTTTTCACTACAGAGTAATACAGTTATACATTCAATTCAGCATCTAAACAGTTAATGATTACATTGAAACTTCCTTTAGTATCTTAACATCTTGTACCTTACTAAAGTCTTGTAGCATCAGATTCCAATTTAATAACCACCGATTTTTATTCCTTTTCTTCAGCAAACAAAAACTAAAGAGTTGTGATCTTAGCTTATGTGTATACTACAAAAGTTCATGCAAATACTAATCTTTATGTTACTTTCAAACTTAACAGTCAGTCTTCCATGGGGGTTGTCTTTATTATTCACATGCTTTGTCGAAATCCCTTAAAACCGGATTCTGCTATATAAAATGGCAGCTCGTCAACCCTCGCCCCTTTTCCAGTTAACTCCCACGTGGTGAGCTTGTGCACCATGGTGAAATAGGCTTTCGCCCGCTCCTTTCATAGGAGTTATTTTATCAACAATGTGTTCCAACCTTAGACCATTTTCCGAATTTACAGACAATTCTTTAAGTTTAAGCAAGTTGCTAGTTTTCTCTTCAGGACCCTTCATGCTATTAGTTCTCAATTTAAGATCTGAAAGCGATCCCCCTTTGTTCAAACAGCATTTCGAATTCTGCTTTTTCACACTACACTCTTGAATAACAATAGCGTGTGGGGTACCTTTACATTCCAACTCAATCTGTAATTGATTCACAGGCACCGTGTTACCAAGCCATTATCTCTGTAGCCTGGTTGCTGCTTCTGACATCAATCCAGACTTTAAAATTTCTTCATTCAACTTAGGAACTACACTTTTCCCTTTTCCTTCAATAATAAGATTCACATCATCACCTTTTATCTCCTCACTAACTTTTAACACACCTTCGAACACAAACAACTGGGAATTCTCACTTCCCACTATTACCAAGGTTAACCCTTTCTTCACTGAACCAAGTCCATCTGACCCACAAGGACTGCATTCCTTTTCAACTGAATCAAATACCTCAGACTTTTTCTGAGCTCCATTACTAGGCTCAATACCACGTGCATCCACATCTTGGACACACTCAAACGGGACATTTGCCTCTTCCAGGCTTTCAATACCCGTACCCTTTTCAAATTCTAAATTCCCCTGATCCTCCCAGCTACTCTCTGGGCAATTCCCTTCCAGAGTAAACTCAAACCCGTGGGCTGAAACAACCTCATCTGCCAACCCAGCAGACTTCTTCAAGGTAATGGCATCCTTTTCATCTAGGACTGCCCTCATTTCATTATCGGGAACACCTTTAGAATTTTCAACTTCTTCAAACAGTTCTGCCAAACCAGACAGATCATCCATGTCCAACTCTGGACCTTTCAACAGCCTCATCTGCTTCTCATCTTTACTTCGTGCCTCTACTCAAACTACCTGCGTCTCAATATCACCAAGACCAAGGAGATGGTGGTGGACTTTAAGAGATCTAGGCCTGATATGGAGCCAGTGATCATTAATGGAGAATGTGTGGAGCAGGTTAAGACCTACAAGTATCTGGGAGTACAGTTAGATGAGAAGCTAGACTGGACTGCCAACACAGATGCCTTGTGCAGGAAGGCACAGAGTCGAATGTACTTCCTAAGAAGGTTGGCGTCATTCAATGTCTGTAGTGAGATGCTGAAGATGTTCTATAGGTCAGTTGTGGAGAGCGCCCTCTTCTTTGTGGTGGCGTGTTGGGGAGGAAGCATTAAGAAGAGGGACGCCTCACGTCTTAATAAGCTGGTAAGGAAGGCGGGCTCTGTCGTGGGCAAAGTACTGGAGAGTTTAACATCGGTAGCTGAGCGAAGGGCGCTGAGTAGGCTACGGTCAATTATGGATAACTCTGAACGTCCTCTACATAGCACCATAGTTTCAGCGACAGGTTACTATCGATGCAATACTCCTCAGACAGGATGAAGAGGTCAATACTCCCCAATGCCATTAGGCTTTACAATTCTACTGCCAGGACTTAAGAACTTTTTAAAAGCTATTATTAATGCTTTTTGAGATAGTGATTTAGATGCATATCATTTTTTTACTGAGTTAAGTATTGTATGTAATTAGTTTTGCTACAACAAGTGTATGGGACATTGGAAAAAAGTTGAATTTCCCCATGGGGATGAATAAAGTATCTATCTATCTATCTATCTATAAATTTTCTCCTCGCTAAGGGCAGGACTACCTCCTCTCCATTACTCTCTTTCACTTTACTACTCTCCGTTTTTCCACCCTCTAAACCCTCGTGGTACAGGGTCGGTAAAAACGTCTCGGCCAAATCGATACTGGCCTGATTTAAACGGGTCTCGTTCTCAGCTGCCTTTCTCGACATGCTGCGAGTGATCGCGCATGCGGGATAGATCTTGGAATCTCGGGGCGGGACCTCAACACTCACAGGCTGGCTCGTCAGCTTCATTGCTGACCAAACCTTACCACCGGCTAAATCGTTACCAAGAAGGACGTCCACGTCAGTTCTCGGGAATTCTGATTGCACCGCTATTTCAACTGGTCCAGATACCAGATCACAATTTATAATGATCCTATGCAAGGGCACCGTTTCTGTCCCTTTTCCTATTCCTTTCAAAGCTACCATTCCCGTCTTGTGACCCAAATCCAGTACCTTACTGCTAATCAATGACAGTTCAGCTCCCGTGTCTCTCCAGATCCGCACTGGTGTGTCTCCCTCTCTCACAGACACGGTTCCTTTTGACATACATTTCTCAGACCCTTCTCGTACTCTGTCTACCTGGGGCTCTCTCGTCGATTTGCTGATTACCACAGCACATCCTATAGGGACTGCTGCTTTCCATTTTCCTGTTTCCTTCCTCGGAGCAAGGCACCTAAATGCAATATGTCCCCCCTTTCCACAATTAAAACAGGTCAAGCCAGGAACTCTCCTGCCGTCTTGCCTCTCCTCCTCAATCTTACCACTAGCTACCAGCGGGACCTCTGCCTCAGCCAGCGGGCTTTCTCTACCATTCCCACGGTCTCTCTGGTAACTTTTATTCAAGGAAATCTTTGTCTTGTGGGTTAGGGCATATTCATCTGCGAACCTAGCAAATTCGGAGATGGACTTATTCGGCTTCTCATTCAAATACATCCAGATATCATCTGAAACACAACCTTTAAATTCCTCAATCAGAATTAACTCCCTGAGACGCCAGAAATCTTCTTCCACTATTTCTGCTGCCCACCAGCGATCCAAGAGCACACCCTTCTCATAGGCAAACTCGGTATACGTCTGATTCCACCCTTTTTTAAAATTTCTGAACTTTTGTCTATACGCTTCAGGTACCAATTCGTAGGTCCGGAGAATGGCCTCCTTTACTTTCTCATAATTCTCCGCCTCTTCCTCCTCCATGGACAACGCCGCATATGCCCGTTGTGCCTTCCCTTTTAACACACTTTGTAACAACGCCACCCACTGCTCTTTGGGCCACTTCTGATTCACTGCCACCTTTTCAAAAAGCAAGAAATAACTATCAACATCCGTCTCCTCGAACGGAGGTACTACCCTCAGCTCCCGACTAACATTAAACCGCTCCTCTTGGTCTGACCCTTGAACTCTTCGCTCTTGCCTTAACTTCTCCATATCCAAGTCATGTTGCCTCTGTTTCTCTTCCTCCCTCTCCTTCTCGGCTCTCTCCCTCTCTTTTTCAGCTGCTTCCAGCTGTTTTAACTGAATTTCATGCTCTTTGTTTCTCAGCTCTTTCCTGCTCTTTTTCAGCTCTTTCCTGCTCCCTTTTCACCTCTAACTCCTTTAGCTGGAGCTAATGCTCCCTCTTCCTCTGTTCTGCGTCCAGCCTCAATTTCTCCAACTCTAACTGAGCCGTCCCACTAGCTGGTACCTTTTCAGGGATATTTTCCAATACCTCAGCTGAAAACACATTCTTCACAATATAGTACTGAGTTATGGCCCTCCGCACCTCCCGCTTTTTCATTGACAACCTCACCTCTGCAAGGTTTAGTCCTTTCACAATATTTATCAAGTCCGACTTTGTGGCCGCCTCCAGAGTCGGGTTTTCTCTAAGTTCATCCACGTCCATCTTTGCTGGTTTCCCGTCTGGCTACCCGCGCAACCAGATCCAAGTTTGGACTTACAAGCCCGATTCACTGGCCCCCCAATTTGGTATCAAATCCCGAGACGATAACCCCAAGTTGTTACGAACCCTGTAACTGGGTCACTTACCAGCAAAGATGGAGAGGTCCGTTGAAGTCTGATGGTACTATTTTTAACAGTATTTATTGGTAAAAATACACAAAAATAATATCAATGCAAACATACAGATACTATACGTCGTCAATACTATATCTGAAAGTGCGGGTATAATAATAATCAATACAAATAGCTCTATCGTTGTCTAGGGGATAATGTATTGTCTGATGGAAAAATAAAAGTCACTCAGTTCATTCAGGCTGCAGCTTTTTGGTTGGAGAGAGAGACAGATTTTTGAAACTTGCCAGCTTTCCTATATCTGATCTTGATCCGTATTCATCCTTTAGCAAGGCCGTTCCGTGGAAGACTTGTCATCCGGGCAAGGATGGACACACACAAGCCCCCACCGGTCTCATACGTTTCTCCTGGTGCGTCTAAAGGGGTTGTTCCCCAGACCCTCTTTTATCCTTACTCATGGGGTCTCAGATGTCAGTCAGGTTGAGATGATGCAATCCCTCAACCAGACCACTCTGGTCATTCCCTGAGGGCTTCAATGAATAGTACAGTACTCAATACACAATTCCATCTCCAAGAGACAATGGCCGTTATCAATGGTTCCGCCTTTCTGGGGCCAGGACACACATTCCAAAACCTATGTATTCGGGACATCTCTCTCTCATTTCCTGGGTCCCAGACCCGAATTAATAGCGATCTTGCGATTGTCAAAAAGGAGGGGGCTACTTTGTACCCTTCGGCCCCTCAGAGTTGTGGCACATTCGTAACAGTATATTAGAAGGATCTGCTAGAGGAAGTGGTTGAGGAAGGTACATTAACAACATTTAAGAACTTTGCCATGTAAATTGTTAGGAAAGGGTAGAGAGATAAAGACCAAACTTGGGCAAATGAGAGAAACTTATATCTTGTGATATTAAAGTAACTATCTAAGAGCAGAATTAGGCCATTTGGCCCACAGAGTTTGGTACACCATATCTGGATTTTTTTTCACCCCATTCTCCTGCATCCTTCCTTGACCCCTTACCAATCAACAACCATCAGTCTCTGCCTTAAATATACTCAAAATCGTGGCCTCCACGACACTGTGTGGCATTGAATTTCATGGATTCACTACCCCCTGGCTGAAGAAGTTCCTCTTCATCATATTTTTAAAGGGGAATCGGTTTATTTTGAGACAGTGCTCTCTGGTCTTTTGTCTCTTCTTCTGTCAGTAGAAATGATCCTGCCAGGCTCAGCCACATATGAAGGCAAGGAGCTGAATGGAGTTGTCACAACCCATTTGAGATGCATGCCATTGAGATCATTTAGTAGTTAGTGAGAAGTTATCCCCACTAAAAGCCATTCCCCCCCCCCAAACTCCAGCTATGACAATCTTAAGGAACCAACTGACACAAATCAAGCAACTATAAATCATGGTCAATGAATATCATGCAGCCTTTCCACTTCCATTCTGCATACAGAAGATAGTAACTTTTGGATTTCTCTACCTCAAAGGGGTGCCAAGGCACCATCATTCACAACAGGAACTGGGGTAGAGGGGTCTGGTACCTAAAAATGGTGCTGTGTTAGATCAGCCAGATGTTCCTTTTTGTTATATCTATTTTAGATGACACCATGGTAGCATAGCAGTTCGCGTGATGACATCACAGCTCAGAGTGTGGGAGTTTGGAGTTCAATTTCAGCGCTGTCTGTAAGGAGGTTTTACATTCTCCTGCATGGGTTTCCACTTTCCTCCGACAGTCCAAAGAAATACCAGTTGGAAGGATAATTGGTCATAGTAAATTTTTCTGTGGTTAGGAAAGTGTTAAATAGGTGGACTGCTGGGAACGCGATTAGTTGGTTTGGAATGACCTGTTCTTTGTTGTTTCTGTAAATAAGGGTGGAGAACAATTAATTACATCATGAGCAAGAGTCTCCATAGACCAGGCCATCATGCAAACAGAGCTTCCCTCCATTAGCTTTCTTTATAGTTTCTGCTGCTTTGGGGAAGCAGCGAATATAATCATGGACCCCTTCCTCCCTTGACATCCTCTCTTCTGCATCCTCTCATTGGGCAAAAAGATACAAAAGTGTGAAAACATACACCACCAGGCTCAAGGACAGCTTCAATCCTGCTGTTACAAAACTCTCATACAGACCTCTTGTATGCTAAAGGAAAACTCCTGATCTCTTAATCTACCTCATCCTGACCTTGCACTTCCTTGTTCTACTTGTACTGAATGCTCTCTGTAACTATAACACTATACAATTTTCTGTCTTCTACTTATTTTCTCTTTGCACGACCTCAATATACTTATGTATAGAAGACAAGCAAAAGCTTTTCACTCTATGTCATATAATAATGTCTTATGAGGATAGGTTGTGAGATTGGGCTGTTCTCTGTGGAGCAGAGGAGGATGAAAGGAGAGCTGGCAGAGGTGTAGGACATGATAAGTGGACAGCCAGCAACATTTACCCAAGGTAGATATAGCTAATACAAGGGAGTACAATTTAAGATGATTAGAAGAAAGTTTAGAGGGATGTCGGAGTGAAATTTTTTCACACTGAAAGTAGGGGACGTGTGAAATGCATTGCCTTGGGTGGTGGCAGATCTGATAACTTAGGGACATTTCAGAGGTTCTTAGATAAACACATGAGTGATAGAAAAATTGAGGGCTAGATTGATCTTAGCAATGGTTAAAAGTCTGGCACAACATCATGGGCTGAAGGGTCTGTTCTGTGTTCCATCTTCTATATTCTAATAAAACAATTACAAATGATGATGGGGCCCAGCATGCAAGTACAACAGACAAAGCATAAAACTTGCAACTATTTTCATTGGAAGTGTATAATGATTGACCCGTTTGCCTTCCCTTAAGAACCCAAACTGCAGAAATTAATTCCATTCCTTTCAAAAGATATCAAGAAACAGCTTTAGGCCCTGACCACTCTGCAGCTTTCCAGCTGAGGTCTCAAGCTCCAGGTCTAACTATAGATGTTGCCAAGTCATTACAGTACAATTACAGTGCTGGCTTCTCCCCAGCAATATAGACATTTGCTCAAGTATCTTTGACCTCCGAATTGCACAAGAAATCTACTCTGTTCATCCGGAGAGGGAAAGCAAAGCAAAAATATTCTCAAATCTCTTTGAGCAATTGTTTCATCCTGACTGACTCAATAATCTACAAAAACTGGGTTTTTGGGACCCTCATCAGGAGACCACAGTCAATGCTGATCTGCAATAACATCTATAAATTCAATCTATAACTTCGCTGATGACACAACTGCTCAAACAGTGGTGAGGAGGCACACAGAAGTGAGATAGGTTGAATGGTGTCACAACAACCTTGAACTCAGCATCAGCAAGATTAAGGAATTGATTGTGGACTTCATGAAGGGGATGTTGAGGGAAAACACACCAGTCCTCACCAAGGGGTCTGCAATTGAAAGAGTAAGCAGTTTCAAGTTCCTGGGTGTCAACATCTGAGGATCCATCCTGATGCATTTATGGAATGAGGTACACTTATGGCTATATTTCATTAAGAGTTTGAGGAGATTTATATGTCACCATAGACAAAAATATCTACAACATGTACTGTATGACTGAGAGCATTCTGACTGATTGCATTGTTGCCTAGTATGGCAGCTATAAAGCAAAGGATTGCAGGAGTCTGCATGGGATTATAAACTCAGCCAGCTCCATCACAGGTACAACACTCCTCACAATTAAGGACATCTTCCTCAAGAAGGCAGCATCCATCATTAAAGAGCCTCACTATCTAGAACATGCCCTCTTCATGTTACCACCATTGAAGAGGAGCTTAAAGATCTATACTCAGCTTTTTAGATCTAAGGAGCTGATTAAGTTGGATTGCAATGGTCTCTGTTCAAGATAATTTTGCCAAGCAATGAAATGTTGACCTCCCAGAAAAGAATGATTGTTTAGCTCAGTATTTTTCTTTCCACATTAGAAAAGAAATATCTAGCAAGTAACCAAAGGTCCCATTAAAATATGACTCTGATATCAACTCTTTTAGTCATAGATAAAGCAGCTAAAACCCAAGCTTAACTTACTCACAGATTACTAATGCATTAAGAAAGTCACTAATTTGTTTGTGTTGCATCAATTTTGGGACAGATAGTGGCCATTCAGCACGCAGAGGAAGCACATAGTGTCTCTGCTTCTTGAGGAGGCTGAAGTAGTTTGGCATGACTCCTTTGATCATAACTGATTTTTATAGATGGGTCAGGACACTGGACCAGGGATCCAATTGCAGATCCAGTACTGAGCACACTGATATTAATTGAGTAGCAAATCCCGAGGTGCAAACAAAGTCAGTGTCAAAGTTCAGGCAGAGATCAAAACATCCAGAGGAATCCAAAAACCAATCTCGGGAAACAGGCAGAGTCAATGCACAGACAGCCACAAATGCTGGAAAGGCTCAGGAAAACTCATTGGCACAATCTAGCAACAAACAGGTGAAAACACAGGACTGAAATACAATGAGCAACAAACAGACAGGCAGATGATAGGTGGAGCACAATGAGACAGAAGTGGCAGCAATACAGGTAATAGTGAGAAACAGGTGAGAGGCGGAGTACTGAGTAATACAGGGGCTGGAGTAGAGCATGAGCAGGGCCAGGAGCACATGGGGCATGAAAACAAACAAGAGCATATGGCAATACAAAACCACGAGGAAAACACACAAAAAGACAAAGTTCAACTGGAGGTACTGAAACCATCCTATCAATGCATGACAGATTGGTATGCCAAATGCTCCATCTGAGATTGCAAGAAGCTGCAGAGTTGTGGACACATTCAGCACACCACAGACACCAGCCTCTACTCCATGGTCACTGCCTACACTTCTTACTTCTCAATAATGCAGCCAACATAGACTATTTCCACCCCAGACTATCTCCCTTCATGTCACCCCCCTGCATTTATCAGGCAGAGAATTCAAATAACAGAAGGTACATGCCACCAGGCTTAAGGGCAGCATCTATCCTGCTTTTAGAAGACCCCTGGCACAAGACAATCTACAGATGCTGGAAATCCAAAGCAACACACACAAAATGCTGGAGGAACCAGCAGGCCATGAACATCTCTGGCAGAGAATAAATAGTTGATGGTTTGAACCAAGACCCATCATTAGAACTGGAAAGGAAGCAAAGAAGTCAGAGTAAGGTCAGGGTGAGGGTGGGGAGGAACAAGTACAAGGTGGCAGGTCAGAGGTGAGACCAGGAGAGGGGAAGGAAGGGAAGTAAAGAGCTGGGAAGTTGATTTGTGAAAAAAATAAAGGGCCAGAGAAGGGAGAATCTTATAGGAGAGGATAGAAGACCATGGAAAAAAGGGAAGGGGGGGGGGGGGGGAAGCACCAGAGGGAGGTGATAGGCAAGTAAGGAGATGCGGTGAGAGAGGGAAACAGGAATGGAGAATGTTAAAGGGGAGGGGGTGACAATTACCAGAAGTTCAAGAAATCTATGTTCATGCCATTAATTTGGAGGCTATCCAAATAGAATATAAAGTGTTGCTCTTCCAACCCGAGTGTGGCCTCATCATGGTAGTGGAGGAGGCCATGGACTGACATGTTAGAATGGGAATGGGAAGTAGAATTGAAATGGGTAGCCACCATCAGATCCCGCTTTTTGTGAAGGATGGAGTGAATGTGCAGTCTCCCGATCTATATAGGGTCTTACCGATAAACAAGAGGCCACACAGAGAGCACTGGATAAAGTAGATACCCCAACAGAGTTGCAGATGAAGAGTTGCCTTACCTGAAAGGACTGTTCAGGGCCCTGAATTGGTAGTGCAGGATGAAATGTAGGGGTAGGTATATCAGTGGTTCCGCTTGCAAGAGAAAGTACCAGGAGAGATATCATTGGGGAGGGATTGGCCAAGATAGTGCAAAATGGGGGTGGAGGGGGAGAGAAAGATGTGCTTGGTGGTGGGAGATGGCGGTAGTAGCAGAGAGGATAGTGAGATGCTCGGTGAGGACAAGAGAAACCCTATCCCTGATGTCATTGTAGGAGGATTGTGTGAGGGCAGATGTGCTCAAAATGGAAGAGATGTGGGTGAGAGCAGCATTGATGGTGGAGAAAGGTAAGCCTCCTTTTTTGAAGAAGGAGAATATCCCAATTGTTCTGGAATGAAAAGCCTCATCCTGAAAGCAGATGTGGTGGAGACAGAGGAAGTGAGCGAATGGAATGGCATTTTTATAAGTGACAGGGTGAGAAGAATTAGAGTCCAGATAGCTGTGAGAGTCAATGGGTTTATAGAAGCTATCAGTAGATAGCCTGACTCCAGAGCTGGAAACAGAGAGATCAAGAAAGGATGGAGAGGTGTTAAAAATAGGCCCGATATGTTTGAGGGCAGGGTGGAAGTTGGAGGCAAAGTTGATGAAATTGATGAGCTCAGCATGGGTGCAGGAAGTAGCACGAATGCAATCGTCGATGTAGCGTAGGAAGAGTTGGGAGACAGTACCGATGTTGGCTTGGAATATGGACTGTTCTACATAGCTGATGAAAAGGCAGGCATAGCTGGGGCCCATGTAAGTGCCCAAGACTACACCTTTTGTTTGAAGCAAGCGAGAAGAGCTGAAGGAGAAATTGTTGAAGATGAGGACCAGTTCTGCCAGATGGAACAGTATGGTGGTGGTGGAGAATTGGTTGGGTCTGTTGTCCAGAAAGAAGCAGAGAGTTTTAAGGCCCACCTGATGAGATTGGAAATTTATAGGAACTGGACATCCATAGTGAAAATGAAATGATCGGGGCCAGGGAACTTAAAGGCATTGTGAAGATCAAGTTAGTATTAAGTTTTACGGATGTAGGAGAAAAGGACTGAACCCGGGGGATAAAACAGATTCGAGGTATGCAGACACAAGTTCAGTGGGCAGGAACAGACAGAAACGATGGGTCTACCTGGACAATCAGGATCTTGGGAGGTGTGGGGTAAGGGAACTGTGAGGTTGCTGGCAGTGCATGGGAGATCTGCGGAGGTGACTAGGTTGGTGAAGGTGCAGAAGACAAAGGATGAGATAAGCTATTGACCTCACAATCTATCTCATTATGGACTTGCACCTTATTGTCTGCATGAACCATACTTTCTCTATAACATTTATTCTGCATTCTATATTGTTTTCCCTTGTTCTATCACAGTGCACTGATTTGTTGAAATGATCTATGTAGATAGCATGCAAAACAAAGCTTTTCACTGTACACGTTATAATAAGCAAATTTCCAATTTAGAGGCCTCTGCTTGGTCCACAACCAACAACTGAATCCTTCAATATCATCAGGTCTCTTCGACCAGATATAAACACTAGAGATGCAGCAGATTCTGGTTTAAGATGATGCTGATGGTGCCCGGTAACTATTTACAGGTGGCAGAAACAAAACTATGGAAACTACTATATGTCTTAGTAATAGATAGACAGGAGGATGGATATATTTTTTTAATCCCAAAGGACATTACAGTGTCACAGTAGCATTACAAATGCACAGATATACAAATATTAGAAGAGAAATAAGAAAAAATAAATATAAGTTACCACAAACAGTCTAACAGGAGGGGTCATCACTTCCCTGGCTATGTTGACTCATTATAGAGCCTAATGGCTGAGAGTAAGAACGACCTCTTTTAGTGCTCTTTGGAGCAGCGCAGTTTTCTTAATCCATTACTAAAAGGGCTCCTCTGCTCAGCCAAGGTGGCATGCTGAGGGTGAGAACGGAAACCTGGTCACAGCATACGGACTTTGGTTTGAAGCAGAGTCAAGGCAAAGTCTTGGCATCCCCGAGAGTGAGGGAAGTTCCAATATCTGAACTCTTTAAGGACCAGGCTGAATTGGAAATGTCAGGGACGAGCCAAATCATGGTGGCAGGGCCCAGGCACCAGGATGGACCAAGAGCAAGGAAAGACAATTCCTGCTTGGCCGATTTAAGTGTCAGAGCAGATTAAAAATGTCAGGGTGTTGGGACCAGAGGTGAGGGACGGGCCATTTCTGATCACTGCTCCACAATGTTTGCTCAGCTCTACACCGGACTGCAGTGATGCCTGGCTTCAACATTGATTTGGCTTTGGAATGAACTGTAGCTGTTGCTTGCACCAGCTGGAGTGATGCCTGGCTTTGTGTCTTTCGTTCTAAAGCTATTTGCTTGCTTTTGTTGTTTGTGTGATTTGTTTCTTTATCTCTGTGCATCAGCTGTTTGATGCTATTATTTTGGTGGGTTCTTTTGAGAGGTCTTTGTTTTGTGGCTGCCTGTAAGAAGACAAATCTCAAGGTTATATTATGTATACACACTTTGATAATAAATGTACTTTGAACTTCTTGAACTTTGAGAAGCTGGCAATGTGGAGCAACACACATACAATGTTGGAGGAGCTCAGCACATCAGATAGCACCTATGGAGAAGAAAAAGCAGTCTGTCTTTCAGACCAAGACTCTTCTTCATAAATCCTGATGAAGGATCTTGGCCCAACATGTTGACACTTGATTCCTTTCCTTGGATGCTGCCTGATCTGTTAGATTCCTGTAGAATTTTGGGGGTTTTCCTTGAACAAGATAGAATGCCTATTGAGATTTTTCAGTGCTGTTGGAAGAGAAGTAGAATCAATTCTGAAACAGTCATGATGTGGTGCTGGGATAGTCCCAAGGACTCAGGAGATGGGCCATCAAGAAATGTACCGATCTTCAGATACTGTTTGACCCACTGAATTCCTCTAGCACATCATCTGGTACTCCAGACTAGTTTGGTCTCTGTGGCTCCTCATTTTGTTTTTGCCAGTGGTGACCTCCAATACGTTATTTGCGGGATACTCTATGATGGTGGTAGCAACTCTCTACTTGCTAGTTATTTCTGTCTCAACATCTTTCTTTCATTCAGTAACTAAGATACTGGAGAACAGACATTAAACCAACAAACAAACATATTGTATTTATTGGAAAAACCTGAATTCTAAAGTAACGTCTCACTACTGTGTGGGCACCATGGTAATGCAGTGTTGAGTACACTGCTTTACAAGCTCTGGGTTTGATCCTTGCAATTGTCTCTAAGGAGTTTGTATGCTCTCCCTGTGACAGTGTAAATTTCCTCTGGGTGCTCCAGTTTCCTTGTACGTTCCAGAGGTACATAGGTTAGGGTTAGTGAATCATGGGCTGGCTATGTTGGCACTGGCACCTGAGGATTGTCTCCGGTGCAATCCTAGTTGATTTGATGCAAGCAGCTCATTTCACTGTATGTACAGTATGTTTCGATGTACATGTAACAAATAAAGCTTACCTTTATCTATTTACTGGGATAGAGCGTGAAATAGGCCCTTCCAGCCTTTCAAAGTCACACCGCCAAGCAACCCCTGATTTAGCCCTAGCCCCATTATAGGGGCAATTTACAATGACCAATTAACCCAATTTAACCCACCTTTGGACTGCGGGAGGAAACTGGAGCACACGGAGGACACCCACATGGTCATGGGGCAATCACACAAACTCCTTACAGGCAGGTTGCCGGTACTGTAAAGAGTTGTGCTAACCACTACACTACCGTGCCATAGTGCCCTTTACTCTGAAAAAGAGAGGAAACTTCTCTGCTGAGGCAAAGAAAGGCTGAAAAGTTTGTTCCAGTAAAAGAAACACTGGTCACATGACAAAATCGAAACAATTTTCCACTAAGCCATTTGTAAATCTAGAATGTGTGTGCGCCACTGATTAGTCCATGCTGGTATGTTGTCTGAATCTTAGAATGTGTAGATGAAGGCTGTTTCACTATCTGAGAACCTGCAAATAGAACGACCCAACCTTTCCAATAATGTGCCTGGTTGTCATTTCTGCTCATTTACACAAGCTAAATTGACATTCAATACTGAGAAATCCACATTGTCACAGTTCTCAGTTTTATATAAATATTAAACCAAGACCACAGCAGCCTGTTCAGGTAATTCAAATTAAAGCTATTGCAATGCTGCGTAGAGATTTCTACTGGTGTTTCAACCATTATTTTTCTAACAGAAGAGATTAACAGGTCATTTTCCTCACTTTCTGAGGGTCATTGAGTTCATAAAATGAATAATCTATCTACTTATATTGTAATTGATCCATAGCATAAAATGGAACTCATTTAAGACTGAGATGAGAAGGAACTGCTCTGGGAGGCTAATGAAAATTTGGAATTCACTATTTCAGAACACTGTAGAGACTTAAGTTATTAAATATATTCGTAGTTGATTATAGGTAGGTTTTCACACTTTAGGTAAGGGAATCAAGAGTTGTGGGGATTAGGCATGAAAGTAGATCTGACAACCTCAGAGCTGGAATAATCTCATTAAATGGGGTTGTTGGCAGGGGGAATAGTAAGTACTGCTCCAATCTCAGATTCTTAAAACTGTAAAGCTTTAAACAATTCGCCTATCAATGGGAAGAAAATTCAGAAATCAGAGGTGCAAAGGTAACCTATGCGTGGAGTCAAAGAGATGGGGTAGATCTGAAATAGATTTTTTTGCATCTGTATTTACTCGAGAAATGGTCACAAAGTCTACAGAAGTGAGGCAAAGCAGCAGTGGAGTCATGAACCCCATATAGATTAATTATGAGGAGGTGCTTGCAATCTTGAGGCAAATTAGGGTGAATAAATCCTCAGGGCGTGACATGGTGTTCCCTCAGATACTGTGGAAGGAAATGCAGAAATTGCATGGACTGCAGCAGAAATATCTAAATCATCCTTAGCATACCTGAGGATTGGAGGATTGCTAATGTTGTTCTGCTGTTTAAAAAAGGTTCTAAAAAATAAACCAGGAAATAACAGGCCAGTGAGACTGAAATCAGTAGTGAGAAAGTTACTTGTGTTTTTAGGGACTAGATATACAGGTTTCCCAAGCTATCCGAAAGTAGAGAGTTCCTATGAAACCTTTCGTAAGCCGAAAAGAAGCAATTACCATTAATTTATATGGGAAAAATTTTTGAGTGTTCCCAGACCCAAAAAATTACCAACCAAATCATACTAAATAGCACATAAAACCTAAAATAACACTAATGTATAGTAAAAGCAGGAATGATATGATAAATACACAGCCTATATAAAGTAGAAATTTATGTACAGTGTAGTTTCCCTTACCAGAATTGGGAAGATTTAGCCAAAAACCGATTTGTAGAAAAAAATCAGCAGGTACACGCATGTGCACACACCTGCTCACACAAGGCTTCGTGGTCATGGTGGTCTTTCTTGGTGTAAACACAAGTTTAAAGTGGGTTCCTTTTTTCGTAAAAGTGAAAATTCTCTTTGGATTTCTTTTGGTTAGCAAAAGACAGGTACTCATACTAATGTAAGTCTTTCGAAAAAGCAGAGTGGCATAAAGCGAACTTTCGTAAAGCGGGGGACACCTGTATGAGTATTTGGATAGACAGGGACTGATGAAGGATAGCCAGCATGGCGTTGTGCATGGTAGGTCATGTTTAGCCAATCTTATAGATCTTTTTAGGAAGTTACCAGGAAAACTGATGAAGACAAGGCAGTGGATGTTGTCTACATGGACTTCAGCAAAGCATTTCACAAGGTTCCATATGGGAGGTTAGTCAAGAAGGTTCATTCACACAGCAATCAAGATGAGGTAGTAAATTGGATTAGAACTTGGCTCTATAGAAGCCAGAGAGTGGTAGTAGATAGTTGCCTCTCTGACTGGAGGCCTGTGACTAGTGGAATGCCACAGGAATTCGTACTGTGTCTATTGTAGCTTGTTAGTTATATCAATGATCTGGATGATAATGAGATTAAATAGATCAGCAAATTTGCAGATGACACCAAGATTAGGGATGTAGGTGACTGTGAGAAAGACAGTGCAGTGGGATCTGAACCAGCTGGAAAAATGGGCTGAAAAATGGCAGATAGAATTCAAGTGTGAGGTGTTGCACTTCAGAAGGACCAGCTTGGGTGGGTTCTACACAGTGAATGATAGGGCACAGAGGAGTGTGATAGAGCAAAGAGATCTGAGAATAGAGGTTTATAATTCATTGAAAGTGACATCATAGGTAGATAGGGTTGTAAAGAAATCATTCTCATATTAGCTTTCATAAATCAAAGTACCGAGTAAAGGAGATGGGATGTTTTGTTGAAGATGTATGCCTATGAGGCCTATTTTGGAGTATTGTGTGTAGTTTTGGTCAACTACCCACAGGAAAGATGTAAATAAAGTTGAGTAAATAAGTGCAGAGAAGATTTACAGGGATGTTTTCAGGACTGGAGGACTTGAGTTATAAGGAAAGATTGACTTTACTCCTTGGAACGTAGAAGATTGAGGATAGATTTGATACATGTGTACAAAATTATGAGGGGTATAAATATGATAAATGCAAGTAGGCTTTTTCCGCTGAGGTTGGGTGGGACTGCTACTAGGAAGTCACGTATTAAGCATGAAAGGTGAAATGTTTAAGGAGAATGTGAGGGGATACTTTTCCACGCAGACAGTCATGAGAGAGTTGAATGAGCTGCCAGCACAAGTGGTGCATGCAAGCTCAATTTCAATGTTTAAGGGAAGTTTGGATAGGTACATGAATGGGAGGGTATGGAGGGCTATGGTTGGGGTGCAGGTTGATGGGACTAGGCAGCTTAAATGGTTCGGCATGAGCTAGATGTGCTAAAGGTCCTGTTTCTATCACTCTAGAAGTAATCATTTCATTTTCATCCCAGCCATTTCTGGCACATCTAAGCCTGTATGCTTGAAACTACAGTGAGCAAAACAGTTCTGAATTGTCTCACTGCTTGTGTCTCAGCAACTATCAGTGACAAAAATCACTGCATTTTGAACACAAGCACACACAACTGACTATTCGCTCCAGCATGGTGTAGTGTCCAATGGCCAGATAAGTAATGCAATTTAAAAACTACAAATCAACAGTCTCCTGCATCAATTAAGCAGCATAGTGCCTCAAATAAAGGAAGGCAATCCCAGCTATTTTCTCAATTGTTTTTGTTCTTTAAGAGTTGTCCTGAGTAAGTGGCTGCCCTGATGAAATGATGGTCCAATTAACTGGAATCCATTGTGTGTTGAAAGGGTGATAATACACTGAAGGGTGTATCCCACATTTGCTTATTTGGGACAACTCTTAGAGAACAAAACTTTGAGAAAATTGCTGGGACTCCCTTCGTTTATTTGGGACACAACACTGCTTAATTGGAGCAGGAGACTGTTGCCAAACAGGCTCTAACTTGCAAGGTGGTTAGACGCTAACACTGCTTAGAGCAAACTGTTTCTAAAAAGCTTCTTTTGCATGTGTTTGTGTTCAAACGCAATCACATCAGCTGGCTGAAAATAAGTGGTAAGGCAATTCCAAACTGTTTAGCTTACTGCGATTTCAATCATTCAGGCTTGGAGATGCATTCATTGTTAGCATTTATTAAGGCAGTCCATTATCCACACTAGGTGTCTATGTTGATTTTGTTGATTGTATCCTCTGTTGATAACTATTTGGAACTAATATGCAGTTTTATAATCCTGTTCTAATTTGTTCTGTATTTCATTTAAATACATAATTTGTAACTCAGTTTGACTTTTTTTTATAATTTTCTAATTATTTCCATGAAAATTCGGCTAATTGGGCAACCGATTCATTGGGTCAAAACATACTGATCCCAATGTATACCAATTAACCATAACTCACTGTATTTATAGTAACTTATAGACATGGAGCTTAAGAGGACGATGGCACCTAATGGCGACTCCTTTCCTTGCATCTTTGGAAACAGCTCTATCTCTATTTTTCCCGTTCAGGGTGCTTTTGAAGACCCTGACCTGGAGTTACGAGCCGAATTTGGTTTTTTGAAGGAATGGGCCTAGAAGACTAGGTTCAGGAATTTTGTAGCTCTGGAGGCGGGCAGACTAAGGTCAGTGCCTCCGCAGGAACTGGTGTGTCGTGGGAGTACACCGAAGATCAAAAGCAGTGAGCTGGCAGCTGGCTGTGTGCCCAGAGAATCGAGTTCTTTGAACACAGGGCTCAGAACAAGCGACGCAACAGACCTTTAATGTTGTAAATCAATGAGTTATTTGTTATGTCTCCCCTCTCGCTGTGAAACAGAGACCCTTCTCTTTCCCTTATTAGGGAGAGACAGAGAGCCTGTGGTATGTTGAATTACCGGGTGAACGAGTAGTCTTTGAGGTACTGCAAGTCTGTCATTGTTGATGCTTTGCTGCATGCCCATTGTAAGTAATGGGGGGGGGGCATTAGTCCTGTGCTCTTTCAGCATGTCACTCTGTCCATCTGAATGAATTGTAAATCAATGGACTCGTGTTGAAAACAATCTCACTAAGATTGCATTGATCAAGTTTAAACATGTGAATCTCATTAATGTTAAATAAGGCAAGTGAACTTTAAACTGCAAGAAAGAGACGGGATTGATCAAAGAACATTCTTAATTCATGAGACAAAATATCTTGGAGATAAACTCTCTGAAACAATATTGATAATTATGCAGCCTGAGATTATGGCATTATCTAAATGGAATTTGTGGTTGATTGCTGTGGTATGAACTCTCCTTCTGCTCATAATGTGTATTTCATATAGAATTGTTGGATAAGTGAAATATTTGATCCACTGAACTCTTGAAATCCAGTGGCAGTTAAATAGGCATATATTGATAAATAATTGAAAAATACTAAAACCTGATCTGATCTTGATCAATGTGACAAAGGACTTCAGATCTATTTAACCAGAGTGTTAGAACACAATAATGTACTTTGAATTGCTACACTTTGTAGATCTATATAAATAACTATAAAGACATTGCAAATGGGACATAGGTACGAGAACAGATGTTCCTATCAGATAGAACTCAGCACTTTTGACAAGTAGCTATTAGTTATCAACAGAAAATAGTGGAGCTAGCAGACCACACAATGTCAGTGGAGTGAGAATCAAGACTAAATATTCAGGTCGGTAAATTTAATCAAGGAAGTTCATGAATTTGAAAGATTAAGTCCTTTAGCTCTCAATCTTTTCTTTGTAGATGCTGCCAACTTCTAATATGCCTGATTTATATTTCATATTTCCATTTTATGCAGCTTTTTGTATTTGTAGCAATTAAACATTTAAAAAAATGCCTCAAAGCAAACTTGGAAATCTTCAAAAAATCAATAGTCGAAACATGCAGCAGCCCTGCAGAATCTGTGGGCAGAGAGTTAAAGGATGATCTTCTAATAAACTCAAACTTTTGAGTCAGCAGTTGTAAATTAATGAAGAAACTGGCCATATTATGGAAATCTGGACAAAGAATTTCAGAATTTCATGTCTAGAAATGTTAAATTCAAGAAACACAGAATTTACTGAATAGCAAGTGGCTTATGTTAGACTAGAGGGACATAGAGTCAGAAACTGCATCTAAATCGGGTTTAACACTGAGACATGTCATGAAATTTGTTGTTTTGTGGCTGCATTACAGTGCAAGACATAAAATTACTATACGTTACAAAATAAACAAGGAGTGCAAAAACAATTAACTGAAATGGTGTTCGTGGGTTCATGAATCATTCTGAAATCTGTTGGTGGAAGGGGAGATATTAAAATATTTAGTGTGGATCTTCATGCTCCTGTACCTCCTCCCTGATGGCAGCAACTGTTTCTGAAGCTGGTGGTGTGGAATCTTTGTAGATGCAGATCTTTGCAGATGTTCCTTGATTCTATTGTGTTTCATTGCTAATGCCCACAAGAAAATGAATCTCAGGGCAGTACATGGTGGCATATATGTACTTCGGTTTAAACATCCTTAAATACTTTGAACTTTAGTGTGGATACTCATTTGAACATATTTGAAATTGTAATGTTTTGGACACAAAGGGAAGCAATGGATATAGAATAGTGGGGAAGCTGAAGTAAAAGATCGGCCATTTTGTGATGCAGTAGGACAGGAAGCTCCAAAGACTGAATGGACCATACCTGGTTCAGCTTTCCTCGCTCTTATAATCAGCAGCTTGTTCTGAAGACAAATTTGTGCAATTCTTTGCGGAAATAACTGATAGGATAGACAAAGGAGAATCAGTGGATGCTATTTGCTTTCAGAAGGCCTTTGACAAACTGTCACTCATGAAGCTGTTGGACAAGATAAGAGTCCATGGCATTACAGGAAAGGTACTAGTATGGATAGGTGACTGACTGATTGGCAGGAAGCAAAGAATGGGAATAAATGCTGCCTATTCTGGCAGGCTGCCAGTGACTATTGGTGTTCTGCAGGGGTCAGTATGTGGTCTGCTACTTTTCACATTATATGTCAAGGATTTAGATGATGGAATTGATGGATTTGTGGCCATATTTGCAGATGATACAAAGATAGGTGAGGGACAAGGTATGTTGAGTAAGCAGGGTGTCTACAGAAGGACTTAGATTGGGAGAATGTGTAAAGTGGCAGAGAGTGTAGGGAGGTGCATGGTCATGCACTTCGGTAGAATGAATAAAAGGATAAACTTTTTTCAAAACTCAGAAGGGCAAAGAGTCCTTTTGAATAATTCTTTAAAGCAGGGTTTCATAAGGTGGGCATTGGGAACGGACCCAAATGCAAGACGCAGACACTGAAGTACTAGGGAGAGGATGAGGTATATCAAGAAAGCAAGGGAAGTGGGGAAGAAAACGACATGCTGGCCCTGGATAAGACTAGGAGACAGGGCATAGGCTAGGACTAGAGTAGGAAAGTGGGACCTGGACGAGGAACTAGGAATTGGGAACTAGGATAAGGACTCCAAGCCAGAGACTGGACAGTGACCCAGAACCTGGGTCTTGACTCAGGCTCAGACTCCAGATCCAGGCTCGGACTGGACGGGGCAAGGCAACAGGACTGGATGTGGGGGCAGGACGCGGGACTCCAGGGATGGACGAGCACATAAAGCTTAGACTTGGTCTTGATTGAGGGAGAGCAGGAACACAGAGCCTAGGTCGAGGAAGAGCAAAGCAGAAGTGGGGAGAGGTGTAGCTGGGCACAGACACCAGCCCTGGACAAGACCAGGACTCAGGGCCTAGGCTACGCCTTGGACTTGGACACAGACTGGAGCACAGGAACACCAAGCCTTGGACTGGAGCAGGGGAACACAGAACACAGAGACAGGACCCCTCCTTGGGAACAGGATATAGGGCCAGGGCTTTACACCAAGTCAGGACCCATCCTTGGAGACAGGTCATAGGGCCAGGACTCATACACATACACTAAACACAGGGACACAAAGAGACAGATCCAAGCCTAACAATAGATAGTTCCTTCTGTTTGCATGGCAAGGCTCCAGTCTCACTCCAGCAGCTGAACTTGACAGCAATACAGGCAAGGTAGCTGGCAGGGCTTCAGGCCAGGCTTCAGAGGGAAGGAAGGGAACAGTCCAGCCTCAGGGTAACAGCAAAGACAGTCTGATTTACCCAACAGAGGCAAGGACAGGAAGAGACAGATCCCACCATAGGGTAACAGCAAGAACAGCCTGACTTACCCCTCAGAGGTAAGGACAGGATGCCAACAAGACAAACCAACAACCACACTCAAACCCATGGCCACCTATATTCCAGCCACCATATGAGAATCAGGTGCCTGTGATTAAGCCCAAATGAAACAACTGACAGCCGGAAGACCTGGAGTCGGGAGTCCACAGACCAGACCGTGAACCGGAACGTGGACTTCACGGACTGGACCATGACACAGGGGTTCTCTACATTTTTTTTCTGCCATGACCAATACCATTAAGCAAGCAGTCTGTGGACCCTAGGTTGGGAACTCCTGTTCTAAAGGTTAACTTGCAGATCAAGTCTGTGGTGAGGAAAGCAAATGCAATGTAACATTCACTTCAAGAGAACCAGAATACAAGAACAAGGGTATCATGCTGAGGCTTTTTAAGACACTGGTCAGACTGCACTTGGAGTATTGTGATTGGTTTTGAGCCCCTTATCAAATAAAAGATGTGTTGGCATTGGAGAGGATCCAGAGGATGTTCATGAGAATGATGTTGGAAATGAAAGGGTTAACATGTGAGGAGTGTTTGTAGTCTCTGGATTGCATTTGCTGGGGTTTAGAAGAATGGGGTGGGGGTGCAGGGGGAATGTCACTGAAACCTATCGAATATTGAAAGGTCGAGATAGAATGGATGTGGAGAGGATGTTTCCTATAGTGGGGGAGTCTACAACCAATAGTCACATATTCAGAATAGAGGGATGTCCATTTAGAACAGAGAGAAGAAGGAATGTCTTTAGCCAGAGGTTGGTAAATTTGTGGAATTCATACCAGGTCATTGACTATATTTAAAACGGAGGTTGATAGCTTCTTGATTAGTCAGGACATAAATGGTTATGGAGAGAAAGCAGGAGAATGGAGTTGAGATGGATAAGAAACCAGCCATGACGGAATGGCTGAACAGATTTGATGAGCAGAATGGCCTAATAATGCTCCTTGGTCTTATGGAACCAGAATAATTTGCAATTAAAAACAACCACACGAATTGGAAAATTATAAATGACAGAGTTCCAGATTAGGAAATGTGGAGAATTTTTGAACAATATATGTCTGAGAAAAAGTAATGAGGAATTAATGTATGAAAGGTTCTGGAACCTTTTTAAAATGACTGTATCGATCACAATCCAACACAGAGTTGAAAGGAATCATCAACAGTGCATGTTCTAATCTAACTGCTGCATCATTTCTATAATGATATTGAAGGCAATTAGGACAGTTTTCTTTGTGTTTATTGACAACTAAAGCTTTTGATTTGATGAGTATTACTTTATAATGACTAGTTTGACAAATTGTGAGATTAATTTTGGTTTGATAAGATGGGTTAATGTTTTCTCAACAAAAGACTAGACTAATTGAAAAGAAGAAATATCTGAATGAGGCAACATCAATCACAGGTCCTGAACAAAGTGCACTTCTTCCACATTGAAAAACTTGAAATGAAACAATAAAACCAGATATTGCTCCAACTGATCATTAGTAATCATAAAACTTTTGTATCGTTCTATAAAGACGCCCTTATTAAAGTAACAAGGGGATAATGATCTTGGTGACAGCAAATACAATGGGATGATTTCTTATGTGGTAAATTCTGCATATCTTATATTGCTGCTGCCAGTGTATTTTCTTCTGTGTACCAGTGTTTTCAGCTCTCAATATACATTCAGTTGGAACTTTTTTAATGTACCTCTGGATATTTGCTCTATAATGCAAGTATCTAATCAGCCAAAGATGTGGCAGCAACTCAGTGTACAAAAGCATGCTAACATGGTCAAGAGGTTCAGCTACTGTATGGACCAAACATCAGAATGGGGAAGAAATGTGACCTAAGTGGCTTTGATCATGGAATGCTTGTTGGTGCCAGACTGGGTGATTTGAGTATTACAGAAACTGCTGATCACCTAGGATTTTCACACACAAGTCACTAGAGTTTACAGAGAATGGTGCAAAATGAAACACTAGAGAAAACATCCAGTGAGCAGCTGTTCTGCTAATTAGAGAGGTCAGAGGACTATGGTCAGACCGGTTCAAGCTGATAGGAAGGCAAAAGGAGGTCAAATAATCACAGTTTACAATGGCAGAAGAACATCTCTGAATGCAACAAGTCGATCCTTGAAGTGGAAGACCACAAACATGTACTGAGTGGCCACTTTATTAGGTACAGCTATTAAAGTGGCCACCTAGTGTATTGAATTGTGAAGGAAAAGATAGTTAGTATTTACATTCCTAAGATACTGTGCATTTGACTGTGTTGCGTTAAACAAATTTAAATTAACTTCTTCTATGTGGAAAAGTGTGTAGTTTTATTAAATGAAGACAGTTTGTATAATGTGATATTTAAAGGTGCCCTGTAATTCAATGTGCAGGTGTAGCAAATAATTAGCACAATAAAAGGTATGTTAGCCTTCACAGCAAGAGGATATCATTACAGATATTTTAATACACTGGGAGTATTGAATGTAGTTTTGCCTCCAAAAAATATAGACCTGTCATCGTGGGAGTGATTCAGCAACTGGTTGTTGGGATGTACAATCTGATGGAGGGATTCAGCAGGTCGAGAAACATCTGTGGGAGGAAATTAATTGTCGACATTTCAGCATATTGTCCACACCACATTCTTGCAATGTTCATCTATGTGGGGGCAGTGAAGATGTTTCTCCGGCTCAGAAATTTAGAACCTACGACCACAGTCTCAGAGTAAGAAGTAGGCCACTTAGGACTGAGGAGAAAAGAGCCTCTTTGCTTAAGCACTGGTGATCCTATGGAATTTTCTACCATAGAAGAAGGTTGTTAAGGCTTTGACAGTGAGTTAATTCATAACCAACATCAAATAAATTCTGCATATTGCAGGATTTAAGGGATATGGGGAGAGTAGAAGTTCAGCCATGATTTTGATGACAGAAGAGACTTGAAGAGCCAGATAATCTGTTTACCACCATCAGAGCACAAGAATTCGAGCAGAATTAGACCATTCGGCTTATTGATTCTGCTCTGCTATTCATCATAGCTGATTTATTATCCCCCTCAAACTCATTCTCCTCCTTTCTCACCGAAACCTTTGACACCCTTACTTATCAAGAACCTATCAGCCTCTGCTTTAAACATACCCGAAGCTTTAGCCTCCATGGATGTCTGTGGGAAAGAATTCCACAAATTCACCACCCTCTGGCTAAAGAAAATCCTTATCTCAGTTCTAAAGGGACGTCCTTCTATTCTGAGGCTGTCCATAGCTCCTCCACTATAGGAAACATCCTACCTGAATACATTTTATTTAGGACTTTCAATATTCAATAGGATTCAATGAGATCCCCTCTCATTCTTCAAAACTCCAGTGACTACAGTTCAACTCCTAATTCTTATTTTCTTAAACCTGTTTAAAACTGTTTACACCATACAGCTAAATAAAAGGCTTCTCCCCACTGCCTTAACATCCCTCTCCCACATGCAGCGACAGTTCACCCCTGAACAATCCAGCCCACAACCTCTGCATCATCCTTTCAACACCTTGCTCCCCTTCCTTGCTTCATTCTCCAACACACCACCATCCTATCTAAAATTAGAAGGAAGTCAAATAATTTATTCATCCAAGGAATTTCAGAAAATTAGCTTAAAATATTTGAATTAGCATGTTATTTGCAGAAATATATCAAAAACTTTGGATAATTAATTGTGCATAATAAAAATGATTACAATAGAATGTGGAGGAATGGTATTAATATAAAATTCCAAACTACAGTACCTATAAAATATTCAACCCCCTTGAAAGTTTTCATATTTTATTGTTTCACATCATTAAGTCACAATGGATTTAATTTGGCTTTTTTGACATTGATCAACAGAAAAAAGACTCTTTTGTGTCAACGTGAAATCAGATCTCTACAAAGGAATCGAAGTTAATTACAAACATAAAACACAAAATAATTGATTGCATAAGTATTGGCCCCCCTTTAGTATGACACACCAAATTATCATTGGTTTTAGAAGGCACATAATTAGTTAAATAGTTAAATGGAGATCACTATGTGTTTCAATTGATTGTAGTAAAAGTACACCTGAAACTGAAAGGCCTAACTGCTGGTCAGTCAGTATCGTGGCAAAAACTACACCATGAAGATAAAAGAAGACACCAAGCAACTCTGTGAAAAGGTTATTGAAAGGTACAAGTCAGGGGATGGATACAAGAAAATTTCCAAGTCACTGAATATCACTTGGAGTACAGTTAAGATAATCACCAAGAAATGGAAAGATTATGGCACAGCTGTAAATCTGCCTAGAGCAGGCTGTCCTCAAAAACTGAGTGACCGTGCAAGAAGGGGACTAGTGTGGTAGGCCACCAAGAGACCTATGACAACTGTGGAGGAGTTACAAGCTTCAGTGTCTGAGATGGGAGAGGCTGTGCATACAACTGTTGCCCGGGTGCTTCACCAGTCGCGGCTTTATGGGAGAGTGGCAAAGAGAAAGCCACTGTTGAAAAAAATCATACATGAAATCTCAGTTAGAGTTTACCAGAAGGCATGAGGGAAACTCTGAAGTCAGCTGGAAGTAAGTTCTGTGGTGAAAACAAAATTGAGTTTTTTGACCTTTGGACTAAATGTTATGTTTGGCGTAAGCCTAACACTGCACATCATCAAAAACACACCATCCTTACCATGAAGTGTGGTGTGGCTGCATCGTGCTGTGGGGGTGCTTCACTGCAGTAGGTCCTGGAAAGCTTGTGAGGGTAGAGGGTAAAATGAATGCGGCCAGATACAGGGAAATCCTGGAGGAAAACCTGATGCAGTGCACAAGAGAAATGCAACTTGGGAGATTCGTTTTCCAGCAAGACAATGACCACTAGCATAAAGCCAAAGCTACACAGGAATGGTTTAAAAACTACAAAGCTAATATCCTGGAGTAGCTAAGTCAGAGACCAGGCCTTAATCCAATTGAGAATTTGTGCCTGGACTTGAAAAGAGCTGTTCACTCACAATCCCCAAGCAAAATGACAGAACTTGAGCAGTTTTGTGAAGAAGAATGGGGAAAAATTGCAACGTCCAGATTTGCAAAGCTGATAGAGACCTATCCACACAGACTCAAGGCCGTAATTGCTGTCCAAGCTGCTTCTACCTAATGCTGACTTGAAGTAGGTGAGTAATTATGCAGTCAATTATTTTGTGTTTAATAATTGTAATAGATTTAGAGCAATTTGTGGAAACTTGTTTTCACTTTGACACGAGAGAATCTTCTTCTGTTGATCAGTGTCAAAAAAAATCTAATTAAATCCACTGTGATTCAATATTGTAAAAAATAAACATGATAACTTTGGGGGGGAGCACTTTTTATAGGTACTGTACATTTGATTATGTCCTATGTTAAACATTTTAGTTGAAGTTAAATGGAAAGAGTTTTACTATAATTCTTCTTTGTGCTAACTATCTCCACTCTGGTTTTTCAGCCTAGATGAAATGTTTCAACCTGTGGTAACTTCTACTTTACAAAAAGACCACTCGACAATTTGATGGCCAAAAGAGCATCTTTATCTGGGACGGCAAATGATATTTACAATACAGAGGCTTCCAGGTACCTCATGTGGCATGGGTGGAGGAAGAATATACAATGCACACTGGGAGTAAAAAGAGCAGAAGTAAAGACCCCGCCAACCCCGGATCCCGCCTCTTGCTACCAACAGCTCCCCGATTAGTATTAACTTACTTTTAATAATACTCACATTACAACACAACCCAAAATACATATTGTCCATTTCCCACAATGAATCCTGGCCTGCTAAGTTCCACCAGCTGTTTTTTTTTGCTTCAGATTCCAGTATCTGCAGACTTTTGTGACATCAAATAAAAGTACTCTTAATGCTCGAAATTTGTAATGGTGGTATGTGTAGGCAATGCTAACCACACAAAGGGTAGTTGAAATTTTTGCTCTTTTCCTCAAAAGGCAGTTGATGCTGTGTCACTTGTTAATTTTACTCTGAAGTTAATTTGGTTTACAAAAAGAAGCAAGTAGTGTTTTCACAAAATTAGTTTAAAATATTGGAATTAGCATTCTAATTTCAAAAACGTAGCAAAATCATTGGATAATTAATTGCTAAGTGTATGATAAAATTAAATGATCAAAATAGAATGTGTAATCATAAATCAAGCAAAACTCTTTGGGCTTTCCCTTCTCCTATTTGTATTTTCTTGTCATACTATAAGTTACTGTGATCAACTTGCAAATAATGGTCTGATAGATGCTATTGTTAAATAATGAGTAAAAGTTGATTGATCCATGCTATACAAATTTGAAGGAAAAAATCCCATAAGTGTAAGAATTTCTAAACTGGTGACAACATTAAATACATGACAAAATTTTGGTTGAATAATATCACTGAATAATATACTTTAAAATATGCTTGGCATCTCATGTAATTAAACATTATGCATAAATGGGTGCTTTAAATCTTCCTGTTACAGAAATCAATTAGATACTGTAATTTTCTGAATGGTTTGTCTGTCAAACATTATTCCAACCAACAGAATAGGACAGTTTTTTTTCATTCATTTACTGTATGTTAGCTTTGCTGGCAAGGACACTATTTAATGTCCATCTTCACTTAATTTTGATAAAGTGAAGATGAGCCATTTTTTTGAATCGCTGCAGTCCTTGTGGTGAAAGTATTCCACAATAGTGTTCAAAGGGGTTCTGACACATTTTAACTATGATGGAACTGTGTTGTATTTCAAAGTCGGAATGAAATGTTCCTGGGAAAATGGAACCAGTGAGCTATGTCATGCAATCTGTTCTCCATTTGTACATATAGAAAATAAATGCATGTTTATAATTTTTCCACAACTCCTATAATTTGTTCAGTGACAAAGTTAAAATCAATTCAGTTCATTGTCATATGCACGTGAATGGACACATGCAGTGGAAAAACTTATTTGCAGCAGTATTACAGCCACATAACAACATTCACAAGAAGAGAAAGCAAAAACATAAATTAAACATAATTTTTACACGGATGAACACAATTGAAACAAAAAGAGATCTGATGCCCATTTTAGTGCAAAGTGATCCAGGTGATCATGGTATTGGCAAACTGCCATGACTCGGTTGCAGTGGAATGTTCAAGAATCAGATTGTTGAAGGGAAGTAGCTTTACATAGACCTGGTAATATGGGACTTCAGGCGTGGCCTGGATAGCAGGGATTTTTGATGATGGATACTGCAGTGCTTACTGTAGACACTATTTCTATCTCCAGTCGTTTTTTTCATTTGAAAACCCTGTGTTTGTGGCTCGACTCAGTTTTCCTCCTTGCTTGGTGCTTTGCAGACCTTCATTGTAGTTACGGTATGTAGTTAGGACTACAATTGCGTTTTTAAAAGTCAGAAGAAATACTTGCTTTTGAATTGCTTAGCTTTAAATTTTCTTTTCCATCAGCATCTCAACTTTCCTTATACAACTTGTTTTTGAATAAATAATTGATCATTGATAATTATCATTCAAAAATTATCATTCTTTTAAAACTCTCCCAACAGAGTTCTCACTTTATTGTTGGATATGACAGGCAACCCACACCTCAATGCATTGGCTTATAGTTTGATTGGTTTGAATAGTATGCAAGACAAGCTTTTCACTGTACTTCTCTACTTGCCACAATAATAACTCAATTCCAATTGTTTGAGGAGTTATTTAGGAATTATTATGAGTCTAGACAAAGGAATAAGCTATGTGGTATCTGTAAATAACACTTTTCTTTGAAATAACATCACAGGTATTTCTTTGATTCATTGTCTGTTGTAATATTGAACCATTAATACAAAGCAAAAGGACCAAAATGTTGAAGAATCATTGGGATTTATCCCCTCTATTAAACTGTGCCACCAAAATCCAAAAATAATTTGAATGATAACATTTTTCTTTCCAAAAGACAGTTTAACATTTTGTGATTATGCTTTACCTGGTGATTTCCAAGATAGACATACTTAAATATTTTGCTGGAAAGTTTGGAGTTTGTGTTGCATTTTTATTCGGGCATAGAACATACATTACAGCACATTACAGGCCCTTTGGCCCACAAATGTTGTGCCGACCATGTAACCTACTCTAAAAACTGCCTAGAATTTCCCTAGTGCGTAGCCCTCTATTTTTCTAAGCTCCATGTAGCTATCTAAGAGTCTCTTAAAAGACCCTATTGTATCCTCTTCCACTACTGCTTCTGGGAAAACATTCCTGCGGAAAAATTCTCTTGCTATCCACTCAATCAATGCCCCTCTTCATCTTAAACACATCTATCAGGCCACCTCTCATCCTCCGTTGCTCCAAGGAGAAAAGGCCAAGTTCACTCAACCTATTCTTATAAGGCATGCTCCCCCATTACAGGCATTCATGTAAATCTCCTCTGCATTTTCTCTACAGTTTCCACATCCTTCCTGTAATGAGGTGACCAGAACTGAACATGGTACTCCAAGTGGGGTCTGACTAAGGTCTTATAAATCTGAAACATTACCTCACTGCTCTTGAACTCAGTCCCATGGTTGATAAAGGCCAACACACCATATGCCTTCTTAACAACACTGTCAACCTATTTTTGACTGTATTTTTGGCATATTTTGAACGCACCTCAAGCTTCAGCAGTTTTAGGATTAATGTATGCTGGTGGATGCAGCATGGTAACATAACAGGTAGCACTACACTTTATAGAGCAGGCAACCTAGGTTCAGTTCCCGCTGCTGCCTGTGAAGAGTTTGTCCTGTGATCATGTAGGTTTCCTCTGGTGCTCTGGTCTCCTCCCCCATTCTGAAGACGTATCGGTTGGTAGGTTCACTGGTCATTGTAAATTGTCCCATGATTAGGCTTGGATTAATAATCAGGGGGTTACTGGGCTGTGTGGCTCAAAGGGCTGGGATAGACTATTGTGCATTATATCCCAATAAGGAAATAAATATGGAATAAAGAAGAAGCATTTGGAGGTTGAGGTCTTAAACCCAGCACCAACCTAACATGAGAAATGATCAACATTTAATTTGTTGTTTTACAGTAGCAGTAAATAAAAAAGTATACATTACAAAAAGTTTTAGAAACTAAATTAAATATGTAGTGCAAAAAGTGAGGAAAAATACAGTTTGGTGGTATTCATGGGTTCATTGTCCATTCAGAAATCTGATGACAGAGGGAAAGAAGCTATTCCTGAAATGCTGAGTGTGTGTCTTCCGGTTCCTGTGCCACCTCTTTGATGGTAGCATTGAGAACAGGCCATATGCAGGGTGATGGGAGTCATTAACATCTTCACAGACGCCTCCAAATTCTCAGTGCCCAGGACAACATTTCCAATGGCATGACTTCAATCACACTCACCACCAACATATTACCTGCATGCTTGACACTAGCTTCCAGAAAGGCATTTTGTTCTGAGCTCTGTTATGGCAAGATAGCCTGAAAGCCTGTATCACCAGATTCACGATAGCATAGCGGTTGGTGCAACACTTTGCAGTGCCAGCAAACAGGGTTCAATTGCTGCCACTGTCTGTAAGGAATGTGGACATCCTCTGGCTGTTCTGGTTTCCTCCCTTATTCCGCTCCGCTTACAGGAATATCTGTACATCTTGCCTGGGATGCAATCCACAAAATTGCACTGCAAGCAAATCATTCTCAATCCCAAAGAAATTCATTAGCTGGCCTCTGGCAGATGAATTAATACTTGTAACACTGGCATCTGGCTGGTACTCACATACTCAGATACTCCGACAACTAGCGTCGCTTCATATACACGCAGTCAGAGTCCAAAGTAAATTTATTATGGAAGTGTGTTTACCATATACAACCTTGAGATTAATTTTCTTGCAGGCAGCCACTAGAAAGCAAAGAAATAAAACAGAATCCACGAGAAACCACACACAAAGGCCAACAAACATCCAATGCGCAATGGAGGTCAGATCACACAAATATAAACAAATGGAACATAGAACATGTATTGCAGAGTCTCTGAATGGGAGCCCCCAGGCTGCAGAGTCAGTTCAATACTGAGACGAGTGAAGCCCGTTCAGGAGCCTGATGGCTGCAGGGTAACAACCATTCCTGAACCTGGTGGCATTGGACCCAAGATTCCCACACCTCCCTCCTGGTGGTAGTAGCAAGAAGAGAGGGAGATGGCCCAAACACAGGCTGACAGGATTAAGTCAGGTGGAGGGTCTTGGCTAACATGAAGTAGTAGGATTGATCTGTCTCGATCTCTGTCTCTGTCTGATATAGCCATACTCAAACAGTTTCTTATACATTGTCCTTCACAGAATTGCATTTATGTTTATTTTTTTTTCTTTTTGTGTTGTTACGAGAGACGCAGGCTTGTGCTGTGAATGTTACTTTAAGCGCCTGAGTGAGGAGGGTCTATGACATCAGTCACAGCCTGCTGCAGACTTAAAAACATACAGAGAGAGAGAGACTGGAAAGCTGTTGAAACTTCAGTTTGTTGTTGTCATCGTAAGACTGGAAGTTCCATACTCTCCCAGGCCCAAAGGTTTGGGTTGATCGTTGGCATGCAGTGAACAGCGGATGTGTGACTGTCACTTCGTATAATCCATATGTGTGGTTTTGTTGGAGTATCCTGTGGTATCACTTTGGTTAGCCCTTACCTGGAATTGGGGTGTTATGTGGTAACCACATGAAGATGATATTCCTATGACTGTCACCTGGTGATATTTCTAGAGCAAACATGAGGAAATTTGCAGATGCTGGAAATTCAAACAACAACGCACACAAAATGCTGGTGGAACACAGCAGGCCAGGCAGCATCTATAGGGAGAAGCGCTGTCGACGTTTCAGGCTGAGACCCTTTGTCAGGACTAACCGAAAGGAAAGATAGTAAGAGATTTGAAAGTAGTGGGGGGAGGGGGAAATGCGAAATGATAGGAGAATCCTTGTAAACAGAACAAGTGCTCCACCTGCCCTTACACTTCCTCCCTCACCACCATTCAGGGCCCCAGACAATCCTTCCAGGTGAGGTGACACTTCACCTGTGAGTCGGTTGGTGTGGTATACTGTGTCTGGTGCTCCCGGCGTGGTCTTTTATATATTGGTGAGACCCGACGCAGACTGGGAGACCGTTTCGCTGAACACCTATGCTCGGTCCGCCAGAGAAAGCAGGATCTCCCAGTGGCCACACATTTTAATTCCACGTCCCATTCCCATTCTGATCTGTCTATCCATGGCCTCCTCTATTGTTAAAATGAATCCAAACTCAGGTTGGAGGAACAACACCTTATATACCGGCTGGGTAGCCTCCAACCTGATGGCATGAACATCGACTTCTCTAACTTCTGTTAATGCACCTCCTCCACTTCTTACCCCATCCCTGACATATTTAGTTGTTTGCCTGTTCTCCATCTCCTTCTGGTGCTCCCCCCCCCCCCCCGCCTTTCTTTCTCCCAAGGCTTCCCGTCCCATGATCCTTTCCCTTCTCCAGCTCTGTATCACTTTTGCCAATCACCTTTCCAGCTCTTAGCTTCGTCCCACCCCCTCATTTCCTACTCGTATCATTTCGCATTTCCCCCTCCCCCCACTACTTTCAAATCTCTTACTATCTTTCCTTTTGGTTAGTCCTGATGAAGGGTCTCAGCCCGAAATGTCGACAGCGCTTCTCCCTATAGATGCTGCCTGGCCTGCTGTGTTCCAACAGCATTTTGTGTGTGTCGGTGATATTTCTAAGTGGATTTTGGAACGACTCGATGGACAGGATCTTCAGTGACTGTTACTTTGTTTTACCAGCATGGAACCTGTAATTCTTCGTATCGCCCTCTCTCTATGTACTTCTATGTGAATTACAAATCTCTCTCCCATCATTTATTCTGTGGATTACTGAGTTTTACTAACTTACCATCTTAAGACTTTAATAAATATTCCTAAGTTTGATAGTTTGGAAGCCACACACACATAACACTGTTAACTTTTGTTTATCTTGTTTAAGTTACTATATTATAAGTATATACTTATACTTATTTACATTAAATGTATTTAACATTAAAACCCAACTCAGTGTATAATCTCTTGCTGCTTGTACATTATGAAATCATAACACTGTTCTTTAATCATGTGCTTTTTAGCAGGGGGTAGGAAAAGCTGGGGAAGGGCTGTCTATGAGGGGACTGCACAGCTCAAAGAATGCTTCCACCGCACCACTGAGATTAAGTGACTTCAACATAAGGAGAGACTGGAAAAGGCCCAACCATCCACATCCACCAGCACTTTGCAGCACCTGTGTAGTACTGGTCTTATCATGCGTGACTGGTCACCGCACTCTGAGAAAATCACACTGGATGCTAGTAGGCCGTTGTAAGCTTCTAGGTATCTGAAGGAGGCAATGAATAGAAACTACACAATTCTGGAGATGAGGTTTGTTTATAAGAAAAAAACAATATGTACAAAATATTTATATGAGCAGGAACAATTCAGAATTCCAACATTGTTTGAGGACATGATTTGAGAGTTAGGGGGCAAAAGTTTAAGGGTAACACGAGGGGGAATTTCTTTACTCAGAGAGTGGTAGCTGTGTGGAATGAGCTTCCAGTAGAAGTGGTAGAGGCAGGTTCGGTATTGTCATTTAAAGTAAAATTGGATAGGTATATGGATAGGAAAGGAATGGAGGGTTATGGGCTGAGTGCGGGCCAGTGGGACTAGGTGAGTGTAAGCATCGGCATGGACTAGAAGGGCCGAGATGGCCTGTTTCCGTGCTGTAATTGTTATATGGTTATATGGTTATTGTTTCGGTTTCAAATCTTAGATATCAAACCAAAACAAATTCTTTTTAATTTAAATCAGTGAGATTCCTTTATTACTGTAATCTCTCTAATTAATTAGATCTAGTGTTATTCCCTGCTTAAAAGTTTACAGGGTAAACTTCCCTTTTTACTTATCCTTAGTTAGTTAGAAAACCAAATATAATCCTATTTTCAAGTATTATAGTTAACGTCAGTTTCAGTTCCAGGCAGTAAATCTACAAGTTTAAATTCAAATTCAAAAATTATATATATATTTACAGTTTAACTTTCATGATTCTCCAAAATCACAACCTTTAAACAAAGTAAATCTCATTCAGTAATTTATCAAGGTCTTTGCAAAAATAATCGGTTCTTGCAGAAAATCAAATTCAGATTCTTTGAATAAAAATAAACTTGTACATCCAACTGTATTGAATCCTCTGTGTCATTACACGTTTCGTTCCCGCGCTGGTTCGTTGAATCTTGCATAGTTCACCATTTTCTTTCTTGTTTCATTGGAATGAAATAGTTGATTATCTACGGAAAGTCAGTTTACAAACTTATACAAAAACTTGACCAAATCCCTTGGTATAATTTTACAGAATTTTGGACACTCATCTCTGCTGACATTGTCTTGTTATAACTGCTGTGTGTTATAGTCACAGCTTTAATAAATCTTTTATCACTGTTGTCTCTCCTCCAGCGGTTTCACCCTGAGGGTTTCAAGTTGGTAGGGTAAAGATACTCACTACTAATTCCACTCTTAACAGTTCATGCCTTCAGGTTCTAATCTTTGCTGTGTTTCTCTCCGTGTCCATGCCTGCATCAGCCATACCTCTTCTCGCACAGTGCTTTCTTTCCCCAAATTCTCTTCTTTTTTAAATCAGTAAACCTTTTTTTCATCCTTGCACAGGTAGAACTTTCTCACATTACATCTTTGGATTTAATTAACCTGGGTTACAACTTCAATTACCTACAAATGCCAACTCTGCAACAGGACTTGTGGATTGCGGATCAGCTTCCTCAGTCATCTCAAGACCCGTAAGTGACCGATCAACCACCAGGAGAAGAATCATAGGTGACCACAAGTGATCGCTGATGATGATGATGATGATGAAGGCTTTTTAAGTGATGCATTAGATCCAAATGATTTCGTTCTCCATCACATAAATAATCTTGAATACTGATTTTTTCAAGAATGTTCAGACTTGTCATCAAAGTATATGGAATTTTGTTATGGAAATCGCTTATTGACAGTTGCTGACATTTCCATAAATACCAGGAGACAACGCACAAAGGGTCATCTAGTAGGAAGAACTCCTTGTATCATTCTAATATAATCACATTTTCCATTCAAACTCCTTATAATGACAGTCATATGCTTTACATGTGTAAATGTGCAATTATTCTATTCATCTTATTTACACAAGACTGAATTTCATATCGCTGGGTCCAAACATCCTTATCCGAGATGTTATACTCCATTCAAAGGAATTCAGCAAACCTCTACAGTCTAATTATGTCTACTGTATTTCAAGATATTACTGCTACATTGATTGTCTCCATATACCTGCAAACAGGTAGAATGAGTATGCTTTGTACAATTATAGGGAAAGAACAGGCCAGGACAACAAATTGGACAGGCAAGGTTTGCCAAAAATCTGCTTGCTATCTTGTACTATTTAATGGTGTAATAATTGTCTTTGGGTCAACTTGCCATTTATTGTGATGTTGTTGGACTACATCAGCTGATGCAGAAATAGTTTGAATATGAGCAAAAGAAGGGAGAATGAAGCTGTTTTGTGAAGAGAATGGAGAGGGAAGACAACATTTGGGTGAATTCAGTTTGCGGACATTTAAAATGTGGTTAAAACACACACACAAGCCATGTTGACTAATAAGTACACTCAGTTACCAACGTATTAGATATCTCCAGTATCCAAAACTGGCCACTGAGTGGTTGTTTGTGATTCTCTGTGTTTATAGCCATCCACTTAAGGTTTAATGTGTAGTGCATTCAAAGATGCTCTTTGCACATCATTTTTGTAACACATGGCATCTGAATTATACTGTTGCCTTCCAGTCAGCTTGAACCATTCTGGCCGTTTTCTGACCTCACTAATTAACAAGGCACTTTTGCCTACAGAACTGAACTTGCTGGAAGAAATTTTTTTGTTTATCATCCTTTTCTCTGTAAACTGCAGAGACTGCTATGCATGAAAATCCCAGGAGATCAGAGATACTCAAAGAACTCAAAGAACCCCAACTTCGCTAATAGTCATTCCATGGCTGAAGTTACTTGGATCACATTTCTTCCCCCATTGCCTTCCTGACCTTACATCATGGAAAACACTTCAGAAATAACTCATTGACTTGGTGCTTTAAGTCAATCACACAGGGGTGTTAAATAAATTCAAGTCATATCTTCGATCAGTTTTAATACAGCAAAGACCAATATGGGACAAACTCTACAGGTCACCCAGCATCTGATGAGAGAAATTGAGAGTCTCTATTTCCATTTCACACCCTTTACTTGGTTTACAGTAAATCTTTGTGACACACTACTTTTGGCCAAAATAGTGTTGACGCATGGCCTAGTGGATAAGTCTAGTGATCTGAAGGTCACTGGTTCGAGCCTCAGCTGAGGCAACATGTTGTGTCCTTGAGCAAGGCACTTAACAACACATTGCTCTACGACAACACCAGTACCAAGCTGTTTGGGTCCTAGTGCCCTTCCCTTGGACAACATCAGTGGTGTGGAGAGGGGGAGGCTTGCAGCTTGGGCAACTGCCAGTCTCCCATACAACCCTGCCCAGGCCTGCGCCCTGGAAACTTTCCAAGGTGCAAATCCATGGTCTCACGAGACTAATGGATGCCTATATACAATATATACCCTTTCTCAGATAAGGACATCAAAAAGCATGCAGAATTCTAGATGGGTCTCTAGTTGCAGAAAAATGTTCATACTTCTGTGCTCAGAGAGCAAGAGGTACTTCTTATTTGCATGGTTGGCCACGACTAGATTATTGTGGCTGTCCTGGTGACATACTACAGGAAAACTGCAAAGATATCATGCAGGGTATGGAAAGGAGAGACTGATAGTTACAGGGATGATCTAGAAAATGTGAAAATTTTCTCCTGGAAATACAGGCAATTGTGTTGAGATATGTTAGATTATTTATAATCGTAAAGACGAGATAGATAGAGAAAATCTGTTCCATTTAGCAGAAGGATCAAGAACCAAAGGATAAGGAAAGAAGGTGATTGGTAACAAATCTATGTGACATTGGGAAAAAAAGTGTTGTTTTCAGGGTGTGGAATGCATTGCCGGGGTCTGAGGCAAATCCAATTGCTTCATTTAAGATGGCTGGACCTGTTCCTTTAAGTAATGAAGCTGCAGCACTATGGAAAGCAGGCAGGGAAGAATGAATCTGACCTAGAGCCTGTATGAACTCAATTGACACAGTCATCTCCTTCCATGTTGTAATCATTCCTGTGATCTATTTCTCTTAAATTCCAGCTCAACGCTTTCTACCAGCTTCCAGATTAATGGATAGGGTACAGAAACTGAACTGACAGATTTCAAATTTACAAAGTAGATTTATCATCAAGGTACTTGTATGCTCTAAGATTCATCTTCTTGTAGATATTGACAATGAAAGACAATAGAATCATTGAAAAACTACATTCAAAGATGGGCAAACAAACACTATGCAAAACCAGACAAATTGTGCAAATAAAAATAAATAAATAATACTGAGAAGAGACCAAGATGAATCAACTCCATAAACCAACATTCTTAAAATTTATTTTCATAGAAGCTAGCAGTATTATAATGTAAAATGTTGGGTATTTATTTATGGAAGATGATATAATGAGGCAGAACTTGCTGTCACTGATGAGTCGCCCCCGCTCATACTGAAAAGCAAAACTACTTTATATTTAACCTGTTGTGTGTTTTCCAATGTCAGCTTACCAGTACATCTAGAAAATAAACAGTGATGCCCTGCAAAAGGACAATTGTGTGGAGATGGGCTGGATGCAACAAGCCTGCGTGTGAGATGCTGGCATGTAACTTTGACAGCTGACGAAGGTGCAAACCCAGGACTTCCTGGCTCAACATTGATCGAACGGTAGGGCAGTCTTGATGGGTTGAATGGCTTAATTCTGCTCTTATATGTTATATCTTATAGCTGCAACAATGCCAAGCACTTTCAATGCTTAATATCCTTGTCATTCTAAAACTATTAAAATCAATTAAATAATTAAAATATTTTAGAAAATTATTGCTTTAAAAATGAACTGAATTAATTAAAACCACTTTAAAACATTTTCTCAATAATCAGGAACATTAAAGAAAATATAATTTAATGAAAAATGTCAATGACCTTATACCTAACTTTGTCTTCCTCACTCCTGTTTTCTCATGTGCTTGTGATTGAGTGCCAGATGAGATGACAGTAATGGGTTGGGAGAGGAGAAGGAGAAGTAATTAATGCCAGCAGTTTGCTGCAGAATATTGAGAAATCTGGGGGCAGCAGAGCATAGAACCACTAAAAGTGACAAGTCAAATTGAGTAATGCTTCAAGAAAAACAGAATTCACTGTTTTATAAATAGGGTGTAGAAATAGAAATAAGGCCACTCCCAACAAGGAGGAGATATGTGGCATCTCACCAAGACCACCAGTCTCAAAAACAGTTGCTTTCCCCAAGCAGTAAGGCTGATCAACACTCCCTCCCACAACTCCACCACTACTTTATTATTTCCCATCAGTCGCTTTATGTACAACCAAGCGTCACTTTAGGGACATGAAATCAATCTATGTTTATAAGCTATCTAATATACTTACATGTATTGTGTGTTTATCACTCTGTTCTTTATCATTTGTGCTTGTTTGTGCTGCATCAGATCCAGAATAACAAGTATTTCATTCCCCTTACACTTTTGTACAGGAAATGACATTAAACAATCTAGATTCTTGAAACATGAAAATCATAGAATCAAGAACTGGCCAATTCCCTTTTGGGTCTACTGCACAAGTCAATGACGATAAGACATAGGAGCAGGATTATGCAATTCAGCCCCTCAGATCTGCTCTACCATTCCATCCTGGCTGATTTATTATCCGTCTTAACCCAATGTTCCTGCCTTCTCCCCATAACCTTTGACGCCCTTACTAATCAAGAACTTATCAACCACCATTTTAAATATACCCAGTGACTTGGCCTCCACAGCCTCCTGTGGTAATGAATTCCGCAGATTCACCACCCTCTGGTTAAAAAAAAAATTCCTCCTCATTTCTGTTCTTCATTACTGAGACTGTGCCCTCTGGCCCTAGACTCACCCACTAAAGGAAATGTCTTCTCCATGTCTACCCCATCTAAGCCTTTCAATATTCAATGACTTTCAATATGATCCCCCTCCCCTCATTTTTCTAAACTCCAGTTAGTACAGGCCCAGGGCCTTCCTGCTTTCTCCCCATATCCCTTGCTGATTTTAGCTTCAAAAAAATATTCCTTCCTCATTCTTGAAGTTGATTTAGACACAACTGCTTTCTGTAGTAGAGAAATCCTCATATTAACCATCTTCTGTTCTTGAGACAGTTACCCCTGCTTCTGGATTTCCCCCAGTGAACCTCCCCAAATCTGATCTCATGAGTCCCACTAGAATTTCAATAGCTTCTGTATGATCTTAGTCATCTTAGATAAAGTCATTATCTTGAAGTACTTGCAATCATGTTGAAAAGTAAATTAACTGAATCCTTGTAATTAGAGTTTGGTAACTGGTTACTGATGGATAAAGATGGTTTATCATGGGGCAGCACAGTAGTGTAACAGTTAGCATAAAGGGATTACAGTGCTGGTAACTGGGGTTCAATACCCACCGCAGTCTTATAGGAGTTTGCACATTCTCCTTGTGACTGAATTGGTTTTGTCCAGGTACTCTGGTTTTCTCTCACATTCCAAAAAGATGTGTGTGTTAATAGGTTAATGGCTTATATGGGTGTAATTCTGAAGGACAACATCATTGGTCTGGGAGAGCCTGTATCATGCTACAGCTCTAAATTAAGTTAAAAAATTAAAATTAAATTAAAAGACAGTGAATGAAAGCATCATCAGGAATCTGGATAAAGGATCTAGATATAATCGTTGAAACATTCCTGATATTATAGTGGAGCAGGTTCGGTGTAAGTGAGCAAAAGTGGTTAAAGGCAATTTGTCCCTAGTGTAGTCGGATTGCAGAATTGGGGGAAATAGATGGAACAGGTTACAGGGCAAATTAGTAAGAAAGTGGGATCTCTGTGTGAGCTGGCATATATTATTGACCTATTTCTATTATAATGAAATATGGAAATAATATTTACAATTCACACAGCCACAGGCTTTAAGGACAAATCCCAAACTTGCTGTGAATTGAATATAACATGACCAATTCAGAAAAAGAATCAGACTCAGTTATTATGACTGTTTTATATTATGTACTGCGTATGTTAATCAAAATGGCTTCTTTGTTTGTTAAAAGTAAAAATGCTTCTTTGTTATACTAACTGGTGAGAGAGTGCTTTATCTCGCAGAGCATTCTCGCAGCTTGTTTGGGTTATAATTACTGATAATGAGAATTGTATTCATTTGTTAATCAATTGGGATAGCTGTTATTCTTTCTTGTGGGTCTGTGAGCTGTTGTTGCACGTAATTTGGGAGAGTCGGGAAGGAGATCGCAAGGAAGGTGGACGGGTGCTGGAGGCGCAGCTGGTCGATCACTGAGGGTGGTCCCAGGTGCGCGGGTTGTGGAGGTCGGAGAAGATTGAATAGTGGACTGAGATAGTGGATCAATGGTTGAGCTCCAACGATGTGCACTAATTGACTGAAGCCTGATAAGTTCTGGCGCCTTTTCTTTCCTTTCTTTTCTTTCATATATATTGTATCGCTATTAATCACTTAGTTCTAGTAAGATTTATAAAGTGTATTCTGTAAACGTACATGGTGTGCGGTTTGATATTGTGTGTGCAAGTTTGTACAGGTGCATTTCACAGCATCCACGTACATGGGAGGCGCGGTTTGGCAGGTGGATGAACCTTCCCCTAGACGTACAGCAGCCGATTGCGTGAGCGTTACATTTGTGGGTGCTCGTCCTGGATTGAATTTTCGGTAAGCTGTGTAAATCACGCACATTCAGTAACCATATAACCATATAGCAATTACAGCACGGAAACAGGCCATCTCGGCCCTTCTAGTCCGTGCCGACGCTTACACTCGCCTAGTCCCACTGGCCCACACTCAGCCCATAACCCTCCATTCCTTTCCTGTCCATATACCTATCCAATTTTACTTTAAATGACAATACCGAACCTGCCTCTACCACTTCTACTGGAAGCTCATTCCACACAGCTACCACTCTCTGAGTAAAGTAATTCCCCTTGTGTTACCCTTAAACTTTTGCCCCCTAACTCTCAACTCATGTCCTCTTGTTTGAATCTCCCCTACCCTCAATGGAAAAAAGCCTATCCATGTTAACTCGATCTATCCCCCTCATTGTTTTAAATACCACTATCAAGTCCCCCCTCAACCATCTATGCTCCAAAGAATAAAGACCTAACTTGTTCAGCCTTTCCCTGTAACCTAGGTGCTGAAACTCAGGTAACATTCTAGTAAATCCTCTCTGTACTCTCTCTATTTTGTTGATATCTTTCCTATAATTCGGTGACCAGAACTGTACACAATACTCCAAATTTGGCCTCACCAATGCCTTGTACAATTTTAACATTACATCCCAATTCCTATACTCAATGCTCTGATTTATAAAGGCCAGCATACCAAAAGCTTTCTTCACCATCCTACCCACGTGAGATGCCACCTTCAGGGAACTATGCACCATTATTCCTAGATCACTCTGTTCGACTGCATTCCTCAATGCCCTACCATTTACCATGTATGTCCTATTTTTCTTAGTCCTACCAAAATGTATCACCTCACACTTATCAACATTAAAATCCATCTGTCATCTTTCAGCCCACTCTTCTAACTGGCCTAAATCTCTGCAAGCTTTGAAAACCTATTTCATTATCCACAACGCCACCTATCTTAGTATCATCTGCATACTTACTAATCCAATTTACAACCCCATCATCCAGATCATTGATGTATACGACAAACAACATTGGACCCAATACAGATCCCTGAGGCACACCACTAGTCACCGGCCTCCAACCTGACAAACAGTTATCCACCACTACTCTCTGGCATCTCCCATCTAGCCACTGTTGAATCCATTTTACTACTGCAACATTAATACCTAATGATTGAACCTTCCTAACTAACCTTCCGTGTGGAACCTTGTCAAAGGCCTTACTGAAGTCCATATAGACAACATCCACTGATTTACCCTCGTCAACTTTCCTCGTAACCTCTTCAAAAAATGAGTTTCTTCCCCTCTGCCATTTGATTTAAGGATCTTCCACGAACATTATACAATACCAGTCCTTTTCCTGCATGATTTATTGTAAATTGTAATTTATTATGCTGCCACAAAGCAACAGATTTTACAACTTATGTCAGTGACAACAAACTTGATTCTGATTCTGAGTCTGGTTAAAAAATATCTCTTCCAGTCACTAAATAATTTACATACAGTTATTACTGATTAATGAATCAGACTCTAACAGGAAGCAGTTATAGCTTATGTCAACAAAAGCCCCTTCATGATCCATAAGAATAGAAAGGTGATAAATGTGGCAGCACAATTAGACTGAGTTTTCAGAAGGTAAGTTCATAATAAATACAATTAGTGGCTGTCAAATCTTTAAACATGATTTTTACTTTTAGTACTATAGCAGTTTGCAAGAAATGCAGGTGATTATTTTTTAGTTACTGAATGCATCTTGTCTACAAGCAAAGAGACAGAAACTATTTTCACTTCATGGTGCAAACTTTGAAATAATTATTCAATGCTGGATGTAGGATTTCCTTTTTGAAATTGTCAGTCATCACCAAATATATAAGCTGACTGGCACTTTAAGCTACAGTAGAAGAGTCACATGAGGAGGGAGCTGTCTGTCTGATTTCCACCTGTGCTTTCTGCCTGAAGGTTTCACCAGAGGCAAGCACTTTTCGTTAGAAAGCCTCACCTCTTCATGTAGATCTGTGTTAGATGGTTTGCTTTCAAAAGCCCACGTCAGGGTAGAGTAAGAACAAAGTAACTTGGCCTTTAAACAATGGGTTTCTGCTGATTCTGGATCAAAGTAATTCAGAGTCAGTAGCACATTTTTGTCAAGGCTACAATTGTTAACACAGAAGTGCCACAAGGCTTGCTCAGAGCTGCTAAACTGGAGTAGGCAGGAACCATTGCCCGTCCCCAACAGATGCAGATTAATCTACAGAAACTAAACTAGCAATGGAAAGAGAATAGAGGAGATTCACCCTGACGTTTCAGTTATGAACAATCAAGATTCAAGATTCTTTAATGTCATTTCCTGTAACCATATAAAACCATATAACAATTACAGCAAGGAAACAGGCTATCTCAGCCCTTCTAGTCCGTGCCGAAAGCTTATTCTCACCTAGTCCCACCGACCTGCACTCAGCCCATAACCCTCCATTCCTTTCCTGTCCATATACCTATCCAATTTTTTTTTAATGACAATACCAAACCTGCCTCTACCACTTCTACTGGAAGCTCGTTCCACACAGCTACCACTCTCTGAGTAAAGAAGTTCACCCTTGTGTTACCCCTAAACCTTTGCCCTTTAACTCTCAACTCATGTCCTCTTGTTTGAATCTGCCCTACTCTCAATGGAAAAAGCCTATCCACGTCAACTCTATCTATCCCCCTCATAATTTTAAATACCTCTATCAAGTCCCCCCTCAACCTTTGACGCTCCAAAGAATAAATACCTAACTTGTTCGACCTTTCTCTGTAACTTAGGTGCTGAAACTCAGGTAACATACTAGCAAATCTCCTCCGTACTCTCTCTATTTTGTTGACATCTTTCCTATAATTCGGTGACCAGAACTGTACACAATACTCCAAATTTGGCCCCACCAATGCCTTGTACAATTTTAACATTACATCCCAACTCCTATACTCAATGCTCTGATTTATAAAGGCCAGCATACCAAAAGCTTTCTTCACCACTCTATCCACATAAGATTCCACCTTCAGGGAACTATGCACCATTATTCCTAGATCACTCTGTTCGACTGCATTCCTCAATGCCCTACAATTTA